>NC_143505.1:58482166-58796833 GCF_051622355.1 Phaseolus vulgaris | reverse complement strand
ACCCCATCCCGCCAAGGACCGAACACCTCAAATATGGAACTAAATATTTATGGGTGATCCAATAACGGTTTAATAAGAAATGATCCATAGGTCCAATTGATATCATCTTAGAAAATGAGTTTTAGGCCGAACTCATCTCACAAAATCAGCTTGCAAGATGAGATTTGTATCCACTTTAATTTCACCATATCTCTAATCGATATGGGATCTCTACCACACACCCCCTTATATTGAGAATTGGACATCTCAAGCTTGAGACTAGATATTTTTGGATGATCTTGTTTGATGTAAAGGCTTTAGCCCATACTTTTTGTGTGTTTCCTATCTATAAATACACAATCCTATTGGTTCATTATTCCCAAGCGATTAATCTTATACTTCTTCTTTTTCACTTTATTTTCACATGGTATCTAGAACTAAGGTAAAATCCTTGACTTCTTGGTGAATCCACTATTCATCGATGATTTTTTTTTCCTACCGCCACCACTGCCTTTTGGACTGATGACATTGCCGTTTAGATCGTCTTGGTCAGGAAACCACCACACTGCAAAGATCGCGGCTCTAGCACACCCTCACGCACCTCTCAACATCGCATCACCACCACTATTGTCTGCCACTCGTGGTAGCACATCTAAACCCTAAGGAACATAAAGCCTCACTTTTAGTGAAACATCTAATTGAGTCAAGCAAACACATTAAGAAACTTTTCTTTAGAAGGCTCACTTGAGTGTCTAGATGATCTCCCACATGAGCAATGTCGGCGAAGGCATGTTAGCAAAATATAAAGGCTTGCTTAAGTTAATGAAATCAATAAGCACCTAATCTTGGAACTCAAAAGCTCACTTAAGCAAGTTTAGATGCTCTCTTAAGTGAGATTAAAGGCAACAGTGTGAAATTAAAGGTTGATGCTCATTACTAGCTTAAGTGAGAGATGCCTATACAAACCTATGAAATAATGTTCATATAAATAGGCAAAGAACAATATATGAGCATTTATAATATACAAAATAACTAGTGCCATTTTGCACACCCAATTTAACAAGGAAAATTAATCACTTACTCTTCAGGTACTTGTCATAATTATCAGCTTCATAAACTTCATTATTAAAATATTTGACAGTCTGTAAAACAAGAAAAGAAAAAGTGATAATAAAAACACTAAAACGAAGATAACATTAAAAAAAATGGCATCAATGACTAAAATGCTCACCTCATAATTAATAAGTGAATCAATAACCCTTGTACTAGCATCATTATCAGCCCTATTCATGGCTTTCCTGAACTTAGTCCTCCACTGAGAAAACCAGAAAACATGAGTTAATGAATACTGTAATCAATTAATTTTTAAACAAATTCACTGCATCGTATTCAAATCCATCTATCCACCAAGACATAAGTTGGCCAATGAAAAGCAAACTATTTGTTACTGAGAACTGAAACTGCATTTCACACAAGAAAACTGCAAATTACTAAATGTGTTTTATTAATGCATTTGGATGGATAATTTTTAAGAGCTAATTCATTTTTATAGAATATTTGAAATGTTTTATGACAAAATATGTTGTTTGCATGTATAATTTAAAAAGAATTTGAAATTTTAGAAATTTTTTAGTAATTTGATAACTTAACATTAAAGAATTTCAAATTCCACCAAATCAGTAAAAACTAAAAATCTTTAGTACACCTTTCTCTCCCAAATCCATGTCCCTTACTCTTCACATTTTCTCTTTAAACCTTAGTCAGAACACTTTCAACTCGGCTTTGATCAAGGACATCATCAGATCGTTTTTCAAATAATGTCGTGTTTCTTTCATGTTAAAGTTTCTCATAGTTTTTTGTCGATAAAGGTTAGTATTATTTCTCAACTGACATTAGTTACACTTTTCTTTGTCAATATCAACCGTATTTTTCAAATGATGTTGATACACAACCTTCTTGGTTAACTCAACAAATATTATTTTTAGTTGAAGTCGATAAGGATTGTGTTGGACTAACATCCATCAAAACATTGGCTAGGACTATTTCTCAACCAATATTGTAGAACTATTTCTTTTTTCTGATGAAAGATTGGATTTTTATCGATGCTAATGAAACTATTTTTTGGCTCATGTAAGTCGAAGTTTTAGTCAACGTTAAAAAGGAGATATTTTGAAGTTGTCCTTGTTGGAATTATTAATTCGCCAATGAAGGTCAAGAATACCTTTTTCTTGATGTTTGTTTGGATTTTCTCAACCAATATTGGTGCTATTTTTCGGTGGATATAAGCCATATTTTATGATCTAAAGTTTGTAGTAGCTATTTTTTGACAATGTTTGCAACAATTTTTGCTATTGGCATCTATTAAATTAATGGAAAAGAACTATAGGATAAATCCTTTGAGTATAATGAACACGTAGGGTTATGTTTATATAGAGATTAATAATACAAAAAGTATGGGCTAAGCCCATTACGTTGGCAGTTATATCTAACACTTCCCTTCAAGCTAGTGTATTTTATGTGCCCAGGTTGTTACAAATAAAATCCTTAGATTTTTTTTATCGGCAAAATCAATCTTCGGTAATTGATCATTTGAATTAACAAACTCAGTCTTGATATCTCCAGATACAATCTTTTCTCAAATAAAATCACATATGTTTGGTCCTTTCATGAAAGACTAGATTAGAGTTAATATTAGAGCAACCTGATTGTCACATATAAGAGTCATTTGATTGACCTTTCCAAATTACAACTTTTTAAGTAGTTGTTTAAGCCAAATAAGTTCACAATTAGTTGAGGTCATAGCTCTATATTTTTCTTTTGCACTAGATCTCAACATTTTGTTTCTTGTTTGTCAAAGACATCAACTTATCACCAAAGGAGACACAATATTCGAAAGTGGATTTTCTATCAGAAGGATATCATGCCCAATCAACATCTGAATAACTCACAACTTTAGTTTGGTTACTGTGATCATATAGAAAACCTTTCCTAGGAGAACCTTTTATGTACTTCAATATACAAATGTTTGTATTCCAATGATCTGCGCGTGGAGAATTAAGAAACTAACTCACCATATTGACTGCAAAGGAAATGTCAAAACGAGTAACGGTAAGATAGTTCAATTTTTCAACTAATCTTCTATACTTCTCGGGATCTGAGAGAGACTCCCCTGACTAGGTAGGAGTTTAGCATTAGAATCCATGGGTGTGCAACAAATTTTTTTTCTTCATTAACCAAGTTTCCTCCAAAATATCCAATGCATATTTCCTTTAAGAGATAATAATATCATTGTTGAATTGTGTTATCTCAATCCCCAAGAAATATAAGAGTTTGCCAAGATCTTTGGTTTGAAAGTGGTGACATAGCTGTTGCTTTACCTGTGAGATGTCATGGTGGTCACTGCCTATAAGAACAATGTCATCAACATATACTACCGGATAGATACACCCAACACTCGAGTGATGGTTAAAAACTTAACGGTTTGCCTCACTTCTAGTCTTACCAAATTGTTGAACAACATTACTAAATTTTCCAAACCAAACCCTAAACATGAATAAGTGATGGAGAATCTATAGTCGTGCCAACATGGGTAAAGGTCCGAAAGTGATAAAGACCATGTGACTCACATCTGGTGTCAATCATCCATCTCGAATTTCGATCTTGTAAACAAACAAAATCTTTGGGAAATGAAATAACACAATCAGGGAATGGGTGAGACGACTAATAGATAATAGCTTAAATGGAGACTCAAGGAGATAAAAAATATCATCAATAGATAAAGAATGAAAAAGATTAATAGTACCAACATCATGTGATGAGACCCTAGATCCATTGGCCATGATAACTATAGGTAAATAACCACTAGTAGATAGGGAAGAGAAAAACGACTTGTTACCAGTAATTTGATCTGTGGCACCCAAGTCTAGAACCAAACGGCCAGGAGAACTAGACTGAATGATGCCAACAAAAGATGTACATGTGTGTGCAACAATAGTGGAACTTAAGATCTAATGATCCTCATACATATTGAGAAATTAATTGAAAATAGAAAACTGTTACGAGGTATTAGATGTAGGGCCCATAGTAGACGATTGCGAGGGAGCATTTTGGACAACTGTAACAGATTGAGTTAGACGACATGTAGGACATAACACCCGTCAATATTGTGGCCTAGCTTGTGATAATGTTCATACTTGTGACGCCATTTTAAAATCTGAGATACTAAAGCAAAAGAGTCATCAGTGGAAGCAGGTATATTAACACGTGGTTTACCTGGCACACACAAAAGGGTTTAATAAGTGGAAGTAAAATTGGGCACAACATGGAATCCCAAAATCGATCACGAACATGAGAGTAGACATCAAGAAGTCCATGTAAAGCCAATAATATTAAAAACTTGGACTTTTACTCAAGTTCTTGAGAAAGAGTGGAAGTAGGAAGCAATAACTCATTAAAATCATGAACAAGAGCATGAATTTTATGGTATACAATAATTTGGAACGTTCCCAAATCTTTGAACATGTCTCATAAGCACGAAATACTTGTTTTAAAGAGGAGTGAATAGTAGACTTGAGAACAATGCCTAATTGGGCATTAAATTTTTAACCAACGAGAAACCTCATTCTCAAAAATATTGGCCGTACTCTGGGTAAAGTGATTAACATAACCCTGAGTCGTAAGCCATAGTTTAATGTCTGAAACCCAAGTATCATAATTAGTGTCATCTAATTTGGTAATGGATAGATGGACATTGACATAATTAGTATAGACGTACGGGTGAGGCACAGTGATAGTAGAAGAGGTCATAGATAAACATGAGAGAGAAGAACCTTAGAGGAGAGAGAAAAACCCTAAAAATCCAAAAGGCTTCGATCAATAGGACAAGGCCAAAAGGAATGTCGGACGCGCCACCACGCACGACCGAAAGAGGCGCAGTGCACAACAGATAGGAGGCACATGAAAGCACGTGCAAACTTTGATCATCGCAAATTCTTGTGGCAAGTGGTTGCCTAGCCAAGACGATCCAAACGACGACCGTAGCATGGTGACAAAGCAACAACGCCAGCAGAAAAAACACACACATGCACACGCACACACCCTAGTGAACATAGGGTTATGTTTATATAGAATCATACAAAAAGTATGGGCTAAGCCCATTACATTCGCAATTATATCTAACAACATAAATAATGCCATTTGGTAGGAATTCTTTTGGATCAATGTCAATAATATTATCTAAACAAGAAAACAAAAATTCAATAAATTTGAATTGTCTTATCAAAACAAAACTTTAAAGAAATTAAACAATTTGAAATAAAAGCAATTCAAATTCAATGTATTTTAATTTCTTGAAATTGTAAAATTTCCTATCCAAGCACAAGGTATGTGATTTTCATACTCATAAAAGGGGCTAAACTTTTATGGCAAAGTTCTATCCAAGAAATTATCAAGTGCTAATTGTTGGAGCATAAGGCTCATCATTTTAAGTAGATTTCATACACTTAGTGTACAATGCTCCTTTCAAGTTTTTCCATCATTAATTTATAAAACCAATACCATCCATCTTATCCAAAACCTAGGAGGAACAAAACAAAAAAGATAAGTGATAATTTTGTAAACAAAGATTAATGACCATTATTAAACCTACAAAACTCAAGTGGCTAAAAGTAAAAATGAGGTACAAGCTATCATGCACATATACGATATTTTGTATCGGATATGATACATGTTCGGTATGACAATATGCTTATTTAAAAAATAAGTCCATACTACATGTGACATGCATATTTAAAAATATATAAAAAAATCTTCAAGTATAATAAATCAATGTTATCAAAAATCGGCTTCTCATCACAAAATGGAGGTGACGGTGCAGGTATTCCATGGCAACCCTTCGCGGCCGATTTGAGTGTCATGGAGTGGAGTTGTGAAACGAATGCGGCAGAAGTTGCAAAGTGGCAACACTTTGCGCATGCAAAATGAAGGATAAGCCTTGGGTCCTTGTGACCAAATCCACGACGATGAAACCCTAATCTTCTCCCTTTTCTTTTTTATTTTCCTAGAAGGTTAGAAACCTAGTTAGTCCAAGTGTGTTTTCTCTATTAAAAAAGGAGTTGGGCCGTACAACCCAGCCTATACCAAAAATTACAACAAAATGTAAACA
Organism: Phaseolus vulgaris; assembly: GCF_051622355.1. NCBI lineage: Eukaryota > Viridiplantae > Streptophyta > Magnoliopsida > Fabales > Fabaceae > Phaseolus > Phaseolus vulgaris. The sequence goes on along the minus strand of NC_143505.1, from coordinate 58,790,691 downwards.
TAGGTCACCCTACTCAACAACCTCCTTCGTTATTGTGCAGTTCAGTTGAATGCAAGTCTTCTTTTTTCTTTCAAATTCCTTTTCATTCAACGCCACCCACCTTTTTTTGGGTGTTTTGATTTGATTCTATTGTTATTTGAATTTCTAGACATGATATTATTATTATGGTTGTCTTTCATTATTTTTGCACTACAATTATATTTCTACATTTTTATTAAATTGTCCATATGTATATATTGTATTTTTTTGTCCACGATGCTTCCATCATAATTCATTATGGCTTCCAACATATTTTCATAAATGATTTATGGGGTTCTTAATATTTTTCGTTATTTGATATCGATAACACTGTAATAAATATGTAATTAAAATTGTGCAGATCCAACTTAAAATCACATTTCTAAAACATTTAAAAAATAAAAAATTATAAATCATTGTCATGATAAAAGTATTTGTTCTTCATGGGTTTGGATACTTCATTAAATGTACTGGTGAAGTATCCGAGAGTATTGGTATTGAATACGTAAAATAAATTGAAGTATTAGTACATCAAAGTGTACAAGGTTGCCACAATGTCATTAACATATATAACAAGACCAAAAAGCAATTCAAGAGAGTACCAAACTTTTCCAAGCTTAACTATATTACATGATTAGATTGGTCCAAGGCATCATACCTGTGTGATAGACAGTGTGAAAATAACATAAGCAGCAACCGATAAGGAAGTAATCAGCGCAAAGGGAGCTCCAAATTTGTAGGCCAGTATACCTGCTACCATAGATATCTGGATGGACACATGTTAAATCTGCTGAAGTTGTTAAGAAACTCGAAGCAAGAGTTGGGATGACAAAATAATTTTCGAAGATCATTAAAGAAACCTCAAATAAAACAGGAAGCCACAAGTAAAAATATGGTTCCTGCTAAATATTTTCTATGCTTAATAGTGAGCAACATTGGGAGAATACATCATTGAGCTAAGCAACAAGGGGAACAACTGAGGCGTACCTCTAACATGGTAGGTACTACATTGAACACCATAGAGGAGAGAATGAAACTTATTCCACGACTACCACGATCAATTGTTCTACTTAATGCACCAGTTTCTCGGCTGGAAATAACAATAACTAAATGAAGGTGGTACTCGATTAAACAATAGACAAACACTAAAAAAACAGAAGACAATCACAAATAGAGGTAAATATTTTGTGACTTCGATGGTTTAGTTAATAATAGTTCATACTTAAATCAGTTACCACAATAAATGTTGCTGTTCTTAAATGTGTGAATAAACACAACTCCCACAAGCAGACTCCAGACAGAACTTTTTCTTGCGGTCCTAAATAATGACTGATAGGTGTTCACAAGAGCAGAAAATCAGCCATCAATCATGAATTACAAGAGAAGATGCTAATTACTCCAACCCTATTGAATGGTTGACCTAGTTCTGCTTCAACCACAAACCCTTTGAAAATTCCAAACATAGTACTTTTTTGGTGTAGAAAGTCCAAATCATATACAGGCCACTTTATAACAATCAGGTCTTAACTAATAATATTCATGAATTTCTTTGGGAAGGGAGGGAGCTAAGAAGAAACTAATATAACCAGAAAAGTAATCAGAGATCAAGGAAAAATGCTCCTTTGGAAACTATTTACAAAAAACTCATGAAAGCCTATTAGAAAAGAGACCAAAAACTCCCAATGCATTCCAAGGTGAAATTATAATTCATTTTTAATCAAACCTTCAAAAAATCTTGTTTATTATGAAGTTAATATCAATAAGGTCAAAATTAAAGAACTAAATAACATAAAAGAGGGAAACAAATATCCCACAATATCCTAAAGGTAAGTATCCATGATTCATGACAACCTAAAGATAAATATCACATGATATCCTAAAGATAAGTATCCATGACATCCTAAAGATAAATATCACATGATATCCTAAAGATATATCACACATAGATCAACAGTTTCGTAAATCGAGATTATATAAGCCCAGCAATATGGGAACATCAATGTAAGCCAAGAGTTGAACCAATTATTCTCTCTTCAGAAATGGCAAATACGTGTCAGGCAGCAGAGGAACGTCCAAGGCAAGGCATTAATCAGAAAAAAGATTAAACAACCCATGACAGACTGCTTCAAACAGCAAAATTGCTCAAAGATGAGGCCAACTGACCCCTGGCACAGGAAGAGAGAATGTCAGTGACAAGGTTTGCAGGGGCAGCATCCCAAACCATGGTCTGGAAGGTAGTCTGTGGATGGCTCTCGTGGAGATGTTTAGGGACCTGTCCAATCTAGACATTGCAAATACAGTTGTGGTGCTCTGGTCTGATCAAAGCACTTTCCAAGGGTGGATGATGGCTGGCAACTGATAGCAATTCACGGCAAAGGAGGAAGAACCTGGCCACTGGAAATGGTGGCTGGACTATTGGGAAATTAATGCAATCCAGGACTGGCAGCAATGAAGGTGGCTAAGGTACTATGGACACAATGAAGGTGGCTAGGGTACTATGGACAAAATGAAGGCAGCTAGGATTTAGGCACAAGCAAAACCTGTGAAGGATCAGGTGCTCTCTTAAAAAAGTGTGATCACATACCATATATATAAACTCCATCTAACCTAAATTAAGGGAATACGAACAGCACAAATCAAATAAGTTAGCCCAATTATAAATCTGCCTAAGAGTAGGAGTAAATCCTAGTAATTATATTACAACACATACCTTAGATGATACCGAAGGTCAAGGTCATGCAAATGAGAGAAGACCTACAAGAGTCAGATACAAGTGTGATTTGAGTATTTTTAACATCATATAACACATAAAGTGTGATTTTCACAAAGACGGATTGAAGCTGATTAAAAGAGGAATTAAATCTAAAACTTAAACCTCTGGATATGCCTCCCCTAGAATGAAAAAGTGTGACGGGTGTATCTACCATGATTTAAATTAATGTACCTCACAAAATTAACCACTCTAAAACAAGCAGGGATGCACTGTTATTTTCTCGCTTAATCATTTTAGATAAATCAAATCCTAAATAAATGTATTCTATCAATACAAAATACAAACAGATATCCTAAAATTACTTATATCCTTATTTGATGTATTGAAACCAAGAAACGGTATGCATACCTTCCTTGATACTAATCGAATAGTTCGCAGTGCAACCTTAGAAAATATAGCAGTCCGCAGTTCTGTCACAAGTAGTTGCATCCAATGAATAAAATTTAACAGAATAAATAATGAAAATGCAAGCCATTTTTTTCAAAGAAAAATAGATAAAGGAACCAAATCATGCAGATATCCCTGATGGAGAGCATCAGAAGCTAGGGCTGGTAATGACTCAAGCTGGCTCTAGAGCTATTTGAGACTTGCCTTGCTAACAGGTCAAAATGCAAAACTCATTAATTCGTGAACTGGGTTTATTTTGGCCTGTCTAATAAATGAGCATAGAGTGTACTTTCATATGCTCAGAATGAACTTGTAATGTGTCGATACAAATTTTATTGGTTCATTAAGCTTGAATTACTTGTGAGCTCATAGTGAGTTGAGCTCAAGCCAACAAAATGAGCTAATTTTTTGTTGAACAAATTATCATTGAGCCACCCTGAGCCCAGCCAATATAAATTAATTTCATAGTCAACCCCACTAGCAGTAACAATAAAGAGTAATGAGTGTGTAAAAGATAATTTCAGCTCTCAAGCACGGATTCAGACCAATATCATTAAACTAAGACCAATCATTGAGGCAGTTAGGGCATTGAGACATTAGACTACTGGTTCAGCCGTTGAGTCATTGGTCAAACTGTTAAAGCAGGTATATCAATATTATGTATATATATAATCTGAATATCAACTAAAAATGAAAATTTTTAAAACTCACAATAAGTATTTTCCTTTATTTCCTTTAAAATTGTTAATAAAAAAATATAGCAAAAAAATTATTTTGGCTTTTTGATAAAGTTGACCAATTCAACCCTCTAAAGCATGTGAAAAAAGGAACTATGGCACCTAGCACATGTCTCCAACGAGCAATGACACACTGCTAAAGGTAACGAAATGTTAATAATATATTTAAATATTAATTTTGAAATTTGAAGCACTGTCTTCCATTACTCATTTCAGCTCATAAGGATATATTTTATCGTCGCTCCTAATCTAGTTACTTCTCTGACATAAATATAGCTCCAAGTCCAACCAGCATAAATCATGACTTAAAAATTGTTTAGTTTGAGAATCCTAGACGTTAGAATTTAGACTTATAAATGTCACCCTCATAGATAAGACCGGGTTTAGAAGGTAGATAAAACCAGTACATAAATACCATTGAAAGCAGCAGCTCCAGAACGCGCAATCCCATATCCAACCAACACCGCCACTGGGGTTGCAAAAAGAGCAATCCCACTTGAACTCGAAGCAAGAGCAGCAGCATTCCCCGAGGCAGTCGTCAACGAATCAACTGCAAGCTTGAACAAGAACGGGACCTGAACATTCAAAACCTGAACACAAAGTTCCAACAAAAAGCCAGGGTCACCAATCACCATAAGCAAGTTAGCCTTAGCATAAAACCATGAATAGTATGCAACCTGGTCACTAACCTTAGCCCCGACAAGTAAGCCCAATGCAGCAATAATCCGAACCCGAAATTCAAGATTATCCTTCATCCAAAGGTAACTGGCAAGTGTGCGTATGATCTTCACATCAGCAACTTGCCCATCAGGAAGTGATGGTGGGGGTTTAGCAATGGTCGAAGAAGTAGGTTTTTGGCTTTGGTTTCCATCATCTTTAGTTGAAGTTGAGAACAATGCTCGCCCATCCACACTTGAAATCTAATCCACACAATTCCACAACCACGATCAGCATCAAAGTCATTCAATTTGAACTAATCACAAGCATTTGTTCAAGAGAACCAAGAGGGAAAACGACAAAACTTATATGCATCTTTTGGATACTTTTGGTGCTGCTCTCCAATCAAAATCGAAGTTTCACTTCGATAGCAATGTTGATCATTAAGGCAAACCTTTAGTATGCATATGAGGTGAAACTTCAAGCATAATTGAAAAACAGCAGCAAAAGCGTCTAAGAAACTGCACCTAAGTTTTGCCCCAAAGAAAAAAGTAGGTAATTGAACTAACAGGGTGTGGTAGGTAAGGTCTGGGAACTCTGCCATGTGGAGAATTAGAATTTGATGAATCCGAGAGGAACCCCTTTACAGCAAAAAGCAAACCTGGGCACGCTCTCTGTTTTGGGACATTGAAACCGATTCCATAACCATGACTGTAACATGTTTTAGTGCGAATTGGGTAGACTGTGCCGATCACAGAAACTGTAAAAAGAGAGCGAACTCGATTGCCACTGCCACTGCAAGCACCGACGCTGGCATCGCGTTGAATAAGGTTTCGAGAAGCTGAAGCAGCAGCAGCAAGCATTTTCTGTCAAGTTCGAAGCTTTTTGTGTTTTCTTTTCCTTCTGCAAATGGGTCTAAAGCAAACGTCGGAACTTTCTAGAGTTTGACTAATTCGGGAAGTTCAGAAAAAACCCTAATGGGATTCGAATAGAAGAATGTTACATGAAAAAAGAAGGAGAGGCATTCCTGTAGGAATTTGAAAAACATAAGGAATCGAAAGTGTTGATTTTTGGTATGAAGTTAATGCACACATCATTCATTCCCTCCACCGAATAAAATGGAAAATGAAACAAGGACAACAATTGTTCTAGGTTTCTTCACTTTAAATTCTGAAAAACATGGAGAGAATTTGAAATTTGTGTTTTTCAATAGGAAAATTATGTTTTTTAATAGGAAAAATATGGTTTTAGTTTTACCTAAATTCGATTTAATAAAAAAAATTAAATGTATTGTAGTCTCTCAATTAATTTCAAGATAAGTTTTGTCTTTTGGAAAATTTAAAAACTATGGCTCTCATTTATCTAAATTTTATGTAAAGTTTAAAAAAAAAACTAAATATATTTATCTTTAATCCTCTAAATTTAAAATTCATTTTTTATTTTTTTTCATTTATGGGAAAAAAAAGTGTAATCCATTTAATCAAATGTCTTAATATAAAAACTTTTATTTTATGTATCATTATGCAACTTGACATCTTAGATAGGCTGACACCTCAAGTAACAACAATTATCTGTTATCATATGAAAAAAAAAGTATTATTAATATATATATATATATAAAATATAGAAGAACTAAACCAAAAATTCATGTTAACAAAAACGATACATAAGTAGACTATACCTATTCATAAATAATTCTAATTCTAAAAATAGACTAGATGGAAGCTTATTATACTAATGAAATGATTCTCTATGAATAAATCTTTAAGTTAATCAACTTATCAGCACACACAATCCTTTTACGAAAAATATGAGTAACCCTAAACCTGATTTTTCCACAGTAATTAAGACAAGTATTTCATCGATTAGGAAACATCCATAGAACATTAGTCCTAGCAGTAAACCGAACACAAACCAAGGTTGAATCACATTCAAGTCAAACAGTAGTAAGCCCCATCTTTTGAGTTTCCTCCATAGCAAGTATAACTTTATAAAACTCAGCAATCATAACAGTCTGAACTTCAATAAACACAGAGAAAACATTATTAAACTCCTTTATACTCACACGGGAAAATACCTCCACAAGTAGCAGGATATTCCCTACCAGTTCCATATGTGTTAATTTTAACTCAGCGTGGTGGAGGGAACTCCCATATAACAGAAAGAGGATTACATACCTTGAAGTTTTAGACGAATTTCCCACTAGACAAATTAACTCTTTAATTATCGAAATAGCCCTATAAACATCAATTTTATCCTAAAATCTAGTATAATTTCTCATACGCCATATCATCCAAATAGAAAAAATTATCACAACAAGCTTAATCAATTTAACGAAAGGATTACTATCACTCTTAATAAAAGAAAGAAGATTATCCTTACTAGAGAAATGAGAAGTAAGAAAAATTTGTTTAACCCAACTCCAAATATGCAAAGCATTAGAACATTCAAAAAATAAATGTTGAATGATTTTTCGTGCTTTTCAGACAGTGTACACATAAAACATATATGCAAATCTTTATTCTCAATATGATGATTTGTAAGAAGCCGTCCATGAAAATTTTTCCAGAGTACTGGAGTTTTGGAAGACGGAATATATGAAGACCAAATGAATTTACCCCAACCATAGGGAACTCCTGGTTCCAAGAAAAAGTCCTAGCCGATTTAAGAGTGAAACGACCAAACTCATATTGAATCCAATTAGGAATATTATGTTCCTCTCTAATTATGATATGAATAAAAAAATGACACATCTGTTGTAAAGACAAAGGAATAATATTGCAATCACAACTAGTCCAAAACTGAGAGATTGTATCTGGAATGCTAGACCATTAGATAATCCTGCAATTTTGCTTAAAAAGTAGTAGAACACCATTTATCATTTCAGAAACTAATAAAAGTACATGTACCAACAGTTCAAGAAGTATGGTCAAGAATAGTGTCAAAAAACCGCTTAATTCCAGGCAAAATAGATGAGGATCTATAAATCATTCTAAGCTTATATTTTGATTTAAGAACTCTGGCTTTCAAGAGAAAAGACCAAGGTTTGTTGCTATAAGCAAAGTTCCAAACAAACTTAAGAAGATACGCGTTATTTTCATGATGAAGGTTAATAATCTTCAAACCTCCATTCTCAAGAGGAGAACAAATCTTAACCCAATGAAGATTTTAGATGAGAATTTTCCATTGTTGGTAGTTGTATTTTGTCAACACTTTACCAAATAGTTGTATTGTTGATAGTATTGATATACGTCGACATTTAGATATTACGATGTTAAAATAGAATTCCTACAAAGATTGCCACTAAGAAAATGTTAGGTCTTGGGTTCCTTTCCTTGTCTCTAGTGTCCAAGATGATTGCATCTTGTGTTCCACTTTGTATAATTAAACAAAAGGAAAATGATAGTGTGACAACTCAAAGAGTTGTATACAACCCTGATGTGATAGGTTTAGAAATAAATATATATAATAAAAAATAAATTTGTAATTAAATAATATGAAAAAGTATTAAAATAATAATATTAAAAGTTGTAATGTGGTTTATAAAAAAATGTGATTGTCCATATATAATTACTCTAAACAAAAATCTAGGTTGTATCAGATCCACTTTATAGTCCGTCGCTTTATTTACTTCTACCATCATCACTTAAACTCCTATTTTCTCCATTTATAACATTAACTTCCATCAACGACCGTCGAAAGTCAACAAGACAGTGCTGATTGGATTTAATGTTGTAAACTGGAAAAATCTAAAGTAGAAGTCTAACTTGTGATGATAGAAGTAAAATAAACAAAACACTTGCAAATTCAGCGACGGTTGCCAAGTGGCTCCCACATACCCTTAACTTTTGTAAAACTATACAAATGCAGCACAGAAGGCAATCATCATAGATATTGGAGATAAGAAAAAGAACTAATGCGTAACATTTTCTTGGTGGACAATCTTCCTAGGAATTCTATTTTAGCATAACACGATGTCTAAATGTCGAGGTATATCAATACTGCAATGATAGAAGCGAAGAGAGATTATATCAAATACAGTAAAGATATTAAATTCCTTTTCATTTATAAAAATGGGCACACCAGTGTCTTGATGTTAACCCATGGGACAGTGAAGACTGCAACGAACATTACAGTTATGATGAGAACACCCACAATTGCAAAGGTATCAACGGTTTCTTTTGCTCATTTCACTCCATATTTAATCAGCTCATGGTGAGTTTCAATAAATATCGTTACAGGTTTCTTAGTTCATCATTTTCTACTTTTCTACACTTGAGATGCACAACTTCATCCAGCGTCTGCACTCGTTTCATCAATGTTAATAGACTATTATTGTATTTCATACATCAAACACTAGAAAAACTAATGAAGATGAATGCACCTTAAACCTTTAAATTTTTCTTTATATTTGCATAACAACACCGAGTCTCTGATTCAGATCAGAGAAAGGTCTTAAATGTGCCACCAGTGCAACAGGTTATTTTTATTTCCAAAAAGAGTATGTATGAGTTGGAATATATTCTCTTTGCGATGAATAACCGCATACGAAAATGTTTCTTCCATGGTTTTCCATTGCCCTTAAGAGATCATGGTTAGCCTCTCTTATAACATTTATGAACTCAACATTTCTATAATTTGCTGCATCTCATGTTTCAAAACTTTAGTAAAATATTATAGTTATCAAAACTTCTCTAAAATATCACGGGTTTAAAATCTCTCTAGATTACCATGGATTTTAGAACCTCTGTGAAATATCATGGGTTCAAAACCTCAATAAAATATCATAAGTTTTAGAAACTCCTTAAAATATCATGGGTTTCAAAACCTTTATGAAATATTATAAGTTTCAAAATCTCCGTAAAATATCATAAGTTTCAGAACTTTTCTAAAATATCATAGGTTTCATAATTATAAACATTTTTTTTATTCATTTATCATTTAAACATTAATGTGTTTTTTTCAACCACAATTATTTACCTCTATTATATGTATTTATCTATGTTTGTTAAAGTATTTTTTCAATAAATAAAACAAATATTTCAATAGAAGCTAATAGATTGAATGTTAACACTTTTACTAACCATGAACAATTTCAATATTGTCCAAAAATTCTCACTATTAGATACCCCAAATATAAATATTTCAGGAACCAATTTTTGCTTGGGAAAAATAATGGATGAGGATTTTCACTAAAAGACCGAGTTTTAAATGCGGCAACACATCAACTTCGGCCATTATGTTAGAGGAACATGAAAACTTTATTGGATGGCTCTATAAATAGAGCTTAAAGAAACAAATACAACTCGTATTCTTTAGCAGAAATTAACATTTAAAGACTTGAGGAATAACAAACTCCTAAAAAATTCTTACAACATGTTACCTATTCAACAATCATAATTCTAATATATACTCATAATAAACAAACTAGAGAATTAGAATCAAGAAAAGCAAATTAGTACCAATTACTTTTTCATTTACTTTTCTTTAATTGGCCATCCTCCACGATATTTGAGTTACTCTTTCTCTAGTTTATTGATTAATTGTTGCAACTTCTTCAGATACTTGGTTGTGGGATGATCCAATACCATGCCTCTTGAAAATCTGAGTTTTCCATACAGCTCTGTAGGCGTTTGATATAATAAGCAGACATGTTTTTCATCAGCATCACTATGGTTTGAGTTCGAATTTTCAGACATATGTGAAGGGATCATATGCATGATCCTGCCTGGTGGATAAAGACGTCGCCTAGTTGAAGTTGTGACCGGACAAACACTAGCATAAATGTTAGCGTGATTTTCCTGTTTAAGGTTCCCCACTGGATTCAACAATTGGTCTTCATCTTCATTGTCGTCATCTGAGTCATCATTATCAGATCCTTCCCTTGAAGAATTATATTCATCATCATCATCAATAGATTCTATGAGTAAGTGTTCTTCACTTAAAAGAGGTTCAAAACTTGTCTCAGATAATCCAGAAGCTTGAACCAAGTTATCTGACAATGTGTCACGTTGAGACCACGGTAACAACGAGTGTTTATGCTTCTTCACAACCTTCAAACATAGAAAAAGATCAATATTGTATAAGATAATTAATAGATGTATATAATGAACTATGCAAAAAGGAGACATGTTTAGTTATAAAAACTTGCCACTCAGATACTATAGTTGTTAAGATCATTGAATCAGTTAATTGTAAACTCTTGTTAGTGTCTAGTGAATAACTAATAGGAGACTAGATACTTATAGAACACGCTCTGAGATTTCAATCTCAAATATATAATATGAAGAAGAGAGCTTGAAGCTACCTCGGTGCAACTGTTTACTGCATGTTCTGCAATGGCTTTCGCAAAAGATAAGTGAGTTCCAACTGCGCTTAGGATGTTTTTATCCTTAATCCGACCCTGTAAATTATAGTATCAATACCTAATCATGAAAGCTTACTAGTGGAAAGAATGAAACATTTTCTAAGGCACATCATCATGAGAAATTAACCTGTAACAAAACAAATAAATATTTGGCAAAAATATGTAGGTTGTTACCTCAGCAATGAAATCATGAACAGAAGAAGCTGAAAGTGTTGGCACTATGTCAGAACCATTTATTATAGAAGTGATAAAGGGTTTCCCGAATTCAGCTAACTCCAACGTCATACAGGCAGCTGCAAAATAAATTACAATTATGAAACAATTAACATCAGGTTAATATTAAACATCATGTAATAATTTTATTCTGATACAAAACCTAGTCAATTAGTTACTCCACTGAACATGTATACCTGGGCCAAATGTGACACAAGTTGTTGAAGACAACTGTTGAATTTCTCGAAGCTTATAAGTCAATAGTGCAGCAGTTCCACCACCTAGGGAGTGCCCAACAATCTATATGGAAATATTATTATTATAAAAAACAAAAAATGCATAGTTTTAATTAATAAAACAAGTTAAGTAACATTATTAAGTACCTTGATTTTGAAGTGGGGGTATCGATGATGAGCTTCAAGTAGTACAGGAATGCAGCGTTTTCTAATCCAATCAGCTGCAGCAACCATACCACGGTGTGCATGTCCAGAAACTATGTTATGCCTCTCATGATCACTGCAAATGAAGTGATCGAAAGAGACTGGAGCACAGAGTGCATCTGTGAGAGTGTCTTTTATGCTACGCGTTCCACGGATGAACACAAGCAAACTCTTTGATTCTTTATCACGTATAACCGTGAAAGCAGGCTTCAGAATCTGACATGCAAACTTCATTTTCAGTTCAAATGGCCAAACACAAATTCATCAACAAAATTTATACTAATTAACTAACGTACCCTAGATGTTCTTTTCCTATAGAGGATATCCTCCTCCTCGAATCCCGCAGCAAATAGAAACGCAACAGAACGTTTGCTGCTGAAAAGCATGGCACATGTCAGCATTCTCTTCAACTCATATAACTCCTTCAAGATCTGGGGGCCTTTCACTTCCACACAGTCACTTCTTTCACAGCATTCACTTCCAATTGTTTTCTTACCCTACATATTCACAAGCAAAACCTCTTTGAACAAGAACAAACTTTTTAAAGAACCCCAACATAAATGGATAGATATAAGAACTAGGAAACCACCTTGTCCAACACAGCGTGAGCGATGGCTCTGGGCAAGTTGAAGATGTGCCTTCTCTCGGTGTAACAGAGCAACATTATCGCTTCTGCCAATATGAAGATTACCTCCATCAAATTTTTGGGCGCTTCAAGTGCCCTTCGTTCAACCCTCACACCATTATTTCCATTGCTCATCGTCATTATTAGCAAACAAGAATGAAGCTCAGCAAAATGGAGCAAGAAGAGTTAAACAAGATAGTTGAATAGTTGGTGTGTGTTTCAAATGCCAAGGAGAGTGTGACCTTATATAGGAACGCGTGATGCAAGTGGCTTTATTTGCTGGGTTGAATGAAGTATGAGTAAGAGTTGCAAGTTGTATAGAAATGAAGCACTTATAAACATATATATATATATATATATATATATATATATATATATATTAGTTCATAGTTCATTGGTAAAGATGCCCACGAATTATCTAAGATGGGTTGACTTGAAGATCTATCTGCAACTTCTGCTTACAAAAAAAGGAGCTTTCTGTGTGAGTGAAGAAGGTGATTAAAGAACAAAAGAAAAATTTTGCAAGTGGCCACATGAAGTGGTAGGTATGCATAAATTAACAATCTTACAATTTGTCTTTAATTATCCCACAATTCAACTCGATTGTACTTTTAATGATGTTACATTGTTCTTCGTATTCACCCTGTCGTACATCGACCAAATACTCTTTTACTGTCATCAATCACTTCGTGTCAAAGCACTTTAAGGATCGGGTGAGGTATGTAAAAAAGATTAATATTCAAATTTACTTATTTATTTATTATATATCTTGTTCTTTAATTTTTAGAAACTATAATATTTTTTAAAAATAAGGAAAGTTAAATAAGTAACAAGTCATTATGTATTAAAAATAAATAGACAGTTTAAGTGTCTTTGTATGGACTTAAGGTTGGCTAATTAAAAAGAGCATAAAACATAGGTGTTCATAGGTACATGATAAAAAAATGAGAAAATAATAATTTGTAAACAAAAATACTCCAACAGTAAGAAAAAATAAAACATAAAAGAAAAGAATGAAAATTTTCTATTGGAATCTTCAAACACGTGTATCTTCATGTTGAACCATCATTAGTCATTTTCTCTCCCAAAAAATAGCAATTTAATCCTAAAAAATATCTCAATTACTTAGTAAAAAACAACTAAATTAAATTCAAAATAAAACTGCATTAATGAAATGAAATAAAACTGCATTAATGAAATAGAATCCAATTAAATATGGACTTGAATCACGTTTACCTATATATACACCAATCAAAGAAGCTTTGTAAATGGTTATATATATATATATATATATATATATATATATATATATATATATAATTATCAGCATTCATATAATCTATGCATATTTTAGTATACGATATGAAATAAAAATTATGAAACATACCAAGTCAAGGGTTAGACCAATGCACGTTGTTTCAAACCATCAACTTTGGCAACTTATTCTTTTAATCCACCTTGCTAAATTTTTTTTTCATTGGTTTGCTTTTTTTAATAGGCTTGAGATATAAAAAAATTCATGCGAATTAATAATTCATTGGTGAGTGAGACGGACGCAAATTGACCTGATTTGGCTAAAAAAACAAGAAAACACCAATAATCTACATTAGTTGATCTTGATAGTGGTTCAGTGCATCTTTCTGCACTTATTGTTTTCAATTGAATAAAATTAGCAGCATCATTGTGAAAGAGAGAGAGAGAAAAAACTCGTCAACTTTAATCTGCATTACTTTATTTTACTAAAAATAGATAGGATTTTCTTGACCATTAGTTTGTTCCAATGTGTTTGGAAGAAATAAATTTATTCAAAAATAAAATAAATAAGTGAACATTAATATGAGAAAAATGGTCATGAAAATATCTAAAGAAAACTCATTTTTTAATTAAATTGAATCTGAGAAAAAAAATTATCAACATAAAATAAATGAAATAAATTGAATCATGAATGATCCAACAAAAAAGGAGTGAATGGAAGATGCTGCATTGAAGTGATTAATTCTGTGACAAGTGCTACAATCGTGCCACTGCAATGGGTAGAAGGAATGTCAATGAGGTGGTGGAGATAATCAATATTTTGGTGTATTTTGATGGTTTTGTAGCTGCAGTTTGCAATGCTTATAACATTCTAATACACGGTGCTAGCTAGAATAGGATGTCTAGCTTATGCACATCTGGAGTGTTTGTTCATCTCTTTATTCTTTGAGATTCTTAATGTGGTTTGGTGTATGTAAAAGGGTTGGGATACCCCTTTTGTATCCCTCTTAATTTAATTTCATTCTTTGCTGATAAAAAAAATAATAAATGATCCAACCTATATACATTCAAATTTTAAACCTCACATTACTAATAAGTGACTAATAGATTCATCCTCTTGACCACACATTACATACAATATGTCATCAAGAAGTATTCCTCGGGTGGCTAACATATATTTGGTTTCTCTTTTGTTCTTTAACACTCTTCATGTCAATAAGTGAGCACATGAGAGGACTTTAATCTTTCTAAAATACTTATATATAAAGACTTTTCATCTCCACTTAAGCATTCAAAAGGTTGTTATAAGTTGATTTTACCATGTACGCATGTGTCTCATGAGACCTTCCATTGTCATTCATCATTCTCATCCTTACTCAATTGTATACAATCTAGCTCTTGTAGTAACCTATTTATTTGTTTTATTTCTCATTCAAATCGTCTACGTGTCCAATCCATACTCCACACTCAACTATTATTTATTTATCTTCCTATTTCACATAACTTTGTTTCTTACTGCATATGTCATACCGTCTAAGAAACCTATCTTTGAGTGGCATGTTACTTAAAATATCAAGAACTATGTTAGTTAAAAAAATTACAAATTAATTTGTTCCTTTCATTTGAATTATCAAATACTTAGCATAATATACTTAAGACTATCCCTTTTATATCAATTAAATGCTAATTAAGGTTTAAAAATAATCCTTAATTAATACCACAAAGTTAAAGTGGGACAAGTTCATCCAAGCCGATAGATAAAGAAAGGAGAGCAGTCTAAAGTATTGTTTTCTATCAGCATATTTTGGTCAATTTGAATATGCTTTTCTTTGATTAATTAATTCAATTTTTGTATTCAGTTACACAATACCAAGAGCAAAAACTACTGTTCTCCAGAAGAAGCTTTCAACAAATCAAATAAAGTTTCTCAATCTTACTAAAAGAACTATACACAGAGATCCAAAGCCAATAAAAAAAAAGGAATTGGGATAATAAAACTAATATCAAACTAGATTTAAAACAAGTTGAGCAAAATACGAACTTTTCATAGTTATATAATATTTATATATTAGTGCATTACACCACTACAAAGAATCAGAAAAGTGTATTATTAAATGTACGGAGTTAGAAAGATGATATTACTATATGGTTAAGATCATAATAGACATTTTAGTACATTAAAAAAAATTGTATTTAAATTATTCTTGACGTATAGATGTATGTTGATTATCCCAGTAATCCAACATTTTATTCTATCTTTCTCCTTCTTCTATTATTTATCTCAAAAGTGCAGTGAAGAACATAAGTACAGTGGAAAAAGAAGATAAATAAAGTAGTGAATGTAATGATAGTGGTGTGATGGCAGAGCATGGTATTTTAATTTTTTAACTGTTAGCATGGACTGCAGATAGTAATCATAAAGGTATGAGAAGTAAAAGCACCAAACGTATTTTTGACATTACACTCAAAATACTTAAAATTATTAAAATTTAATAACAAATTGCGGGGATAGCTCAGTTGGGAGAGCGTCAGACTGAAGATCTGAAGGTCACGTGTTCGATCCACGTTCACCGCAAATTTTAAATTAATTTTTATCAATAGAAAAAATATTATGATCTCAATTATTTTAGATGCCATTGAATTTTAATTTTTACACTACCTATTTGATTTCTCTTATAATAATGTCAAATAGATGGATGCGATCAATTTGCTCGAATTATATAAGAAGAATTAAGATTCAAATATATATTTAATTCGTTTAAATGAATGAATTTTTATAGCTGTTACGTTTTTCAAAATTTTGAAATCACTTTTTTTACTCTCAAAAAGGAATGATTTTAGTTTTATAATAATATTATTTATTTTATAGATTTTTTAAAGATTTCCAAGGATGACATGATACTGTAAATATGATGATAAATTCTCCTGGTATCTCTATACTTTTTCAACAATATCTTTTATAGTAGAGAGTGTGATATTTTCTTCTTCTTTTTAAGTGGTGGTTATTTGTAGTGATTGGTGGTGTAGGTAAGTTACGTAGTGTTTTTCTTGGTGGTGGTTGTGTTTTCATTTGCTTATTTTTTTTTATACTGGGTTGTACAATCCGGAAGTCCTAAAATCTAGGAAAAAAAAATCAATGAGATGTAAAAATGGAGTACAAAACAAAAAAAAAATTGCACTATACAATAAACTTTTGATTTTAAGAGTTCACAATTTATTTTAGGTTGCAATAATAGTCCAGTTTGAACCCATTGCGAATGCAACAATAGTTATTTTCTTGATAGGATTTTTGCGATGTTGTATGGAAAAAACTTTTAACTACAGGAGACTCAAACACTCGTATAAGTGTGAATATTACAAAAGACTCAAACACTCAGATAAGTGTGCATTTTATTTTATAAAGTAAATTAAAACATGTCAAATTATGAAACTGTTCTCTCAAAGATTGTGGCGGAAGAAGAATGAAAATATTGCGATTGAAAATGATATATGCGGTTGGAAGGAAGATATAGAGATGTCGGTTACAATGAGATTATTTAAAAAAATTGTATTATACTTCATTAATAAAGTTATTTAAAGTTTTTAGAAAAATTAAAACCAATTTTTCAGTGGATGAGGTAGATGAAGAATTTTCAATACTAACTACTTCTTTATTAACAATTATAAACACTTGATAGATAAGTTATACCATTTCCTTAATCAAAGTCTAAAATTTCTCTTTAAAATTCTCAACAGTATTATAATCATTACATCCATGATGAATAATCACTAAATCTCTTATTAAATATAATAACGGGATTTAAATTAACCTGGGAATATCAAGGTCACTCAATTTTTTAAAAGTTTTTTCTTATAAAAATGTTTAATGAAACTATGTTCCTAATCAAATCATAAAATTCGTAGACAGAAGGCTGGTTCCACTATTATTATTATTAAATTATTTAAAAACGATTTTGTATTCGTTAATTTTATATCATTTTTTATTAAAATAAATTAACAGTGTCTTGTATATATTTATATTGAGTCGTTTTTTAATTCAATAAAATACTAAGAACCATCATTGACCCAAGTCAAATTTAATTGTACTGTACTCTTTTTTCGTTGAAATGACCGAAGAAACATCGGTCAAGAAGCGTGTTCATTTTTCTTTAATTTTTGTGAGAGTTGTAATATTTTATCCTGTAAATGTTATTTTTGCTAAGTCAGAAAATTGAAATATTGGTCAAAGTTTAAGATTAATTTAATATTTAAAACTATTTTGTTTATTATAAATTGTTGAGTTTATAATATTGTTAAAATGTCTATATCTCGTCTTTCGAAGAATAAACATTTAAAATTAGTCAAAAGCAAACTTTATAATAAAATATCAACTATGTGCATAGTTATATACATCGAACAAATGATTGACTAAACAATTCATTAACCTAGACTCGAAAATGTCACACTTAACCAATCTTCATTCATTTACTTTTTAAAATTAATATTTTAAAGAGTATACTTAGCCGACTATATATATTGTATTTTTTAATTTTTATTTAAGCGTCTTGTTAATATTTTTAAATTTTAGCACCCAATATTTTGTTTTCATGCTTTACGATTGAGTGTACAATAATCTAGATAAACACTATAACATTTATAATTGAGTGTTGTAAGAATATAGAGGGAAATTTGATGTTAAAAATCAACCAATATATCAAGAAAGCTGTGCGCATTTTATCATGGTTTATAAACAACAGTTAGTAAGTCAACTTATTATGATATTTTTTTAATCGATATAGAAAATGCAGAATTTTTATGTCGTCTGAATCTATATCGCCATCAGAATTGTCATAAAATATCTTGTAGAACCGTCATAGAAAGTTTTTTTTTTTTGCACTAGTGTTAAGTTTGTAATATTATAACCAAGAGTAATAGAGAAAAATGACAATGAAGAATTAAACAACTAGATGTAATTGCTCAAAAAAATGTATATAATTAGGTATTTGAGTCCAAGTCATATCTATGTACTTTTATTTATTTATTTATTTATATATTTATTAATGTTATTATTTTTATTTTTATAGTTGTTGTTTTACTTTAAATTAAAATGGTTCTAGCATAGATATGTCTAATGTTAGAGAAATGATAGTATAATTGTGGTCACTAGATCCATGTTCAGAATTTATTTGTAAGCAAAAGAAGTTAGCAATAACAATAGAGATAAAAAAATGTTGAAATATTTTATTTCATTTGAATAATATGCAGAAAGACATTCACAACAAGAAAAAAGGGTATTAACAAAAGTTATTTAGCGGAGGTTGAAATAATCCTAGGAATTGATTTAATTAACGGAGGTTTTTTTTAACCTTTGTTAAGTTTCAAATGTTATTCAAAAACCTCGAGAAAATAATGGAGGATTTTTTAACCTTCGTTAAATTTCAAAGGTTTATTTTAAAATCCCAACAAAATAACATAGGTTTTTTTAAACTTAGTTAAATTGTAAAGGTTTATTCTAAAATCTCAGCAAAATAAAGAAGATTTTTTTAATCTTTATTAAATTTCAAAGATTTATTCTAAAACCTTAACAAAATAACAGAGATTTTTTTACCTTCATGGACTTTTCATACTTTTAATTAATCAAGTCTTTATTTTAATCATCACTTAGCTTTTCAAGGTTTGAAATGTCTCTTCTCCCACTCAACTTCGTTCTACGTAGATATCAAAAAGATGTTTTACTCAAACTTAAAAGTGACGGAGGTTGGTAATCTATATAATGGGGTGAGTAAGACAAAAATAAAAATTAACTTGGAGATTGGTTAAATGTGGCTAATCTCAAATATCAAGAATAAAATTTATCATTGTCATGTTCCAAGTGACATCAATTATTATGTTACATGTTGCATAGGTCTAGTGAGTCAAACAACAATAGGATATTGGGCTCTTGAGTTTCTACGCTCTTAAGTAGAAAATATTGCATTCTGACTACAAGCTATAATTTTAGACTAATATTAAGTGGCTAATCTAACAATCAGTATCAGAGCCAATGTCATGAGTTCAATTCTCTAGGAAACATTTGTTGGTGGGAAAATTATTGTAAGTGGCATCAAGAATCCCAATAAGACAATTACTGAGGATGAGATTGTTAAAGGTGACATCAATTAAGTGGTGTTGGTTAGGTTGATCAAATTACAATTGAATCGTGGTGTTTTTGTTGCTACACTCTCATGTGGAAAACTTTTAGTTTTAGTGGTATGTTCTCAATTAACATTTCAGACATTTTAGTGCATATTTTTTAGTCCTCAAGACAACAATTTTACATAGTTATTGCACAAAGATATTTTCATGTTGTGAACCTTAAAAATAACACTTCAGATTAATTGCTCTCATCATATCATGGAACAAATAATCATATACAATAACAATGAAATATTTCTTCTATACACAATCTACATGCATTATCACTAACATTGGTGAAGACTTTTTCTTGTCGAAACACAGATCACCATAGACAAGTTATATATGTCTAACATTTTAGGCTAAGATCCAACAAATAGCAACATGTTATAGTTGTTGTATCAATATTGACAATCATAAGACTTTAAGCAACTAACTTAAAATCATACATAAGTATAAGGTTATTACCATTTGAAAAGTATCGTTGTGGTACCTTCACACACTTTAGACACTGACAACAACTTATTTTCTCTTTATTGGACAAATCGTAACATGTTGAAGGAAAATATGTGTTTGTACTTACTTCTTTTGATATCAACTCCTCTCATATCTTCATTTCAGTCAAATCCAAACAAACAATTAAGTTATCACACATTTTTGTCTAAATACATTACATTTATACAATGTCTGACTTATAACTTGTGTCAATATAAGAGATTATAAAATACAAACTTCTTTTCCCATATATTTATCTCAATTAATTTTTTCTCAAAACTTTTTGAAAACACTTTTACCATTTATCTTTTCCTAAATTTAATTATCAATAACACATTGTCATGTCCATTAAAAAATTTCAAAAAATTCTCAACTTGCAGGATGATAACTTTTAATAAATTTTCACTAACCAAGATATATTATATTCCTTGTATATGTTTCAAAAATTGACATGTAATGTCTTCTTGACATACAAAACATGTTTAATGACCTTTAGTAATATATCTCATACATGCATTTGAAAAAATATATACTCAAACATTTTAATTTTCTTATATTGCAACAACTTTAAATATTCAATAGTGAATTAAGATAAATATATGTTATTATTTAAATGTCTTCGTCCGAATATCATTATAAAAAAAAAAACCTTATATTTTCACTTTAAAAAATTCAAGAGATAAATTATAAATAACTAGCAAAAACATATAATATGATTGATACTTAAATTATCAAATAAATTCATTTTACATGTAAAATTAAACAAATTTTATTATTTATATAATCTCAATAATATTTTAGTTTTTCAATTATAACACTTTAAGCATGTTTCATGCTTGTTCTCTAATAATTGGATTGAACCAAAAATTGAGTATGTTATTTCTTAAACATTTATAAGTATCTTTTTTTTAATATATTAATTTTTGAGCAATTAGACAATAAGAACCATGAATTCCATCACAGAGAAGAAAAAGAAATAAATTTTATGTGGATTGTTTGTCATCTCACCCAAACCCATTCTTTAACTTACACGAATTACATATTATATTATATAAAGCGGAAGTAAGTGGACGAGAATTAAAATGTTTAACCATACCTAATTTTTTTTATTGCAGACTTTTGTAGGCATTGTTCCTCCAACTAATCAACTGCACTTTAGACACATGATGATGTCAAAGGGTGCAATCTTAGCAATTAATAGATTTAAATAATTTCACTTTTAATATGAAAGAAATTGTTGACTATTCAGTATGACACTTAGTAATTTATAAAATTTACAATTGAGTGTCAACTTTTAAATAATCTTTTTTTAAATGAATTAAACATATAAATTACATAAAATAAGTATAATTAAGGTTTAATACTGAAGTATATAGTAATGCATAAATAACTAAAAAAATTATTACTTTAAACAACTATTATGCACTCTTATGAACATAAGTTAAAGTATCATCATGATCCGGGACTCTCTTTAAATCTGTCATCAATAATTGGATCGAAGTTCTTATTTATTATAATTTAATTGATCTCAATATAAAATTTTGTTTATTGAATGCATATAACATTCATACATTTTTGTATAGACAACTTTGATTTCTGAAAACTTGCACAATCTTATAATCTCACTGCAGTGTTCAGTTTATTGGGTTACATCCCCTGTAACTTTTAGTCTCCCTTTTTTAAACATTTTATAAGAGACAACTTTCATAATTCAGATGTCCAGTGACCTTGGTTTTTGTTATCAATAATGATTATTACTTCATTTTAACAACAGAATATTGTCAACCGATACTCCACAGCAAGGTAGTATTCCCACAACCCACAAAAGTGCATAGCAGGTCAGAAGCAGTGTCACCATATAATTTGGAAGGACTGAGTGGATAACTGAAGTCAATTTTTGCAACATTCTAACAATCAAATACACACATTTAAGATTCTGACATTCTGTACTGAATACCCATGAACAAGAACAGCAAAAAGACCAAGAAAAAAATGAAGTTCTTTTTGTAAACAATAGATAAGTCATAACCATGAATGATATGATTAATTTTGACAAAGAACAAAACATTTCATCTAAATGTGGTGTACATGAAATTATATTTCACTAAAACCATTGCAATTAATTTACATATGACATCTTCTAATAAGAAAACATACTGACTTAAAACACCTATTCAACCTTTTTTTTTCTCTCTTTGGATACAAAAGAATAAAATAGAAATAAACACCTATTCTAAATGTTAATTGGTAACTTCTAATATCTATTCCATCTATAACTTATGAATAACATTCTAATTAACTGTACATAATCTTTTACAGTGACGCGCATCAAAAAAACCTTGCTGGAAACCCTATCTGCTGAACTCTTCAACCCACTTGGACCTTGGACCAATAGCTTGCGACTAATTAACAAAAAATATAATGGTTTTGCCGGCACAAGGAACACACTAAAGTCTCCGTTTTCCACGTCTTCTGGTGTCAATATCAACAAGCCTTGACGATGAAGGAGCCGGCACGGCTGCGGACAGACCAATAGATTCTGGAATATCAAGATTGACTCCCAGAGGTGGACCTGCCATTGCACGCTTGATGTCCAAATCGTTTAATTGGTGAACTTGAAGTCTTATTTTGTCAATCTGTTGATCAAAGTGGTGAAACAAACAATAAATCGTTTAATTGGTGAACTTGAAGTCTTATTTTGTCAATCTGTTGATCAAAGTGGTGAAACAAACAATAAATAACGTAAATAAAAAAGACAAACTGCATACGGATTCTTTGTCGATATGAACTTACTATTTCAAAATGATAAATGGATGCATGTGCATCAGCAAGTCTCCTCTGCAAATCTTCTGATTTTTTTGTCTGATACTCCACATTCTCCATTTCGTTTCCCCTTTCACCTAATTCTTTATATAAGGCTGAAATAACCAGGAAGTATATTTAAACATTTTTTTAAAATAGAATAAATCTATTAAGAAACATTGAGTTACGTACAATTAAGGATGACCATTGTGAAAACTGAAACCATAAGTATACATGCATAATCTTCAAGCAAATATATATATACAAACACATATACATACATATATATAGAGAGAGAGGGGGAGATATGATACGATAAATATATAAACAGAAAGTGATAAATATATAAATAGAAAGTGGGAGAGAGCACCCAGTGCATGGGTTTGGGAAAGATAAGATGAGCACAGCTTATTCTAGGATTTGAACCTGCAACCTCCAATTAAATATACAGAATAAAGCCAAGACACCATGCCGGAAATCATACAATTTAAATTATATCATCCCACTTACATACCAGCCACTCTTACGCAAGGTTTATCATCAAAAAGTTCAAACCAAAAATGAGCACAATAGATAAGCAAGAAAGGCATGACACTCAGGTGGCAATCTAAGTACTCATCTACAAAGTGTGCAACTAGGGAGCACTTAAAGTCATAATAGATTTGTTGCATTCGCAAACTAGGTAGTCTTACATAAGATAGATAAGTACCAGTCAAAACAGATAGCACCCAAATCTGAGTAGGAATATCATAAAGTTTCTTTGCTAAAGTCAAAGAAGATCTCAATATCTCCCTGGCTTGTACGGTGTCACGTAATGCAAGGGCCAAACTCCCAAGGATTGTCAAATACTGTGAAACAAGTTGAAGGTTCCCCAAATATGTATGTGTGAGCTGCAATCCCCTTGCCAGACGATTTCTGCAACAAATTTGCAACTTAGACAAAGGAAGAACTAGAATTTATATATGTTGATGGAGGTAAGAGATCAGTTGCAAGTGAGATTCCATTCTGGAGATTACTTAATTTTAAGGTCCATTTAATAGTCAAATCTGTTACATTACATGACATAATAATTTAAAGAAACATCCACCAACTAAGGTGTAGCACTGGTCTTCTTATATGAATGAAACCCAACAGAACGCACAGTAACTCTTTCCATTGTCAGTATCCATGTTTTAAAAACTGACGCAATGAAGTAATCTAGTCAATGGTTCAACCGGGGATCTTATATACTAAATAAGAAAAGTATAATAATGAATAAAATAAATGCAGGTAAAGTGCATTTTTCCAATGTGGATGCCTAAGTAAAATAGGCTAAATTAAATATTTATCCATTGCTAATTTTTTTTTGTAATCTACAAGTTCTAAGGTGTTGAGATATTTTCATATACACATCTACTAACACAAATTTTAAATTAAAAAATAACAGACAAATACATTAAAGAACACTAGATTGTAGACTCAACACCTGTGCAGGTTATTCCACCAGTTATCTAAAAACTTACCTTGCTTCTTGTAGATCCTGTTGCTTCATCAATAAAAGACCATAAGCAAAAAGAACACCTGTCTTTTCTCTAACTCCAACAAAAGAATCCATTACTCCATAAACTGGCCCGATCAAATCGAGTGCCTGAGGAAAAAATATCATTCAATAAAAGAAAATCTCCTGGAATTAAACTACTTAAAAAAAATATGTAGAACCAATTTAATTTGTGTTAGAGGAATTTCTCCACCTGTGAAGAAGATTCAGCATCACCGATGCAGATGTAAGAGACAGCTGCATAAACTTGGCACATAGCTTGCATTGATTTGCTGTCTGTAAGCTACACAGAAATATGTAGTCATTGCTTGGATACCATGAAGTTATCCCCACCCCACCAACAATTTATAACAAGCTCTACAGACAAAAACATAAATATGTATCTAGCATGCCAAATCAGCATAAACGTGTCAAAATTATCAAAACTGCAGTGACTACATCTTGTTCACTACTAAAAGATCGCATCTATATTATAGAGATGTCATATGCATA
The DNA here is from genome assembly GCF_051622355.1 of Phaseolus vulgaris. Classification (NCBI taxonomy): domain Eukaryota; kingdom Viridiplantae; phylum Streptophyta; class Magnoliopsida; order Fabales; family Fabaceae; genus Phaseolus; species Phaseolus vulgaris. Next base: position 58,765,741 of record NC_143505.1, on the reverse strand, counting down.
CATATATATGTATACCTTCACTGCTTCAATATAATGAAAAGCAGCTTCGTTGTAACAGCCAACTGAATGAGCATATTGACCTCTAAGCATCTCAATGATGCATTCACATGCCTGCAATATGGTTGGAAACCGCATGAACCAATTTTTCATCTGTACCAAAGCCTGAAAAATTGAAGCGGTATTAATTAACTATATCAATTCCGGAATGTAATGGAATGCTACTTTATAAATCTACAGGAACAAGAAAAATATCAGCAGAAGCAAGACAGCTAATAAGGTGGATTATTATTTATTAATAGCGATTTTGAAATTGTATGGAATAAATGCAAACTATCATGTCTTCTCATCCTTGGTGCTGACAAAATATATCATAGGAAGATAACCAACCTCCTGTGCTTCAACAAATTCTGCTCGTGTGAGCTCTATAGCCACTTTGTTTTCAAGAAACTGAACTAGTAGCATTAAGTACACACCAGCCATCCAAATAGAAGAGTGTTGTAAATCCACTTCTGGTAAAAAAAGGTCCAACAAAATTACATTAGGAATTCTTGATTGCATGGAAGCATAAGCATCTTAAAGCGGACAAGCTAGGAGGAATAACAAATCTCACCTCGAACACCATCCGTAATTCCAAGCTTCACTAACTCATCTGCAGGGAAGAACTTCAAAATATGAATAACTAAATATAATTGAATGATTTTAAATATGATGCCCATTTTAACATATAAACCTAAATACTTCAGTATCACCCCAAAATAAAACCTAATATGTTTGACAACTAATAATCATTACAATAGAAATTTGTAAAATACATTATTTACAATATGAGACACTATTACAGCAGAAGAAATGTTATTTTCATAACGAAAATAATTCCAAAGTGGCTACAACTTCAGTCTCCAAAGCAGGCCATAACAGCAGCGACTAACATGGAAATCCATTTGAGTAACAGAAACAACTTAACTCATCAATCGTGGAATCAGAACAAATAATTTAACAGAGTAATGCTTCTAATCAGTTGACGCATCCTAATACATTTCACATTAAAGCCTAACAAAGAAAACTATAAAAAAAAACACTTTATGGTTGTAATTGGTCATATAGAATAGTTGAAGACTGGAAGATGGTGGAACTGCAAGTAAAAGGGCATAAATCAGACAACGTCAACAATTATCACAGGGCTATTTGGACAGCAAACTACAAATTGATTTCACATGAGAAATCATTATTTTGTAGTTAAAATAAGTAGCAGTTGTACTTTCAGGAAAGCAATAAATTGGAACAAACCCAAATGAAGATGAAAAAACACACAAACTCACTAAAAAAGCAGGTGAACAACCTTGTATTATATGCATCCCAGACTGTATGCGTTTTGCACATTCCTTAAAAAGTCCTTTTGGGCGCCCAAATACAACAACAATTAGATCAACTAATGCATAAACAGCACTTTTAGGAAGCCATTCACCATCAATGGGAGGAGGTGCTAACTGAAGCTTATCTCCAATGGTTCTTCTGACATTCCCAAAATACACTGGTTGCAGTGTTTCCTGCCCAATTAAATTCAACCCAGTCATGCTACTCAGTTGCTCCTTAATCATTGTTTGCTTTCTAGATAATGCTGTCCTATCCCTGTAGTGAAGGTCAGATCTGGAGAGACTTTGATCTAGAACATCAAGCTCCTTCACTAGCTCCTGTATGTGCTGTGTTTGCTGCATATCAAACTTCATTGCAGCATCCAGATTGTCTACATGGGGTGCAGCATTCTTGTAATCACATAGTCGCAATCGGTAGAATATGTGCAGTAATTCGTTATAAAATAGTAAGCCAGGGCATTGTCGTCGCTGAGAAGTGTTAGGATGCAAGAGAGAAAATAAATTAGAGCAAAGGTAAAAAGAATCACATTTCAGTTAAAAACACACAGTGTCTACACAAAGAAAACTAGAAAAGTCAGAAGCTAAAGAACATTTGCACTCACTTTATCTGGATCAATTGACTCCCAAATCTCATTGCATTTATTAACAGCTTGCTCAACCAAATTATCATCATCCCATTGCATGAGTCGGACATGCAATATTGAAGTGGCAAAAAACATCTGCTCCATTGTTATAAAACAAGAAATTACAGACAGAGCTGATGGGCGATATTATATTAAACTCGCAACAAATGGAGTGCCTTTATTTTAGCATAGTAGAGAGTTATTTGTTGACACACACAATAGATGTGAAAGACAACAAGCTTCGGGAAGGTTCTATCGATTAGAGGTAGAAATTCACCAATGAATTGATGGCAAATGAAGAGAAGGAATCAAATAACATGTCTCTTCACGTAAGACAACATACCTGCAACTCCGGCAAGCATACTTCAGTAGCACAGACATATCCACACTCTAAGGCAGAGATTGAACCCTGGTAATCCCCTTCAATAGATAAAGCATTTGCAAGCTGTGAATTGAAGTTGCAAGACCACAACTTCATTGAAATCCTTCAAGGAAATAAACTAGAAACTATGAATACTTAGCAGTAGTTGCGACAGTAATTGTAGTAGCAGTGTTAGTCAGACTTGAAAAAGGAAAGGGAAGAGATTAAAATAGGGAAGAAATTCTGATTGGGATTCTTAATGTCAACTATACAAGAGACTACCAACTCTAGAAATCAATTATTGAAATAAATATGATAATTAATAATAACTCATCCCATCCCTACCATATATAAATAGTCCCAATAATTAATAGTATTTCCTCAACACTCCCCCTCAATCTGGTAAATAAATATTTATCATTTGCAGCTTGCATTAAGATCATCAAACCGCTTCGTAAAATGTCCCTCCGAAACAAATATGCTAGTTGAAGCCCTAATGGGATGTAGGAACCAGTTATAAGACCATTATCCATTTTTTCTTTGATGATGTGTCAGTCTATCTCTGTGTTTGGTATTATCATAGACTGAATTGTGAGCAATACAAATTGCCTATTATTATCTCAAAAGAGAATCATAAGTTCTTCACATTCCACTTCATCCAAAAAAAATTCAACCATAACAGTTCATTCACCCCTTGTGCCATAGCTCGAAATTTTGCCTTGGTAGGAGATCTTGCAACTACATTTTTTTTTTTACTTCTTGAAGTCACAAAGTTTCCACCCAAGAACATGCAATATTAGGGATGACAAATAAACTCAATCTTGATGAGAATATCCGAATTGATCGGTCATAGGTATGAGTATGGGAAATAACCAGCTTTTCAAATGGGATACGGGAATGGAGATGGGTATATATATTATATATCTTGTCTTCCTTTTAAATTACTAGAACATTATTAGTTCATTTGGTTCTCTTTCTTGAAATTTATGTAATTATAATTTTTTCCTTATTATTTAACATTGAAAAAAAGAAAATATGTGTCCTTTCACATTAAATTCTTCAAAATATGATTTTTTTATTACGATTCTTATTTTTTGTAAAAATAATATTTAATAAATATATGGATGGATTCGGATATACTGTTATCCAATAGAGACACAAATTAAATACCGGTTCGGGGGACGGGGATGAGTTTATATTTCGGGACAGTTATAATCAAACCCGCACCTTTCCTGTTGCCATTCCTATGCAATCCAACATAATTTAAACCGAGCATAGTCTACATCACTATACATATCCATAAAAGCTAATTTTAGTTTATGGAGAAAGCACATTTCATCTTTTTTTTCTTCCTATTTTTCTCTCCTAGAAGAAGTTTGTCTAAACAGATCCAATGGCAACAACAGATAGGCATCGTCAAATTGTGAAGCATAACATCAGACAATAAAGTGCAGTGATAAAAACCATTGACTTTCAGAAGCAAGCAAGCTAATAATAAACATTGAAGCTACAACTACGTTTCATTCTCCAAAGTCCAAAGTCCAAAGTCCAAAGCGCAAACCACTAGTTTCAGATAACCTAAACCGAAACCTAAAATTAAAATGCTGAAAGATCTCAGAAAGGGAACACATACTCGTATCCAACAGATGCAGTGAGCTCAAGTCCCTTGTGCAAGACCTGTTTCTGCGGTGGAATAGCTCCGACGAGATGGTAACACTGGCTGAGCAAGCTATACGCTCTGCACTTTATTTCGAAGCAAGACGGAATAGACTTCAAAAGCAATTGCTGCAAAAAAGAACCAAAACAAAACCATAAGCAAAGAATTTGTAGTGGAAACTATTAGCAGCGAGAAGAAGAAGAAGAAGAAGAAGACTAACGGAACGTTCGAGGTGGGACTTGGCGTGGTTCACGTTGTGAGAATGGTGGAGGAGAAGTGTGGCAATGCGAAGACGAGTCTTGACCTCAACAATTGGGAAAAACGACACTTCGCTTTGGCATATGGCTTCGAGGCACTTCACTGCTTTCCCAATTTCTCCTCTCTTCTCGTGGTACTCCGCGAGCCCCCATAGACCCTCTGCCACCGCCTCCATCGGAACGCGATTCTGCTCCTGCTTAGACGGTTATGCTAATCCTTTTTTCCTCTCTCTCTCTCTCTCCCTTCGCCGCTCCCTCCAATTTGAACGCGACAATTCCACATCCAAAATTTCAACTACCGCTTTTGCGTTTCGCTTTTCCTGTTTTTCGCTTGCTACCTTTGCTAATGCTTAGATGTGAAGTCAAAAGTCAGCCACGAAAAGAAAAAGAAAAGAAACAAATTTCAAAAAACGAAACAGTTCGGCTCTTCGTTCGGTGTCTTGCCTTAACAGGCCCTTCTTGGAAATTACTTCCTGCACCCCTCCCCTGTTTTTTAAACTGCAACCCTACTAATGGGTGAAGACTCTTTCTTCCTACACCTCCATACCTCTTATACCACCCCATACTAAATATGAAAATACTATTTTATCCTTTTTTTCACCCCTTGGATTTGAAATAATAAGCCTATGGATTATGTAATCTGGATATATTTCGGATTACATAATTCGGAAGTCAATTTCATATTTAGAAAAAACTTCTAGATTATGTAATCTGGAAGCTAATAACACATCTAAAAAAAAGGCTTCCGAATTATATATTCAGAAGCTAATCTTATGTATAGAAAATATTTTTGGATTATGTAATTTGAAAGCTAATCACAAAAGACTTCTGGATTACTTAATTTGGAAGCTAATTCTGAATCTAAAAAAAGACTTTTGGATTATGTAATACAGAATATTGAAAAGAGTATTTTTGGAATATAAAAAATTTATGGGGTGGCACAAGAAGATATAGAGGTGCAGGAAGATGCAGCCATGGGTGAAATGACCTAATTTCCTTGTTTGATTGCTTCTCCTTCACTGCACCCCACTACTCTCTGCCACTTCTGCATCATCACTGTTGTATGATGTAGAAGAAGAAGAAAAGGAGAACAATGGAAAAAAATCTTGTTAAAAAAAACTTTCTGGAAATTCATTTTGAAAAACGCATTTCCAAAAAATTTATTTTAGAAATCCTATTCCAAAAAACTTATTTTGGAATATGTTTTATGTTTTCCGAAAATCTTATTTTTTTTTAAAAAAAGAACTATGTATTTCATGAATTCTTAATGTGTTCTAGAAAAATAATCCATAAGTTAGTTGAAAGCCACTTTAAAAAAGAATAAAATAGTTATTATAAAAATTATGGAGTGCATAAGCAATTATCTTAATTGGTTTTCAAAATAGACTTTTGCTTCTGGCACCCCTATAATCACTAATTGCACCTTTGTAGTTTTTAAAAGCCCTGTGACTATTTTACCATTCATGTATATTTCAACTGTGACTTCTTCTGGATTATCTCATCCACAAATCTTTCTAAACAAACTTCCTAAAACATATCAAACATATGACATGTTTTTTAAAACAAAATTTTCAAAATAATTTTTTCACAATTGTTATCAGAAAAAGACAATAGTTTATTTTAGTTTAAACATTTTGAGAACAAAATCAAATTTTCCACAAAATCCAACATTTTATTCTATCTTTCTCCTTCTTCTATTCATCATCTCAAAAGTACAGTGAAGAACATAAGTACAGTGGAAAAATAAGATAAATTAGTGAATGTAATGATAGTGGTGTGATGGCAGAGCATGTTTCAACGAGGAAAAGTATTTTAATTGTTTAACTGTTAGCATGGACTGCAGATAGTAATCATGAAGGTGTGAGAAGCAAAAGCACCAAACGTATTTTTGACATTACACTCAAAACAGTTAAAATGTATTAAAGTTTATTATTAAATTGCGGGGATAGCTCAGTTGGGAGAGCGTCAGACTGAAGATCTGAAGGTCACGTGTTCGATCCACGTTCACCGCAAATATTAATTTTTTCTTTTCTCATTATCATTTTGCTTTTAAGATATTTATTTCCTCATTCTCATTTTGATTTTAAGATATTTAATTAACGAATTTAAAGTTTTTGAATTTCGATAATATTATTATTACATATTCATTCTATACATCATATTTATTTTTATCTGGCGAATCAATTAAGATTGACGAACCCATTGTTTATTTTTCAAATTTCTGAAATAAGTATCAAGTAATTTTTAATATCAATTAAGATTCAGTGAGCTTTGAAAAAACCAATTCATAATAATACATTCATTTCCAATGGGATCTTAATTCATTGGCAAAACAATATATTCGTTTTAATTGACATTACTAATATTCAAAATCTCATCTGAATTAATTACTTGTAGTTTTAAATTATTTAAAAAATTGCTTCACTTTTGAAAACAACACGACTCATAAATTAGGATGTATTGTGAACAAAATGAAAGAGTATGTATCATGTAATCCTTTTCGTATGTAAATTCACAAAGGTTAATTAACTGAAACATTTGTTTAAATTAATGAACTTGTTTGAATAAATTTATAATCATAAGCACTTCTATAAAAAGGATAAATATCCGTGGCTTCAAATTATTTTGTATAAACTAATTTATAAAAACTCTTTCACTTAGTTTTTTTTAAAAAAAATAACTTTTAATTGATGCACAAATTAATTTTAATTAGTCATTTCATTGTTGTAATTGAATAAATTAGATAAATTATTTCAATTACACTCATCATCCTATCATTCACAAATTTCATCAATTTTTTCATACACTTTTAACTTTCTTCATTGCTACATAATCCGAACAAAGGACAAGAGTTTAGATGACAAAAAAATTGAAAGTGGATAAAATAATTGAGAAAGGAACTAAATTTACTTATTATTATTATTATTAAGTAGTAAGGGTTGAAAATAAAGTTTATGCAAGATAGAAATGAAGAATGAAACATTTATCTTATTTTGTTTCATAAGGGTTAATGGAAAGAAACGTTATGGTATATAAAAAGAAATGTTAGTTGGTTAATCTTTGCGCAAAACATCCTCCAAATCGTGTTCCCCCCCTCTGCCATTACTAGAAATGGCTTTGGCATTGAAAGGTTTCTGGCACATGCATTGGAGCTCCTTGAATCTGACAGCATCAAAATTGTAGTTCTTGCAAAGGATTTTCTGTCTTGTGTAAAAGAGTCTCTTGATCAAGTCTTGGTAAGTGGGGTCTCTAGAAGTGAACATGGAGTAGCCATAGCCTATCACGAAGAATGAGGCAGCAGTGAAATATGTGATAGGTTCCATCACATCCCATGAGAATTCCCAGAATGTTAGCCTGAAGAATAGTCCAAAAGTAAACACAAAAAATCCAAGTCCACACCACTGGATTTTCCTCACCTGCATGCGTGCCAACTCGTCAATTTCTCTCTTCTTCTCTCCCAGCTTCTTTAGCTCCTCCTCCTTCTTTACCTCATCATCATCACCTATTAGTGACACTGGAACTGCTCTTTTAACCGGATCCAGCACCTGCTATTCACCATGCAATAAAAAGGTAGTTAGTCTTCAAGATTTGAGTTCAATTTCAGTAAATCTTCCATGCAAGTTTTCTTCTCAATTTTGAGTTTTATGATGTTTGGCCCTGTCTAGTGGCCAACATATATGGCTTTTCTCTCCAAATTCGGATAATGGTCCAAATTCGGATAATGGGAGGACTAGAAAGGGTGAAGTTTTGTGATTAACTGTAAGAAATTATGTAAATTAATTTCTATAAAGTGACTCACATGACTTAGAGTTTGAGTTTTGGGCTCAAATATGATTTAATAATAATAATAATAATAGAATAAATGACTCATTGGTTAACGTGAGAAATATATATCTGATGAAATACCTAATGAAAACCTACGTCCAATGAAGATTGAGAACTAAAGGCTATAGGATTCTGTCTATGCAAATAATAGTTGTTTCACTGTTAACCATCACGAAAGTGTGTGACAAGAACGGAATTGCTAAAAGATAGATTGGGACAAAAGGAGATAAAGTAATTGCTCAATTAGGATCACTCATGGATCAAGGTAAGTGTCTATTCCTTCTTGATTATATGATTGTGTGAGAGTCATTATATAATAAGATTTATATGTGAACATTATTGTATTTTATGAGTTCAATTTACGTTTATTCATATTTTAAACTTACAGCAATCACGATCCATTTTATACTAGACAATCTATTAATTTGCAATCCAAAGGCGACAATACTCACAAGCCATGAACCACCAGAAACAGGAATTGCAAGGTATTAATGTAGCAATGCAAAATATTCTAAACTTTCAAACAAAGCCTAAAAAGTAGGGGACCATGATGAATGGTATCTCCTGGCATTAAACAGATGGGAACAAATCTTGATCTTATCATGTTTTAAGAGAGCCCTGCAGTAACAAATCAATTTTTTTTCTTTCTGATAAACAATTATGAAACACCGAATGATACTGATATAGAATCATGACAGATAGAACTCACCTTATCAGGATGCAGAAAGACCTTGTTTCTGAAGAGGAGAATGTGTGAAGTATCATCAAGAGACTGGGTAAATGCTGCAGCCTCCTCAGCATTACTTGCAACTCCCATTTTCTCACACTTTTCAAGAAACTGAGAATAGGGAATAATCTCCTTCCCCTCCATAACAAGCTTCTCCTTGAACGATTCCACACTCGTCCATCTCATAAGCTTCTTAGCCTCACGGGAAGTCGGAGACCCTTTTGTTCCATCCCCATTATCACCATTACTTTTATTACTATTATTATTATTATTATTAGCACTCCCATTCCCACATGAATCACCAGCAAGGCATGAAACTGAAGTTGTGGAACACACACCCCTCTTCATCTGCTTCAACACAAACGCCACCCCTCCTCTCCTTCCACCACATTCCCCTCCAAAACCGCTCAAAGGATCAAAAGGGTGAAGCTTCCCCACACAACCATGGCTTCCACTGAAAACAAAAGACGCCCTTTGCCTCAAAAGTGATCCTCCACCACCAGCACACCACCATCTACTCCACATCTTGAACACGCCAAAACAAAAACCTCAAACGTTTATCCACCCTAAACAAACACTACCTGGCACAGTAATCACGACTCACCATACTCAAAATCAAGCGTCACCATAACCCATACTAGACTCATTTGCATGATAGCAACTTTTGTAGAAAGAGGGAACGTGTGCATTTACTGCAACTAAAAATAAAATGAAAAAAATACAAAGTAAAAGAGGAAAGGAGGAAATAGAGGCAAAGGCATCGGAGAAGGAAAAAGAGAGAAAGCAAAAATCTAATTTGGGAAACCAAGGCCAAAGGTTGTGCAGTATATAGAAAGAAAACACGTTTGTGAAACCTAACATGCATGCAACAACCACAAATTATCAGTTATCCGTAACATTCTCCTAGAATACCTAACAGTCTTACACCATAAAATTTGATTGGTAGTTGAGGGTCTTTAACAGAGACACAAATGTCCTTAGAAGTTACAAACAAACACGATTTGTGCCTGGTTTTTTTTTCTGTCATTGCCGTGTCCACTTGTCCTCTCCTTAGAAAAGAAATAGAAAATTCTCTTTTGTTTTTTTTTTTTCATTTCTATTAATTTTCTGACAGGTGCTGAGATCAGAGCCTAAGCAAAGTTGATACTCATCTATAATTAAAAAGTAAGTACACATTCCCAATTCTAAATTTTTATAAAATTATATTATAACTCTTAATATTTTTTTATATTATTTAATTACAAATTTATTTTTTATTATATATATATATTTATTTATTTCTAAACTTATAAGAGTTGTATAGAACTTCAAATAATTTGTAAAACTATCATTTTTCTTCCAAACTCAGTAATGCTAAAATTCTCCTTAGTGCCGTGTACCAAAACCAAAATTAGATTCCGTGATGCTTTCTGATGTGATTTATATCTCAAAATGTTGTTTTTGTGCTGGAGACGTTAAAGGTAAAAATTTGTTGACATTTTTTTAATAAGCTAATTTAATAATATAAGTATTATTATTTTAAGTTCAAATGTAAAAGTAAATTGATTAAAATATTAATAATATTAATTTGTCAAGTGATTATTTTTTTAATGAGTGTCAAAAATATCCCCATTTTTATTTTAATTATTTACGTTTTCACTCTCATTTATCTACGTAATATTTTATTTAAATTAATTATGATTTAATATTAATTTTTTATTTTAATAATTTTTTAAAACCACGTCCACAAAATATTTTGATATCATGTTACTTTTATTTAGTTAAAATATAAAACAAAGGATAATTTTTTTAAATAAAAGTTGAGCTATTTCATACATGTGGAAGATATAATAATTGGGAATAATTTTGAAAAAAAAAAGAGTAACCGTTGATGGCAATTTTAGAAGCAATTAGAACATCCTCCTATTATTGTTATATAGATAATAAAAGTGAAAATTTAATTAATGTGAATTTTTAAGTGAAGTTCTAATTATAAATACAGAGTAATACTAAACATAATAAAATGTCATTCCTTTGGTAATTATATCAGGTTATCTCCAATGCACACTCATACTATACAAAGTTTTCATTTTATTTTGTGTAGATCTTGTCTTAAGAACTTCTGAAAAAAATTTCTTTCTTTCAATGCAACATTCACTTTGATAAATTTTTATTTGCATTTTAACTCTCTAAAACTTAAAAAATATTTGTATATCTTGTATCTAGATTCTTAATTTTCATACATAATAGCATATTCAAATGGAATCTTAATTTTCATACATAATAGCATACTAAGAAAATGATTGAGATCAGGTTTTGCCACTAAAAGAATTTCAATTGAGTATTTCAAATTTCAAATATACACTTGAAGTGAAGCTTACAATTTCAAGTTAAAATAAAAATGTTGATTGTAACTGTACTATAAAACAATTACTGGCCAAGATGCTATGTTAAGAGTATTTGTCATGCTCCCTTGTGCTTTGCTTTAGTGAGAGTTTTAACCATGCCCTTTGCAATTTTCCAGAACCAAAATATGTTCAACACTGCCAACACAGAAGGCACCATAATCAAGGTGTAAAAGCCGAAAAGAAAGACCTCCTTCACCTGAAATTAACAAAAGAGAGTTTTGATTCAGTGCAATAAAGAGGGAAAATTTGACTACTTATGTAACAGGGTCACAGCACATGCTAACCTCAGCCAAACGGGTCCATATATGGTAAAAAAGGAACATGAACAGGAAAATCCTTGCAACCTACCACAGAGTAGATAACAGTTAAGGATAGAAATTTCAAGTGGTTGAAATCACTCTGCACAAAAAGCTCATTCAGGTCTAACTGGTATGTACCTGGAACTACCAATAAAAGTAGTTCCATAACAACCACTGCAACCAACAAACATCGAAAGTCACAACAACGTTTGACACCCCTGCTAACATTTATTGTAAGGACTAAATTTCTGCATCTGCTGTTGAAAAACAAATAGCTTCAGCATTTTAAGATCCATGTTTTAGTTGGATGACACAGACGTACCTATATATATTATCATTACCATGTTCAAGACAGTATAATTAACCTACTAATTTACTGATTTTTGCTATGGTCCAAGACTGCTAAACCTCAAGTAATCCATCCACTTGTGATTCTTTTTTTCCAAATAAAGCAAGCTTCAGCCACATACATGGTACATGGAATATTACCTTTTCATTTTGTAAAAAATAAGAGAGAAAATTACAAAAATGAAAGCACCAAATAAAACTATACATGTTCATAAGTAAATCCTTCAGACCATTTTCCAAACTTCATTTCAGAGGAATTATAGTTAGACCAAGACTATAATGAGTATATTAGACAGTAGTAGTACCAACCACCCGAAGAACAATGCAATGCCATTCCAAATGTAAAGTTTGGAACTCTTAAGGCCAGCAATATCCAAGTACCTACATATAAAATTAATGTTATTAAGTAATGTTGAGAAAAAGTACATGAAGGTTGATGAAATTATGAACAACAGATTTACCATCTAAGATTTACAAAAGGAGTAGTGCTCTCAGAGAAAAGAACCATTAGTATGTAGATATGAACTTGACCACTTATCAGGGATAGTGTAATGGAACCTATGGATAGCCCGTGGTGTAGAACCTAAATGTTGATTGAGGAAGAAGATTTACCAGTTACATATTATTGAATTCAACATAACATGAAAGTAAAAGATGATAAAAAGATAAAAGTAAAATATTGTGTCAGATAATGCATTGATAATATTGTTAATGTTAATAATAATAACAAGAAAGCCTATAAGTACTTACATATTCAAGACCCCCTAAAGCTGGAAAATTCCAAAGAACCATAGCCAGATCTGTTAGAAAATAACCAATAGAAATCTGTGCAGGGAAGTATGATGAAAAACAAAGCAGAACGAGTTAACAGCAATAAATAAATTACAAATAGCATGACAGACAGAATCTTAACAAAAATGTTGCTAATAAGATTTCCATGAGACCGACAAATCATACAAATGGATGACAACAAGTCAAATTTTGTTAAGAGACTAACAACCAAATTTTGCTTATATCTTCAACTTACCCCCAATACTGTATCTGATAACCTTGATGATTTATTAATAACTATGTCGTCGTGTGATTTCGCAATGAAGACATCTGATAAGATGACGAGGTAGAAAGATGCAGATGATACAAAAAGAGCATGAAACGTAGAGAATCCCCTGCATTACAAATTATGTTCATACTTACACAAAAAATATAGTTAATTAATATGCAGAGAGGAAAGATTATGCAAAGGTACTTCACCTGTTATTCCATTCAATTTTCTCTGCACTGCTCAATTTTCCATATCCCTTGAACAACAAAGAACTCAAAATAGCAGTTGATGTATAAGCCTTCAAGAAGGAACAAATAGATCAGGCTTTAAAATTGCCAACAAAAAGTTCTTCACTACAACTAGTCATTTTTAGAATTACCCCCCTTCAGATAAAACTTAACATATGTTTCAGAAAAAGAACAAATTGAAGATAGAACAAGCTGAAACTCCATTCATAAATATACATCTAAAAGCGTATCCAATGCCAAATCACCCTATATGAATCATGACATACCATCTTTTTTCTGAGATAGTAAGGCATGGAACTTTTCTGTGCATTTTGAAGGAATTTTTACTCTTGAAGGAAAATAAGTAAAGAATGGACCATATCAATTCAAAACGAGGAAGCCAATAGAGTAATTAAAAGATATAATTTTTCCGAAACCAGAGTACACACAACTGCAGTTCCACTCCAAGAACATTCCAAAGATTTATCCCACATTCAATACAAAGCCTTCACCCAATAGCTTCATCTTAAAAAAATTGCACAACCACGCAGTCCACGTAAGAAACCCATAAGTTTCCAATACCCTTTTTTCCAGTTTGCAAAGACATCTTATCAACTCTTAAAAGGCAACATAAAGCTCACACACACAACACAAATAATGAACAATCTGAGTTTACTTACAATAACACACAAGATGATGCCAGAGAAGATAGATGCCAGCCATAGGACTACTTTGCTTGGACTAGCATACTCATAAAAGGAGAATGAACCAAAAGAAGAAGTGGATTCCATGAAGCCCTTTTGTTCAAATTTTCTGTATCAAACCAAACAGCACCGAAGACATGACATGATAGGAAAAGTGTATTCCACTACGAAGAAGGGATATGATAATAGTGTTGGAGGACGACTCTCTTCTCACAACAAATACAAAACATGTCCATAATAATTTGTAAGTAAATTATTTTGTGTCATTTTTGTAAGGCCAAAACCCGTAAATACATTATGGCCATCCATTTCCCATTTCCCCCTTCACAAAATTCCTTGGAAAGCAAACAAATCCCACCAAAAGAGATAGGTATTGGGTGAGACAAAGGCAAAAGAACACTTCCTTTACTGTTTAAAGTTGGAGCAATGTATATACATTGAGTTTTGCATTCTTAATCAATTTTATAAATTATCACTGTTATTGACACAAATAATTATAGTAATGTCAACTAACTTATAATAGTATTATTAAAACAAAATTCAACGATCTTCTCTAGAATTAAAAAATAGGTTTTAACAAAATTTTCCAATCTTAAAAATAATAAAACCTACTCAATGAGAAGCGATTATGTACCATAATAAACTACAAGAAGTGAAGATGAGCACGCAGTGATGGGTTCTTGACGCAGAAGCTTCACTTGTCTATAACCATTCTACAAGCCACGCACGTTATTGGTTCTAACTTTATGTGTTATGTAAGCTTTGACAGTGATTTGTTGTAGGTTAATGAAAGAAAAATAAATAGGTACTGGAATAAGATATGAAAGTAGAATTTGTCTTCATCATATCTTATTGACTTACCAAATAATTGATTAATAAAATACATGATATCTTACCATATCTTATCTCCTTTATCATGCCCAGTAGACCATATATAAGTGAGTTTATGTAATTTAATGAAATGAAATTACAAATAAATGTTACTTTATGATGATTTATTCCACTCAAGCTATGATCTCATAACCGGTTCCAGAAAGAGGAATCTTATATCAAATTTAAACTCAATGACACAACACATCAATAAATGGCGACATAAAACGTTTTTATTTAATATTAAATGTATAAATTAAAAAAAAATTAATAGTTTTTTATTCGTAAAAGCTTAATAGTTATGAATTAAAAAGTTATTTTTTTGTTTACATAAAAAATAACTTTTTAAAATGACTGATAAAAAAGTTATCATATTACATAACATGTACTTAGACGAGAGTAGATTATACTGTCAATACATAATAGTCTTTGAAAGCAAATGCTGAGATAAATAAAGAAAAGAAACTAACAAAATAATAATTTCTCTCTTTTTTTTCTTAATCATTTTGAAACACTTGTTTGATAATATTATGTATAAAAGTAACATATTTAACTGGGGCATCCATGATAAGGCAACAAAAGTTACCATCTGCATAGTGCAGATTAGAAGATCCATGCAGTAAGCAGTGAAACATGCTTTCAAAAGTTGAAAACAAATTCAAACTGCGTCCAGTTGTTATTATTAACATGCTGCTACACCATTGGGGCTAATGTTCATAAAACTGAAATTACAGGGAAGCAAACAAGAAGGCACCGTGGCCATAACATATTTACAAGCACTCAGGCTTATTACTTAACCCAAATTAGCTTGAGTGCTCTTCAGGGATTTTCATCATCATCTAATAACCCCCTTGTATGAAAGCACTCAAACGTTCAACCTCTTGACGGTGCTCACGCACCACAGCACGAACTACATCTCCAATGGACACCATGCCAATCATCCCCTTTTCATCAATGACAGGAATGTGCCTGATTCTGTTATCTGTAACAAAATGCAGAATAAGATCAGAAACATACATGAGTTACAAGCTTATGTAATCTAACTTGGTTTCAGATCATAATGATGATAATTGTAACAATGTGAATTTTTATTTTATTTTTCCTTTTATAATATCCAGTTACAAACTGTGATTATAATAGTAACTATCTCACAAGTTTTAATGTTTCAAATCAAAGCTCATACATACCAGTCATCAGTTGCATAGCCTGTAGAACTCTGGTATTAGGGGTGACTGTGATAAGCTTGTTCTGCAGTCACAACATTAGAATTTTAGTTTAGTTATCATGAGTGGGAGCACCACTAACTAGGGGAACATTTTAATTCTCTAAACACATAGCATAGCACAAATTGCAGTTTCACTATAGAATAACTGTGCGTTTGGTAAAGCTTAATTTTGGAAAAATAGTTGTTTATTTCTCAAAAGCTCTTTCTGCAAGCTGGCAGAATAGTGAACACAAGAAGTACAATAATATACATACCTCCTCAGTCATAATATCTCCAACCTTAGTAGACTTGGAAGATCTTCCCTGCACGATGATCTTTCTCAGGTAATCTGCATAACAAAAGACCAAATAGTTAACATAAATGACCAAGGGACAAACAGACAGTGCTGTAGATAATTAAGACCATTTAACTGCATGAAAATATATTGATAAAAAGACCATTCTATTTTCCTCCACTACATTATGCAACTGGATCATTAGCTAGTTAGTCAGCCAATTAGACATTTTCCTTCTCCAACACAAATCATAACATTCTTACACATGCAGGTATTTACTACTTACAACACAAGATACAGAATCTTGAAAGCCAAAAGCACCATCGAGTGAATACAACCCATTTTCTTGTCATCCTTTTCGAAATTACAGGGCGCCCCCAAGTGTGTCAAGCATGCCAATCTCATTTTTCTTGTTCAGTTAAGCAATTATGTATATGATGCTCAATGGCTTAACATATAAAACATGTAGAATATAGAAACTATACTTACCAAAAATCTTGCCCCAAAACTAAATAGAATTTTAAGATCTTAGATGGCACGGATAAGAAGAAGGAGATGAAAGAGCATAAAGAAGCAGTTTCCCCTCCTCTTTCTTTGTTTCTATAATATAGAACATTTAAGTTTACTACTTTGTATTTCCAAACAATTTCATCCACACATAAAACTAAATTATCCATTACACCAATAAAGTACTTAGTACACCAAAAAAGTAAAATAAAAAGAATTTACATCCTAATTGGGTACCTCTTTCCGTTATAATCCCCGCAATTGCCTTATTCTCATCAGGTTTCACCACAACCAGAGCTCCAACATTGTTTTGGGTCATCTGCAATGGATGTCAATGTAAGAACATACATCAATACATTGTAAACTCCTAGATTTATTCCAAAAACAATAGTAATAAAATGAAATACACATTACCGATTTAACAGCATTGTAAACAGTATCATCTGTGGTGCACCAAAGCCAGGAGCCATCTGCACCCTTGCCTTTATCTTTCATGATGTCTGCAATTGTTGTGCTCTCAAAACCATGTTCCTCAATGCGAGCAGGTGTAACAGATTCAAACCGTGAGGAGGCGATTGGCTGTAACAGGGGGTTCACCATGCGAACCCGTTGCAGAACAGCATTTTTTATGACATTCCCGTGGGACAAAAATGATCTCAATCCTCCTTGCATTTTAGCTGTCTAATAACCAGATAGAACATCTTAGAATTTCCGATTTTGCAAATTAATTAGTCTCAAATCTATCTATGCACAGATTTATGACAGAATAAGTGATGAAAATTGCACTCTGCAAAGAATTGTACAAGAACAAAGTACATGCAAATGGGGAGATTCTATAGAAACTAGTTCTGGAGTCACAGAATCCATTACTTCGATTAGATCCAGGATCCATCTTCCAAGAACAGAATAACCCTCTTGTCCAATTAACAAATAGTTGGCTCAAATCATAGAAAGCATTTGATTTACTTATCTTCATATATCCATTGAAGAATCTCAAACGGGAAAGTTGAGACATGTTAGAGAAAAAAAAATCACCTTACAAGTCATAAGTATGTCAAAAATGTTTAAAAACAAAACAGAAACAGTGAAACATGCAAAATTCACAGATCCAATCCCCAGATGGACATCAAAAATTGAACCACACTCTCACCTCCCCCTTTCTTCAGATTTCTTTTTTAGATCACCAAAGGCTCATGGATTGGATGTCAATACATAAAAGCTCACCAAAACAAAATCCAGTACCCGAGAAACCAAATCAATCAACACAGCACAACCCTACCCACGTCAACAAAACATTAACTAAAACTAAGAAGCCTTTATTTTTCATTTCAAATCTGAAAAACTAGCATCCTTTTCGAATTTAATTAAGATGGGTGAGACGTGGGCCCTTAGATTTTACTTTCATAATCACTCAAAATAACAACATATCAACCACAACTCAAAAACTTTTCAGATCCTTCATTTCCAAACATCACAAGACTCAAACTGAAGAATGGTACATGATCACAGGACAAGGAGATGGCGAAAGGAAAGATGAGATGCCGATGATGATGATGATGATGAAGAAGAAGAAGAAGAATACCAGAGAGTAAGGTGAAGGTTGTGAAAGAGAGAGTGAGAGTGTGATGGAGCGGCGTGTAGATAGAATGGCTGAGCTGAGCCCTACCCTCGTAAGACAATGACAACACTTGACCTGTTCCTCAAATCTCACAATAACCGTGAAAGTGGGGCCCTCTCTATACTTTTGGATCATGACAATGATGACATTATCCAAATTATTATTACTAATTTACATCTTTATTTTTATTTCATTTTGCATTTAGGTTAGTTGGGTGAGTGATTCTGACAACCCATCTTATCTCTATTACTACATTATGCTAAACTATTATTCAATTTTTCAGGGAATCTTCATATTTCTTATCACAGTAATCTACTTTTCATTTCACTCATTATTTTTCATGCAATTGTGTTATTGGCTGAACATGTTTTCATAACAATAAATATTCAAAACTCGATTTCTCATATTTAAAGTAAGAGAGAATCTGAAAGAGGGAATTATTATTTATGACAAGATTTCTTTTCTGTTACGTATCTATAATACTTATATTCCACATTCGTAAAAACTTCCAAGGAATCTTGGTTTTCTTGTTAAGTTAGTAAAGTATTTTTTTTTTTAATTTGAGAAAAAATTTATTACATTTATTTATTTACTATTTCTCCTATTCTCGTACAAACAAAAACATAATTTTCTTCTATTTCTCCTGTAAGATGGGACACCGAGTGAATTGTATATCATTTTTATAAAATAAAACTTATATAATTGGTTTAAATATGTTTAATTTGCTATTATATTTAAAATTTAAATTTTTTACACTTGGTTAAGAACTCTTATATATATGATGTTATAATTTTGGCTACACGTGATTCTTCGACAAACCATTAGTACCTAACTTTTCATTTTGTTTGCCTAACTTCCATAACTGTAAAAACCCAAATTAATAAAATTCAAATTATGTTAGAAGACAACACAAACTATGTAGGAATTCGAGTCGTGTTCGTTAAACCTAAATTATAGGGTTTTAGTTATACATGGGAAAAAAAAACAGAGGAAACAAGAAAAATGGGAAAAAAAAATTAACTCCCTTTAATTTTTTTATGAGTTTTGACTTCTAAAACTAAACTGAAGAATTTTTCTTAAAGGTATATTTGGACAAACACCTTACAAGTGTTTGGTCCTCGAATTACGCATACTTTGGTAGCAAAAAAAAAATACTTACTTGTAAATTTTATAAAATAGTAAAAATGCAATAATGCATACAAAAATATAAGAAGCTAAAATTGTGGATGTTTTTACGGACAAATTAGTCTAAGTTTAAGACATTGTTAGATCTAACTTTGATACTGATTTCTTTGAATTAAATAATTTTTTAAAACCTTATTATGAATCAAACTAATATGATAATATTGGAACTGATTTGGATTAAGTCATTGAATCATCTAATAATATATATGAAAGAAAACTAAAAATAGCAATATTAAACTAAAAATTACAGATTTAAACTGGATAATAATATAAAACTGGATAATATAAACGTATGCAACATAAAAAATTATTATTTCTAAAAATGGGGAGGTTGAGTTGTTTTATATTTTTTTTATTTATTTGAGTCTTACTTTCGAATTTATACTCGAACCAGATTGTAATTTTAAATTTGAATCAAACCAATGAATGAATTTGAATTTCTTTTGTTGCTAATATACAATGTTTAAAAGTAAGCTTAAATTAAGCTCCACTGCTACATAAAGTTGTGTCCTATTTATATTGAATATATTTATTTAGTACAAAACTATTAAGCTAAAATCAAAACATAATTATTGAAAGTCTAACGTCAATTAAAAAAAGAAAAATATGAACGAAATCATAATAAACACTAATATTCATTTTATACCAAATTTGAATATGAATGAAAATACTATGCAAAATAGTGAGTAATGGTGGAGGCTTAATCAATATTTTTTTTCTAAGATAAACATCCTATTATATCATCAATGTCTTACTTTGGTGTAATTGAAGAATATGTGTGATTGATTACACAAATTTTAGTGTACCTATTAAGTGGATTGGTAGTAATAATAGTATTTGGATTTTACATTAGCTGATCTTGAAAATGTCAAATATAATAAAGAGTTATTCATAATAGAATCTCAAGCTAGTTTTATGTCACAAATCCCGTTAACAAAAATGTCAGTGGTTCTTCAAGAAAAAAATCAAACACAATATTCATGAGAACGATAATTCAATACTTAATAACAATGAAATTTTATCGTTCTTCACAAATATTTCAATCTTTGATGTTGATAATGAAGTGGACGATATTCATGCCACATGAGATGACCATCACAAAAGGTTGTGGGAGAGTGTTCCAACCACTAGTGCAAAATATAAAAACAATGACCATTTATTTAAAGTGTTTTTACACATTGCCATTCAAAACGCGATGGTATTTTTGAAATTAACTTCATTTATGAATTCAACTATTTGATATAGCCGCATTTAAAACGCTTTGTTTTAAGAATGTGGCTATTAGGTAAAGTCATGTTCTTAAACAAAGCGCTTTATTTAAGAATGTGATTTTACCTAATAGCCACATTCTTAAAACAAAAAGCTTTGTTTAAAAATGTGACTTTACCCCTTAGACGCATTTTTAAATCATTTTTTATCTTAACACAAAAGTGCGTCACGCACGCTTTCATACTTTTCTTGGCACTTCGTTTCTTTTTTGTTCTTCTGCTAGGTGCTTCCTCTCTTCTTGTATCCACACAACCTGCATTGTTTTCGTGCCATTGGTGAGTTGTTCCAGATCTCTACTTCTTCTTTACCATTAGTTTTTGTATTTTTTTTTGTTTATCCTATTTCTTTATTTTCTCTCATTGCTAGGAGGTCACCACTGTTTCATTGGCACTGTTTGGGTTTTTTCTTTGCCTTGCTCTGTCGGTATTGTTGTCGCCGCTGTTGGTCCCATGTCACTCTTCACCACCACCGCAGTCTTCATGCACAAGGTTGGTGGTGTTTCATAGTTTTTTAATTTTTTGTAATGTTATTAATTTGTTTATTTTTTATTTATTATAATTTTTATTTTTAAAATTTGTATCATTTTTGTTATAATTTATTTTTATTTTTTAAATTTATTATAGCTCATTCATTTTACATAAACTATGATTCTATTTATGTCAAAATTATATAATAAATTTAGAATATACATATATAATTAAGGAATAAAATAGTAATTAAATCATATAAAAATTATCTATTAATTAATTTATCTTTGAAAAAAAATAGAGTTGTAGATAATTTGGGATATGTGGTGACTGCGATTGGGTTTGGTTGATATGGGAACTTGTGAGTTTTTGTCTTTTAGTGGGGAAGGGTTTTTGGCACATGCCGCTGAGGTGTTATTCATCTGCCCCAAAACCAACAAAATCATGACACTTAAATAATTTATTTTTTTTTTGTGAAAAAGATAATATACTTTTATATAATTGGTCATTTTTATAAAATATTTAATAACTTTTATACAATACTAGTGCAAACATATACTATAATATGAACATATCTGCTGTGTGTTGTTAACAAATAATATTTATACGTTTATTTAAATAAAAAAATATATGTATTATTGTTTATAATGGATAAATAGTTTGTATTTTATTTTTTTTATTGTATAGTTATGAAGTTAAAAATAAAATAATTTTTATAAAATGAAACTTAATTGTGAAGTTTGTGAACCTATGACTACATTTTTTTTCTTGTTATTTCTTTTCCTTCTATCAAATTCTTATTTTTATTCTTATTCTTACAAATATCTCTTTCTAACATTTTTTCTCAACCTTTCTTTCTTTGTTTTTGAGCTTAATTCTAATTTTTTTTATTAAATATTGTAAATTTTAATATTTATTATAATATTTTAGGAAAATTTGTTTAGTGAGATTCTATCCAATTAGTGGAATTGATTAGAAATAAAACATCTCATTTTGATTGTAATTCGTTAAAAAAAAATTATGATGAGTTAATTATACAAATATGAGTTACTCTAAATTACAAAATTGACAAGTGGAAACACTTTCTTATTCCTTATTATTACATATAACACTTTTGGCTCAAAAGTACTACCATCCCCTAGTTAACCAATATAACTATTGTTCAAGATAAACCTCACTCAAATTTATATTCCAATTCGCAAGATCAAGGAAATAAAACAAACTATGCTTAGATTTAATTAACTTAGGCATTATCATGAAAGTACCAAAATAACTACATTTGGTTATACAAGAAAAGTGTAATTCAAAGTATAAAGTTCAAATTAACAGTATTAGACTAATCAAAACATATATTCAATTAGACCATTCAAATGGTTTCACACATGGTTAAATATGACTCAAAAGGGTCTATCCTACATCACCTTATTAAGTCATCAAAAATTCTAAGTCTAAGTTGAAATGTTGAAATTTTCATAAGTTACGTGAGTTATGTGAGTTGATAAGATGATATTTCATCAAAATTATTATTTGATTTTGATGTTTTTTTAAACATTTAGATAATTTAAAAAATGTTTTTAATTTTAGACAAGTTTGAATATTCTCCAATTTGAAAGAGAAGCATCCATGCTATTATGAAATGATGTTAAACTTATTTTCTTCATTTGATTTGACTTTTTTTACTAAAATATTTTAAATTAAATATTTAGTGTTATTTGAGAGCACGAGTATTTACTAAAGGTTATGTCATGTCTTTGTCTTTAAATATTTAAATATATTTTTGAAACGATAATAAAAGATGCTATAAAAGAGTTTTAGGAAATGAAAGAGAGACTGCTAATTATGGAAGTAATAATATATTATAATGTTTCTTGTAAATGTGAGTTTTAAAATCTTTAGTTTTAATAAAATTATATTTATAAAGTTTGTATTAAAATAATAATTTCAACAATAGGAGTTTTGTTGAAAAAGCATGTTATGGTTGCATGTAGGTAGTGGGTGACTGAGGTTGTAACTGGTGGAGGGTCTATGCGGTGGCTCACCGCTTCAGTACCTTTCAATGGTCAAACAACATTCCAAAGGTGCCATGAATAAAGCTGACCAGAAGGTAATATTTGACAATTTTAATTTTAATAATATAAACATTCGTTGTGTTATATAAAATAATTTATATATTAATTAAAAAAAAAAAATTAAATAATAAATTTTAGATTTCTGATATGATATTTTGAATTCATATAATTTTCTTGGTTTATATATTCACATAAAAGAGAGCAAAACATTTGTGGGCTTGATGATTTATAAAATTACTCAAATCTCAAATATAGTTGTTGGTAAAACTTATTGGGCCTTATAGGTTTATATAATTTCTTTATGGTGTAGGAAGAAAGAGTCCAGAGATGATTTTGCTGGATAAAGATATCAGTTATTATTGTTTAATCCTACTTAACATTGTAACTAGGATTTGAAATGTAATATTCTAATTCTATTTTTTTTTTTCTGAATTATTAATTACTAACTATATGCACTATTTTAGCGATCATAAGGCAAAAGCACAAAAATGATGTAATTTTTTCTTGAAATTCACATAATGGGTAGAAAATATTTTTATTATGATGAAAAATACGATTTTGAATTTTTTTGGAAGATATAGTAGAGATATAACATGATTTCTGTGCATTTTTTTTAAGAAGTCGGCATATTTATACACAACTTCAATTTATGTTAAATGATATATATATATATATATATATATATATAGCATGACTTTAGTGATATTTTTTTTAAATGGAATAATTTCTTTTATAAATTTTATAAAATTGAGAACGATTAAATTATTTTTTAATTGAAAAAATAATTTTAAAAAATAATATTAAAATCCTAAACCGGTAAAATATAAACCCTAGTAAAAAATATCACAACTAACCCTAATTTCAGAGGTAAAAACTCTACACAAACCCTAAATAATAAAACATAAAATGTAAACCTACACACTGAACCTAAACCATAAACTAAAAAACCTAAAATATATACAAAATAATAACAAATTAATAAATAGTTGAGTTTTAAAATTTTAATATCTTAATATATTGGCCATCAAATTTCTTATTTCATTTCTATCAACCTTATTTTTAACGTATCTTAATATTAACTCTTTATCAAAAGTTATTAACACTACTAGTTATATATACAAACTCAAATTATTATTGAATTTCACATTTCACATGCATCACTCAAAGTTCACTCTCATCTCATATCCTTTCTAAAACCGAATACTTGATTATCATTTTAAAAAACACTCACAAACGACTCAATGGTCTTATCATTTTGATTTACAAATGTGTAAATTCAGATAATCTATATAGTTTTCAATACCATGTTATGAAATTTAGTTTTATTGTAATTTAAATTAAAATAAATTGTTATTATATTCCTACAAGCTTTGAAAGGCAGTAATTTCATAATTTTGATAAATAAAATACTATTTAGGGTTCTTAAATATAAAATTCAAAATGAGGAGAAGATGAAGTTACACCAGTTGTACCAATCTCCGCAGTCATGCCAAATGATTGGAGAACTGGAACTGGCAAAGAACAATTTTGCTTCTTCAAAACCTTTAGCTTCTTCTCACTTAATACAATTATGCCTCACATTTTTTTTTTCTCTTATCCTCCTAAATTTATATATCTGCATAAGAAATAAGTGAAATAATAATAATAATTATTACTAATATATATATATATATATATATATTCAAAATAATTAATACCATTATTTTACCGATAATTATATTATAATTACATCCTCTGGGTGATCAATTATCTGAATGAAGTCATGGTTGGGTGGTGACAAAGCAAGTGTGTAAGAAATTCAACAAGGTTTCAAATTTCGAACCGTGTATAAATTCAGATCCGCACGTTAACCAAATCGCAATTCGCATAACATTTCAGAGTCGAATTGCTTTCCACGTAAGTCACAGACCAGCTCCAATAACAGAACCACTCAATTCACCACCGATGGAGATCGACGGCAACGTTCTCGCCGCGAAGTCGTTGGTCCGCTTCGGCGTGCGCCACATGTTCGGCGTGGTGGGAATTCCGGTGACGTCGCTGGCCAACCGCGCCGTTGCCCTTGGCGTCCGCTTCATCGCCTTCCACAATGAGCAGTCCGCGGGCTACGCCGCCTCCGCCTACGGCTACCTCACAGCGAGCCCCGGCGTTTTCCTCACCGTCTCCGGCCCCGGATGCGTTCACGGACTCGCCGGCCTCTCTAATGCCTCCGTCAACACCTGGCCCACCGTCTTGATCTCCGGCTCCTGCAACCAGAACGACGTCGGCCGCGGCGACTTTCAGGAACTCAACCAGATTGAAGCTACCAAACCCTTCTCCAAACTCTCCGTCAGAGCCTCCCACATCTCCGAAATCCCGGCCTGTGTGGCCCAAGTTTTGGAATGGGCCCAATCAGGCCGGCCTGGTGGGTGCTACTTAGATCTCCCCACCGATGTCTTACATCAAAAAGTATCAGAATCCGAAGCGGAAAAACTCTTAACTGAAGTAGAAAAAAACCGCGCGAAACCCGAACCTTATTCTATTTCCAATTCGAAGATCGAAGAAGCTGTTTCTCTGCTTAGACGTGCAGAGAGGCCGTTGATTGTGTTTGGAAAAGGAGCGGCGTACGCGCGTGCAGAGAACGCCCTTACGAAGCTGGTGGAGGCGACGGGGATTCCGTTTCTCCCCACTCCGATGGGGAAGGGGTTGTTGCCGGATACTCACTCGCTTGCTGCCACCGCTGCTAGGTCACTCGCGATTGGGAAGTGTGACGTGGCGCTTGTGGTTGGAGCGAGGTTGAATTGGCTTCTACACTTCGGTGAGCCACCGAAGTGGTCGAAGGATGTGAAGTTTATCTTGGTTGATGTGAGTGAGGAGGAGATTGAGCTGAGAAAACCTCACTTGGGTTTGGTGGGTGATGCTAAGCACGTGATTGAGGTTTTGAATAAGGAGATTAAAGATGACCCGTTTTGCTTGGGGAGCACGCATCCGTGGGTGCAAGCGATTTCCAACAAGGCGAAGGAGAATGTGGCAAAGATGGAGGTTCAATTGGGAAAGGATGTTGTGCCGTTTAATTTCTTGACGCCTATGAGGATTATACGCGATGCTATCGCGGGTTTGGGAAGTCCTGCTCCTATAGTGGTTTCTGAAGGGGCAAATACCATGGATGTAGGAAGGTCTGTGTTAGTTCAGACCGAGCCCCGGACAAGATTGGATGCAGGCACGTGGGGGACCATGGGGGTTGGTCTTGGTTACTGCATTGCCGCCGCTGTTGCTTCTCCGGACCGGCTTGTGGTTGCCGTTGAAGGGGATTCTGGATTTGGGTTTAGTGCCATTGAAGTTGAGGTACATTTTTTATTCATCATGCCTTGTGTGTTAGTTAAGCATAGTAATTACTTATCTGTTCTTGTGTACTAAGTGTGTATGTGTGCGTGAGAGAGACATTGTCATTTATATTCCTTTTACTGTCCTATGCAAACTGAACCTAGTCCTGGAATTGACATAACATATTTGCCATCTGTTGGAATAGATTTTAGGATGGTGTTCCTGAAGGTGTGATTAGATTTGTTATTTGTGAGGAATTTATTACCCTTCTTGTCCCTGTCATTAGAATAGTGGTTCAGCCTACATTGGGCTAAACAATAGTATCCAAGTGCTCATTTTCTTTGAGGATGAGAGAGTAAAAAGCAAAATGGATGAGAAAGTACGTGAGTTCTAAGTGTGAGGTATACGTTTTGGCTTCTTTGGAGAATTTCTAAACTAGGTTTTGCTGTTCTTGTTTGTTGTAATTCTGAATTTTTTCTGTTTTTGGTTATCTTTTCACGAAGATTGGAGAAGTTTTATATCTTTTATCATGAACCAGGAAAATAAGTTTCTTCAAGTTTGAAATGATAATGCTTGTGGATTTTAGTCTATCTAAATGGATTTCTTGTTTAAATAGTTAAGAAACTCAATTTTTGTTCCAACCATTTTTTCTACAGTTTTTAAATTGTTGTTATTATGATATGTATATGCAAGTTCTCTCAATTAATATGAATGTACATATGTTTTTACTTTCTTTGTTGTTACTGCGGCAATTAATTTTTCGGAATACAAGAATGCCATGTGATGCCTTATCTTTTATCCAGACATTGGTTCGGTACCAGCTTCCTGTGGTTGTGATTGTTTTCAACAATGGTGGTGTATATGGTGGTGACCGCAGACGCCCAGAGGAGATAGACGGACCTCACAAAGGTGATCCTGCCCCCACAGATTTTGTCCCTAATGCAGGGTACCATGCTTTGATAGAAGCTTTTGGCGGAAAGGGGTATCTTGTTGGAACGCCGGATGAACTCAAGTTTGCTCTTTCAGAATCGTTCTCTGCTCGGAAACCAGCTGTAATAAATGTTGTGATCGACCCCTTTGCTGGTTCAGAGAGTGGGAGGATGCAACACAAAAATTGATTTCACTTGCATAGCTGCCAAATGCTATATAGCATCCTTTCACTTCATTTACTTTTTGTTTTGAATAACACATCAACTGTACTCCTAAGGTTTTTCATGGTTGAGTTATCTGGTTCAGCATAGCCATCATCAAATATATTTTTAACTTCAACACAGTAAAGTTCTCTTGTACCCTCAAATTTAGAAGGCTTTCAGTATCCTTCTTATGTGGATCTATAGTAATTTCGCCTGTGTACCTTAGCCATCTCATTGTTTGATACGACTGTTCATGGTGTTATTCAAGTTTTTGTAAAGGTTAGAATACACTAAACAACCAATGGGTCAATTTCATAATATTCAACACAGATTGACTCCCTATTCTGTAAACTCTTGGAAGAAAGTTGGATTGAACCCTAAAGCTTTGATCAAAACCACATACAAACCCACAATCTTAGATTGGAATCACTGTCTGAAACCTAAATCTTAGATTTCAATATCCTGTTTATGGACTTGAATGGTTGGATATTCTCTCATAGTTGTTGGATTTACTCTGCATCAATGTCTAGAATGCTTGGATATTCTTTCATAGTTATTGAATTTACTTTATATAGTGAAGCTATCTGAGATTCTTGAGTCGCTTAACCCAAGTTTTTGGCACATTAGAAACTACCAATGCAAAACATTGGAATTGTTTCGTTACAAAATTCTTCTAGTTGATTCGCTGAAAAATGAAAAAGAAAATTGCACCTTTGGAGTCCATCTCCTGATTGATTAGGAAGTCGACTCAATGTTTGTCTTAGATTTTGTTCTAACCTTAAAAT
The DNA here is from genome assembly GCF_051622355.1 of Phaseolus vulgaris. NCBI lineage: Eukaryota > Viridiplantae > Streptophyta > Magnoliopsida > Fabales > Fabaceae > Phaseolus > Phaseolus vulgaris. The sequence continues at coordinate 58,737,209 of NC_143505.1, read as the reverse complement.
TCAACCAACATCACCTAAGCCATTCCATTTCTCAAAAGTATTAATTGGATACTTAATTATTGACTCCAGCTATCATAACAGGCAAACCTCAATTGGTGTTTACTTCTTAAACACCAATATTTATATAGTGTAAATACAAATACCATCAGACAACAACAAGCCAAGAGATTAAATCTCTGCACTTCATCTTCCAATTTCCATAATCCATCCAAACATACAACCAGATTCCATGGTTGCTCCTCCTTCCGGATACTAATTGCATAGGGTGTTGGCTATGGATAGTTGCTCCACCTTTCACAAACAAAATACAACATACCACTGTTTGATTTTTCAGAACTCACATTCTTTATCATAATCTTGATGTTTCTACAATTTGCACTACCAACAACTAAATCCCAAATTTCTACTTCCATCACAACTTTGATACTTTTATGAGGATGCCCAAGAAGACGTGAAATTTAACTTATTATTTTCAGTCCTTTTCTTTTCTGTAAAGTTGTTCACACGAGTTACTCTGTAGACGACCACACAGAGAGTCTACATCTATAAATTAAATAAATGGGAGGTGAAAATAAATATAAATATAATTAAGTATGCAGGTAAGGCAATTTAATAATAGTAACGAAGAGTAAAGGTCTCTTCAGTGCATCTGACACTGCCCTATAAGTACATTCTGCTTCTTGACCATTCAAACCCCACCAAAAACAAAAAAATGGCGGGAAAATTTGGTGTTATTAGAACATTGGGCGCCTTTTCCCTTCCTCTTCCTCTTCCTCCTCTTCTATATAAACCCTACCCTCCATTTCAACCTCCTTCATCAATTCTAACCGTTCAAAGTCATCGCCTTGTTTCTATAATGGCTCAACCTCAACCAGAGACTCACGCCACCAACGGCTCCTGCCAGCCATCGCCCAAAATCCCAAAACTCCACCAAAACGACGACGTTTCCTCGACCCCTCCCTTTCTACGCGTCAAAAAGCTCTCCGACAAGGCCGTTTTGCCCTCCAGGGCTTCCCCTCTCTCCGCCGGTTTCGATCTCTCTAGGTATACCTTTAAACTACGCTCTCTCTTTCACTATTTTAATTAACTAGTCATTGAAAGATTATGAGATGACATTTTGATAGCGCCGTGGAGACGAAGGTGCCGGCCAGAGGAAAGGCTCTGGTAGCCACTGACATCAGCATCGCGATTCCAGAAGGGACCTACGCGCGCGTTGGTAACTTTCTCTCCGTTTAAGGCCTTTTACAATTTTTATAGCCTTTATCTTTTCGGTTTGAGTTAAACTGTGTTTGATTACAGCTCCACGATCCGGGTTGGCATGGAAGCACTCGATCGACGTGGGTGCTGGGGTGATTGACGCGGATTACAGGGGCCCGGTTGGTGTGATACTGTTCAACCATTCGGATGTTGATTTTGAAGTGAAGGTTGGAGACAGGGTTGCGCAACTCATCATTGAGAAGATTGTGACTCCGAGTGTTACCGAGGTTGAAGATTTGGACGAAACTTTGAGAGGTGAAGGTGGGTTTGGATCCACTGGGGTTTGATTTGTTATGCTCTGTTGGTTGTTTTGTAGAGCGGTTGGTGGGGCTGGAAACGGATTAACTCCTCTTTAGGTATTATCTATGGATGTTATCAGACATTATATGTGTAGATGCTTTCTGTCTTCTAAACCATGGTTATTATAAAAAGAAGTTAAAATTCCGTAACCAAGATTTTCGGAGGAAATTTTGCAAATGCCAGTTCTAGGTTTAAACGCAGTCAAAGTTTTTTTTTTTGGGAAGGTTTTCAGAATTGGGAAAACTTGTTTTCGAATTTCTTGATTGCAGAATTGCTTTGACGAGTATATGTTAATAACTTGGAGAATACTCAACATAAATTTAACATATGGACATTGATTTGAGTTAACCTTCATAGTTTTTGAGCTATAAACTAAAGGAAATCTTGTATATGATAGACCTCACTATTATTCTAGTAGTTTCTTAAAGCTTTTATTAGTTGTATTCAAGTTCTTTTTCTAGTTAGTGTTCCAATTCTGTCCAAGTCATGGATAGAGTATTGAGTTGGAGAAGTTTCTTTAATTGACTTATTAGATGCTTAAGCGGTTTTAATCTCCTCTTTCACATCATCTTTGGGACTAATTGGGCTGTTATGTCAGCACTTTCAGAAGACTGCTTGATAAGAACTTTTCCGTAAGGTTATTTCGGAACAAGATTTTTGAAGGTTTCTAAAAACTTTATAGAAAGGACATTCTAAAAGGTTTCAAATTTTAGTGTTTTCGGACCAAATATTTTGTAAACGTTATTCTAGATTATGTACTGTAGATGATATCCAGAATTCTCACTTTGAAATATATTTTACAAGGATGTTTTCAGAACGTTTTATGCTAAAGCTTCTTAATACACATGGAAAACCTTTTCGGAAAATTGTAAAAATAAAAAATCGTTTTCGTCAGAAAGATGCATAAAGAAATAATCGGATGAAGCCAACACATGGCCCATAACTCATTTTATTTTTCCCTATTAAATTGCTTTTAAAATTTAACTGGGTTAGTCTGAAGCCCAATAAAAAAACATTAGAAATTAAAGGAGTTGATTGGGTTTTACATTTTACACCCTCATGAATTTAAACCCCACCCTCTTGAGGGATGAAATGGCAAAGTTGCCATTGTGTATTTTAGAACGTATTTTTTAATATGATAATCTAAAATGTAATAAACACATTTTGAATTTTATAATCTGTAATGTATTTTTTTTATGTGAAAATACCTTTGAAATGTTAATTTAGAATGTAATAGTGTTTGCATATTTAGAAAGACATTTTTTATCTAAAAATATATTTTAAATAATTTAGAACATATTATTATATTTTGAAAATAAGAAGTATAAATAAAGTTAATTGTTTACAAGATTAATATATGTGCGTGTAATTCTTAATATATGAGTAAAGAGTTGTTGAGGCAACTCATTCTATGTATAATAATATGTAGACCACGTTTAATGTTTGTATGAAACAATATTTTACAATTTCACCTTCACTAGTTTTAATCATATAATGCAATGGGTAAATATCTATAATATATGAATGTAAACACACTAAAATATACATTAGAAAAATATATCTAAACAAAACGATCAATGCATACTAACATCTATTTGAGACTTACTTTGTAATGAAACTTAGTCTGGTCTACCTAGCTGGAACTGCATTTATGGCTATGCTACCGAGTGAAGACTATGAGTACATATGAAATTACACAACCACAATGCTCACCAATCATCATCACCCATCAGTTACACTAACCACTACTTCTGACCAGTGCAAGCCACCATAAATGGTATAAATATAAAAATACTTCAAAATAAAAAATATTGTTCTCCACATTTGAAGTAAAATAGTCATTTAAAATTATATGGGTACAGGTTAACATTCATGAGTTACTGAATGCAAAACCCAGTTGATTTTTGTCTGACAAAAAGCTGATTTGCTCTTCCCTTTATGCTCACTAAACTTATTCCATTTTTGTAGTTTTTTGAAATGTGAATGATGTTCCACAGAGTAATTTCTCTTGTATTATGATACAGTTAAAAAACTAATTTTAAAAAACTAAAAAAGTTAACACTTTTTACAACTAAATTCTAGAAGTGTTAAAATTTAAACCTCTAGAAACTTAGTTTATGAGGTCAGAGGCTACTTTTTATTGTCTTCTTCACTTTGATTGAATTCTCCAATTTACACACCATTTATGGGACTCAATACTTTCCACAAAAGGGAAGAAAAAAAAAATAACAACTTCGAATTCCAAGGCCACTAATGATAAATTTTAATTTTAACCCAATTTTTGTCAAAGTCACCAAAACCTTTGAGAAAGTGTATATAAAGCATTTATATAAACTTTAAATAAACTATATACAAAGTAATTGATCACTTTTTAATTTAATTAATATATAAAATATAAAGAACATATTATAAAAATACAAAATTAATAACTAAAGAATTAAATTTTAATTTTATTATTTAATTATTATTGTATATTTATGTGTGTATATAATTTTATAAAAAATAATATTAAAATAATGATGATGATTGTTTTCAAATAAAAAATTATATAGTAATTTTTAATTATTTTATTAAATAAAGTAAAATTATCTAAAAAGTAGTTAACAAGTAAGATATTCCTTTTTTGTACAGTGATATAAATAATTTTATTTCTATTATAATAAGTTACAGTGTAAAAATATATTATTTATTCTAATTTTGAAATTTAAATTGAATAAAAAATAAGGAAAAAAAGGGCAGTTTAAATTTTATTTTTTATAATTAAATTTTCTTTTCTTTATCCTGCAATCATATCCAAACCATAAGTGGTATCACTTTGGGAAAGACTGGGAGATAAAGTAGTAGAGAGCTGCAATTATGAGTATATTATGTAGCAATAATTTATTTATTATATTTATAATAGATTTTACTTTTTATTAAAGGAATGTGATAGCCTTTTATTGGTACTTGACATCTCAATTCAAGAAAAAATAGTTCATCAAACTTTTCCACTGCCACTAATATCAGTTTATGACCTTCTTTTCCAAACTTTAACTTCATTTCAATAATGTTGAAACCAATGCTGAATCAAGTTTTTCTTTTGCGTGTGTTAGTGAACAAAGTTCCACATGCTTATTAATTACTCATTAATAATCCCTAACAATTATGATGAAGCGTTTATTTAAAGCCATAGTTACTACATTTCAATTAAAATGTATACTAAATTAAAAAAATTTGGTAAAAATTGAGAGTATTTTGAAACAGCAGTGGTATATAAAATGAATAGAAGAAGATGCATATGAACATGTGAGTGAGTGTGAACATTCTTGTTGAAGGCCCAAATACCAACAATAATCCAAACGAATATAGCCGTTGCTCATTTTTTAACCGTTTAATACAAAAAAACTGGCAACTTTCTAGGTTTACACTGTTCCTTTATTAATCCGTTATCATGCGAATTTGAATCCTGAGAGAGAAGACAAACACAACATGTTACGTTGGAGATACCCATCTGGCATATGTACCAAAGATCCAAATTGTTTTGCAAATTATTTAGTTATTTCAGAAAAAGCTAACAAATTGAAGGTTTTGTCTCAGTGGGGTCATCTGGGTCACAACAAATTTGAATTTTTTTCCTCTATCTTTCATTTTCCCCTTAGTATTAAAGTTAATAAAAAATGATTCTTGGAGAACGTTCACTTTCCACGAGCCACAACCTTTGTTGTTCTAATTGAAATTCAAATCTTCTTAAACTCCTTTTTCTCTCTTATTGGGGTGCCCCTGTTCCTTTGTTTCTTCGAATTCTATCTCACTCTCTTTGTCATTTACCACTCTTTCTCTAGCCCCTATGGGTACATGTTTGAGCAAGAAGAATGGGTCCTCCTCTACTTCATCCAACACAGTTTCTCATTCTGAGAACTGTGTCAGTGTCACCTTGTCCAAACCCACTGACCCGGAGGTGAGCCTCAAGAAGAAGACACTGCAAGAGAAACATGACCCTGAAGCAGCACCACAAGATGAAGGTGAAGTGAGGAAAGAGGTATTCATCATCAAACACAGGAAGAGCCATGATGATAGGGAAAGAACAACAACCTCCAAATCCCCACCTTTTGTTGTTCAGTCACCAGCACCACAACAAGGTGATGGGGCCTCCTCCAGCAATGAAGAATCAATGGTTAACAAGTTTGCGCCTTCCACTCCAAACGTTGGTTTGGGAGTGAGGACTTCAAGCTGCACCAAAGAAGAGGTGGATGCAATTCTGATCCAGTGTGGGAGGCTCAGCAGAAGCAGCTCTTGTAGAAAGTACTCAGGCTCTAAGAGAAGTTTTGATTTTGATAACTGTGACAATGACACACCTTCTGCTGAGGATGACCAAAGGAGAGCCAAGGGCAGTGGCAGTGAGGAGAACGATGTGGCAGCGGAGAGCCGCCGCCACCGCCAGTCCCCCAGGCGTTCTCAGGGAAGGAGAAGAACCCCAAGTAGGGAAAGAGACCAATCCACTGGCAAAGAAAGAAGATTGAGTAGGTCTCCTGGTAGAAGATCATCTGACACTTCTGCAAATGCAAGCAACAACAATGCAAGTTCTAGGCCTGGGAAAATGGTGTCCGTTCCCCCCACTGTTTCCTCTTTGGCTATGGATAAGAGTAACAATTGTGGTGGAGAATCTGGCACCAAGAGGATCACTGTTAAGAGAAATGTTGGAGATGTTGGCTCAAGGGGTGCCGCATCACCACGTACTCAGTCTCCTGCAAGAGTTAATGGGAATGTGGCAAGTGCTAGAGTGTTGAGTGAGAATCAGCAGCACCAACAACCCTCTCTTAGCCGTAATAACTCCTCAAGGAAAGCAGAACAATCTCCTTACAGAAGAAACCCTCTTAGTGAGGTTGATAATAACAGCAAGGTACAACAAAACAAGCCCAAAACTGAAGCAGAAGCCATGCAGGTAATCACTTGGTATCTGGAAAGAATTGTGTTATTGTTGTGATTGAGCTTTTATGCCATTGGGTTAAATGAGGAATGTTGATTTGTTTTCATGATTAGTTGTAAATTGTAATCATTATTACCTTTCCTATTTATTAATTTAACTATGGAAGATTCAAAAATTGGCCTGGTTTCGGTAATTTTCTAGTTACTATGGTATTAAGATGATGTTTTGCCATTCCCACTGCAGAAACCAAATGGCAGAGTTGCACTGGAGAAGGGTGTGACTGTGAATTGCAAGACAAAGGAGCACCATGAGGACGTGTCTTTAGACAGTGCTGTGGTGAAGACAACGGTGGCGTCATCAGGGGTTGACAACCTTAAACCCCAAGGTTTAACAAGAAGCAGATCTTCTAGAAGATCTAGAGACCTAGACATCAATCCTGAATCTGTGGTGAATGTGAATCCTACACATTCCTATGCCTCCCTACTGCTTGAGGACATCCAGAACTTCCATCAAAAGAACACACCACAACAACCTTCTTCTACATCTCTCCCAGCTTGTCTAACCAAGGCTTGCTCTATCATTGAAGCTGTTGGCGATCTCAGCTACACCACCAGCTCCAATTTCTCCGGTGCCTTCTCTGAGGACAGAAAAAGTCCATCCACTCAACAATCTTTCAGGAATGGGTACTACGGAAAGAAAGTGCAAGGTTCCAAGGACCCTTTTGTGGAATCTGAGGTAGATGTTGGTGATGATGTGATGGAACCGAGTTTGCACAAGTATGTGACGGTGAAGAGGGGTAGTGCGGTAGTTGACATGGATGACCAAGAGTCTTCAGGAAGCAACAGCTTCACTGTGAGCAGCAGTGGCCAACATCACTGGGGGGCCATTTCTTGCTCTTCATGGGAACCAAACTCTGCTGACTCAACAGATAGCTGGACTTCAAGATTGAGCTCAAGAGAAGAGGGACAGAAAAGTTTGGAATGTAAAGTGTCCTCTGATATCAAGAAGAAGAAGAATTTGAATAGCAAAAGAACAGACTGTGATCACGAACACAGCAGTGGCATTGGACGTGGCAGGCTTGGTTCTGATAAGGGTGTGTGTGTGTGATGATGATAATGCATGAATTCCACCTTTTTGTGTTGTATCTTAGATGTTCAACGAGGTTGACATTTCTGATGTTTTGAGTTGCATACTCGCAACTATTTTTACTTGTTTCATCAAGGCCAATTCAAGTTGATCTCTCTTCTGTTTATGAACAATTTGTGTGATTGCTCCTGAACTTGTGTTATGGCAGCATTATATCATGCTCTTCGTTTCTTCAAATACACAGAGGGAAGATTACAAACACCATTTGTGTATCAACCATAATTAAAAGTGACTGCTCAAACTCTATTCATTTGTTACATAAACTTAAATCAATGTTTCAAAGATTTAGAACTTAGTTGAACCAATGATAATACAAAACTATATTTTACTCATAAAAAATCTTTTCTTCCCCTTTGTGTTGCTTTTCCTTGCCTTCTAATGTCATCATCCATTGCACATTTCAATTCAAACTATTAACTAATTATTTAACTTCAAGTATTTTATTTCATTAACAAAAAAATAAAAAGTAGAGTTCTGTAAATTACAAAGAGTTGCAGAGATTTTCTTTCCAGTGATAATAATGATGTAATATTGAACTGTATGTACATTGATTTCGTATCAACTTTTTAATAATAATAGTAATTAAAATTTAAAGGCATGGCTTTGACTTGGTCTTTTCAACAGACGCGTATCTAGGGCAAAACAACTTTTGTTGTTAAAATTACCCAAGGAAACGTTTTACTTGTAAGCAAAAAAAGATATATTCTAGAGACTTAAGACTTTTAGAAGGATATTTTTTTTAGCTTTTCGTTAAAGTCAAGGAAGACCCTAAAACAAAACTATAATTTGTTAATTGTAAATATTAAATATTACAAAACTAATTTTTTCTTAATTTACGTTGGATTTCTAATACATCTTCTTCTTATAAAATTGATTTATAAGGGGAATCCTATGAAGCTCAAACACTCTTATTAAATGGCATGTCGGTGTCCGATACTCGTATGACACCTGTAGGACATGTATCCGTGTCCAATTCAAAGAGTATTTGTTAGATTTCTGACAATTCTAGTACGGTTCTAACACAATTTAAAAAAAGAAAAAATACATTAATTTTCTAAAATTCAAACTTTATTGTATAAATTGTTATTATGATTATAAGAATAAGAAACAAATCTTTGTGAACCAGTCATGAAAAACATCTTTCTGCTCCAAAAAGTATTCTGGAACATACTTGTGCACATAAATCTTTATTGTCAATTTATATAATATATAAATTCGTGTCCTACATTTTAGAGATTTTACAGATTTTACGTATATTAGTATCCGTGTCGTGTCCGTGTGAGTGTTCTGTGCTACCTAGGGGTGAACCTATTTATATGTTGTAAATGAATTTTTGTTTCATTTAAATATTTAGATTATTGTGGATTAGTTGTGACATTTATTCGTTATGATAAAATAGTTTATATGCTAAAGAATTATTATCGTACAAGTCATCAAAGAAGATTATAATACTAATTTTGTGTGACATTTAATATTTATTATATTGATGTGGGTTTGCTAACCTACTCACCAAGCTATTAAGGTGGCTGAATTGTTTGGGCGATATTTTAACAGAAAGATGATACAAATTATTGGGTAATGGAATAAAAGATTATTAATTATCATGTTCCGTTTCAAACTGTAAAATAAAATTAAAAAATGCCTTATAATTAAATAAGGAATGGTTTGGCATAATAATTTAGTGCCTTCAATTTAAAATTTGCACTTCTTTAAATCTGGAATAAACAATAAAATAACTAAAAACCCTATTAACTAATCCTTTTGGTTATTTTTTAATTATTCATAAAACATTGTTTTTAAATGTTTAAGATACAAAAAATACGTAACAAAACATAATACTGTAATTAACGAACCAAATTATATTATAAGTACTACCAGCATTCTGTAAAACAAACGTGATTAAAGTAGAACTAAAAATTAATTATATAAATGTCAATATTATTAAAAAAATTAGAAAAACACATTTTTTTTAAAAAAAAACTTAGTAGTAGTTATATTAATATTTTAATATCGCATCTCCACGTGTTTGTCCATACTAATTCCCAGAGACTTTCCTTTCGTTTGACAAATATTCTCATATAGCTGAAATTTGTTGAAAAAATTTCAGTATTGCTAATAATATGTAATATTTTAGTAAATCAACGTTCTTATTAGAGTTCAATTTTTTATTATGTGCCTGATTTAACACGCTATTTATTTTTTCAAACAGCTATCTCTTAAAACATAATAACTTTTAAAAGATTCTAATGGAACTTTAATCCCTTTCTCTTTCCATAGAAGAAAATTCTAAGACGAAAAGATATTTATTAGACGTGTGGTAGTTTTTAAAATTACCAACCTAATCACACTTAATAATATATTATAAGCACCTTGTTATTTCAAAATAATAAAATGCATATAAATTAAGTAGAAGATATAAAAGATCGTAAGAGAAAACAATGTGATCCATAGATTGCAAATAATTATTATAATTTTTTCTGTTGCATCATTTTCATATTTGTTTTTCTTTATACCCTCAAATTTTTTGGTGTAGCCGTTTAGGTTGAAGTGTTTGGTAGAATTTTGATGTCACGGAGAATTGACCTACAAAGGAAAATGGTGTAGAAAGCATAATAACACGGTTACGTCATGCAAATGAGAAACCAAGAAGTTAAAGAAAGAACCTTCGGCGGCTTTATTTCTTATTTCTATAAGGACACAAACATTGAACATTAACCTTAACATGATATAAGAAAGAAGTTATTGGTTTGAACAGTGTTAAAATTGATTTATGTGTGATGTGAATGAGAACAAAGTTCACTCTAAAAGATAAATATGAAGTCACACTTTTGGCCATTGGAGTCATCAATGGGAAGCTTCAAGGATTCAAACTGTTCTTTATAATCCATGACTTGCTCAAAACGTGTTTGTGTCAACCTTTGCTTCTGTTTGTGTGTGTATATATATATATACATATTTATTCCAAACAGAAGGTAAAAGAAACCAACCAAACCAACCTCAAGCACAACTTCATTGTGAGATTGTCCTAAACCAGATCAAGATGGCTGCAGACCCTCAGAAAATTCACCCTGTCCATGATGTTGAGGCACCAAACCAGCCTTCAGCACCCTTGGTGCCAAGAAGCATGTCTAAATCTGATGCAGGTGATCCAGAGAGAGGAGTGCAACAACAACAACAACATCCTCCACAGCACACCATTCCTGTGATGCATTCAAGGCCACCAAAGAAAAGAAGAAGCTGCTGCTGCAGGTTTTTCTGTTGGTTGATAAGCATATTGCTGATTCTGATTGTGGCCATTGCCATCACAGTTGGGATATTATACCTTGTGTTCAGACCAAAGGTTCCAAAGTACTCAGTGGATGAGCTCAGAGTCACACAGTTTGATACCTCTGACAACAACAGTTTATCTGCCACTTTCAACTTGACAATCACTGCCAGAAACCCTAACAAGAAGATTGGAATATACTATGAAGGTGGCAGCCACATAAGTTCTTGGTACGAGGACACAAAACTATGTGAAGGGTCTTTACCAAAGTTCTACCAAGGTCACCGCAACACCACAGTGCTTAGCATCCCTCTCACTGGCCAAACACAAGATGCTACTGGCCTGCAAAGTAGCCTTCAGCAGCAGCTGCAGGAAACTGGAAATGTGCCCCTCAATTTGAAGGTGAACCAGCCTGTGAGGATCAAGCTTGGGAAGTTGAAACTGTTCACAATCAAGTTCAGGATTAGGTGCAACATTGTGGTGGACAACCTTACTGCTAATAGTTCTATTAGAATTCAGAGCAGTAGTTGTAAATTCAGGTTTAGGCTGTGATTTTTATTATTACTATTTAATTTGTTTTATTTCTTTTGTGTTCTTTCATTGGGATTTCTTTTTTGGTGGATTTTTGTTTCCACCACCACTTCGAGATACTGTTCTTGTATTTTTATTCTGGGTTTTCACCCACTTCACTTACACATTATATCTATAGTATATGTTGATATTCTATATTTTTAGTACCGAAAATCGTTAAACTTTTATTCATTGGATCTGGACCCACATGACACGATTGCTTACAATTTTTTGGATATTTTTTTTTGTTTGTCTTTGTAAAATTAAAATAAAACGTAAATTGATAACGCTGATTTATAAGGTCTGGTCAGTTTTAGGATGCATAGTTAATCTTATACTCAAATGGTTTTCATCTCCTTGGCTCAAAGAAGATTTTTTTGAACAATGACTAACACAATTCTGCACTATGTTTTAAAATCCAAACTTTAGTTAATCCAAAAGCACTACTAAAACAATAACGCGTTATAAATATTAATAGTGAATAGCTTAAGGCTGCAAAACTTGGTCAAAAGGGAATTAATGAAAAAGACGCTTATATTATAGACCTATGCTATTATTTAGTCTTATTAGTATAGATTGCGTTATTGTTCGATTAGCATTTTTTTATCAACCAAAGTAGTGATTACCAAAACGAATAAAATATATATATAACTTATATGATAATTTATGAATGAATAACTGCGAAAAAGCTTTACAACATAAATAAATTTCAATCAAATTCAACAAATACAATCCTCATGGTTAAACTCGCAGAATTATTATTCTCACTTTTTTTTTCACGTTTAACTAGATGTAGTTCTTCTAATCTCACTTCTCCTATAAGCAGGCACCAAAAAAAATAGGAAAGGTGCAACAACATGCTGTGACACAGCAATGAGATAAATATGATTTACACAGTGTTTAGGATTACCATACAAAGTTTAATTAGAAAAATGTGATTTATATCAACACACCACAGGTATTCACTATCCAAGAGAAAGACATGGTCATCTCACTCATCTGAAATATGAACTCTTGGTTTACTTCATAATGCTAACAAGGGAAACTAGATAGATCCTTCAAGAGGCCTCTCAAAGATAAGAGGAAGAGTGTCACCATAGACGGCCAATAACCTCTCTCTATTCTCAATCAAAACGCAGACAATTGAACATCAAGTGTGCAGAATCTTTGATGCCACTTCTTTGGAGACATCCCTGCTATAGCATTTCACCATGCCCACATCAGAGGAAAAAAAGGCACAGTAACATAATATATTAGGAGTGTTAGAAAGAAAGTATTAAAGAGTATTGCTAACAATCCTCTATTATTATTTAACCAAGTACTACACATCTGGAAAAAGCAAAAGACCAAATAAATTATGAATCATTAATTTAATTTCATGTATTCAACCGTACATATATTTACATTCAATCTATTTCTTGCATAAGGCCTAAAAGCAACTGATAGAATACTCAATCAAAATGGATAAATGACCTAGCTAAATAGTGCACCAATCTTTCTTTTATGTTCTTGCTCGGCAATGCAAAATAAATATCTTTATTCTTGTATCTGTGTAATGCCAAGTGGTGTTATACTTCCAGCATTTATCACATCAGACCCTTGTCACATTACTGGTTAAAAGTTTCATCATTACCTTCATGAAGAAAGAATGCTACGAAGAGAACCAACAGTGCCTCGTGAACCACCTGTGCCTCGTTTCCTTGTCTAGAACAGGACATGTAAAACATTAAGGTAGATTACTCAATAAGATTAAGTATGGACCAGATCTCTCTCTCTCTCTTGGGGGTATGGGAAGAGTATTAGACTCACCTTCTCATTATTAAATAGGTCATCTGCGACAGCTTCCATTTTCTTTCGCCTTTTTTCCTCCTTCACTAACTCAGACATTTCGTCATCCCCGCAGTCAGAATCCCTGTGGAAGAAAAAAATGAAATATTAAATAACCTAATGAAGCATAGACTAGCGAATTTTTTGTTCAAAATAATATCAGATTTAGTATTATTCTCACTTGTATGGATATTTTGCAAATGGAACAAGATTGTCAAAGCTATTACCAGATTGAGTGTGTGCCTGAAATTCCATTTAAAAGAAAACTGGTCAGGGTAGGCACAGGTTTCATGAACCATGACATTAATAATATATGTTAAAATTTAATATTTGACATTCCATGAAGCAACAAGATTTGTAGGTATTTAGATGTCAAGATAAAATTCAATTACAAAAACCAAAATATGTTTGGTTTCAATTTTCTGCTATAAGCACGTTTTTAAGCAAGATATGGTATCAAAACTACATACCTTTCTGAAACATTTAAAATTTGGAAAACTGCTGTCTGGTGCAGTGCTTACGCTACTCCGTATGTTTGTATCTCGAACAATTAAATGTTGGCTATAAACAACATCTGAATTTCCAGTTTCATTATCATCAACCTTGTCTTTCTTTACTTTGACACCAACATTATCGTTACTGAAGCTGGTAGCATGTGATCTGACAGAAGCACCATCCAAGGATGTTTCTGTTTTTGCACGTTTAATGTCATGCAATCTGGTTAAAACATCATCTGAGGATGCCTCTATACTATCATGTTTTCTCTTATCCAAAGTGCAAGAATCATCATATATTTCTTCTGTTTTTCCACATTTTACATTATTGTCGTTGCTTAATGCCTCAGTTGAGCGCGCTGATGTGGCTGTTTCAACTTCAGTATCTGAATCTGCTACAATTGTCTCATCTGTAGAGCATGAAGACGAAACAAGTACTGCAACAACACAGAGCTTGTTATTGTAAACTGAAGTACAAATTTATTTGAGATAACATGCTGATTTACTGATAAGCTAATTTACATCCCTACAATTAGGGATTATATTGTATAATCTCGTATTTAGTTAGTTGATTTATTCCCTGTAATTAGAAATTTAATTTCGGATTGTGCCATGGTTCTTCAATAAAATGTAATAATATGTAAGTGTGTGCACATGTTGAGGTGATCAACCAATTAAGAAATCAAGATGGTTCTTATATTTCCAAGTGCCCATGTCAATACTACAAATGTGTTAATTTTTGTTACTTGGTTTCATGAATAAGAGACTTTGATTAATAAAAAACCTAGCAGAGATGCCAGATGGAAGATGCAAATTGAAATGGGCTATTTCTTTAAAAGTTGGCAATGCCATAACGCTATTTCTCCCCCTCCCCCCTTTCTTAGACCCAAGTCACACTTATAAATAAATCATGAAGAAGCGATAACAGAATCATTAGTTTGATAATCTAGACATTTCACCCTAGACAATAATGCAATAAATAAATGGAAGTTGCCTTCTGTGAAACATTGAATCTTCTGTATGCATAAAACAGCATACAGATAACAAAACTTATTATTAGTACCACCAAACCAAAATTAATTTGTAAGCCAATTGAACAGCAATGTCTTTCTTGTAGTCAATTTCACCCTCCTTTTTTTCAATTTCATCCCCCTTTAGTGGAATTCGAGTCTCACAATTTTACACTCAGCAGCAGCAAACACAGGTATAAGAAAGCGAAGAAAAGCAGTAGTAATTTTGAAATATTTACTGATTTGGGTTCTTTATTTATGGAGAGAAAAACAAAGTTTTGGACCGTGCAAATAATTACTTGAGATATAGAGAATACTTACTGCATGGTGATTTAAAGGTAGACAGATCTAGCTGTCCACTGAAAGCAGCACAAAGTATATCCATCTCACTAACTCTAAGCAAGGAACTCAGTTTATCAAAAAGATTAGTCTTGCATGCTGGTCCTTCTGGGATGACACAAACCACACGATTATCCTCTCCGTAATTTGAAGCCTACAAGAAACAAGTGAGAATCCCAATACTGAAGTACATAACTTTTATCCAGAGATAATCTGCCTGAGAATAAGTCTAGTGTCTAAAACAGAGAAATCAGAGTTGCTGACTAAGAACTTGAACTCTTTTGCTATTCAACGATGACTATCTTTCTAACTCTGGATAATAATAGAGAAGCGGAGATAGTCACAACAACAATAGACTTATTCAACTAGATGAAGTCAAGTGTGTGGATCATACAATTTCATCAAACTTGGTTAAAAATCAAATTCTCAGATATAAATCACCATGAAATCCATTTTAATAATTTTCTAAAATTTCCTTTTTGTTTTTTTACCTCTATTCACAGGGTAAAAGTCATACAAACTACTCCCCTCACTAGTGCCAATAATGGGTTTTTTTTCATGTGTCTAAACCACCTTAACCGATTTTCTATAATCTTCACTACAATTCATGTATTTCTTGCGTAGCCCTATATCTTAACACTCTCATTTTTACAACTCTTCACTTTTTTTTTCCTTTTGTTGTTCCTTTAAAATTCCACATTTACTACCATATAGAATATAGCTTGTTGTATACTATTATAGTTAAACCATAAAACTTCCCTTTGAGCTTCATATGCAATTTGCAGTCACAAATAACCCATGATGTATTTATGCATTTTAACCACCTAGCTTATATTCTATGTGTGTTATCTTCATTAATTACCCATCATTTTGTGATATTGAACTGATATAGTTAACTCAGAACCTGTAATGACATCAATTTTCCCCCCTACATCAATTCTATCCTGTTCTTTTCTAAAATTGCAGTACAACTCCGTATTATTCATATACCCCTTTAATTTCAACATGTACCAAAACCTCAATTTTAATTTTATGTCTACCATTAATTCCTTAATCAAAACTATATCACTTACACACAAAAATTCATAAATGGAAAAGAAAGAAATGAAATACATACTTGACTATTTGAACAAAAATCTCCAGCGGAAACAACTTTTGCACCAGCCACCTCCAATAAAGATTTTAGCTGATCCCGAAATTTATACTGCAAGCAGGAAGAAGAATTAAGATAATAATATTGTCAAGACGAGCTATGCTTCAAAAATATCAAGATGTTTCCATCTTATAGTTTCAAAAACACTGCATATTTATATATGAACATTAAAAAAAGTTCCAAGAATAAAGTGCAGAAAATGTATCAGCATATTTATTTAAAAAGGGAAATCTCAAAACTAGCTAGTACTATAATACTTAAGTTGGGTTTAGAGTGAGCATAAAAGACTTTGAATAACAAGTACCAAATGCTCAGATTCCAACAAAAATGTGTATCCTTTCATGCAATCTTCACGCGACCTGGGGTCAGCAATTTTAATAGATTCTCCGTCCACTGACACTGTTGGAATATATCTGCTTGAGAAAGAATAGGGAATAGAGAAGAAAAAGTAAGCTTCTTTAGTTAGCTTATCTGGGGTCAAGAACATGGAATATAAAGCTAGCATAACCAAACTCCAAAGTCAAAGCAATACTTACGAATGACAGCTAGGAATTTCGGTGCTGATATTCTTTTCTGCAAAAAACTACAAGGAATGGAACAAACAGTCACAGGTTAAACTTCAAACACAAGAAAAATTCCTCTACTGGTTGCAGACTAAATCATTCAATCGAATCTCACACTTCAAGACTATAATTAATGTTTATGCTTGATGATTTGTTATGATAAATGAATTTGATCAATTCTATGGTTTTGCCTATAAGCAACAATTAATACCATTATCATAGGCCAGCACTCGGAATACAAATTCTGGCATACAGTTCAGGGTATATGCTTCTAACAAACACAATAACTAGTGAACATGTAAAATGTACTCTCAGTGCACTAATCTAACCTTTTAAGTAGACTAGATCATGAGACTCTTATGTCAAGATAAAGGTCCACAAGCTACATGAAAAATTATGATTATGAACTTATGGTTGTAACTTAATTTTGAATTGAATTTTAGTAAATCATCCTGACAATTTAAGAAGGTAACTGACATCTAAATATATTATTGCTGTGTAATCTATAAAAGAATCTTCCAGCATTATCCATTACATCAGCTCTCCTTTTACATAACCTATTCTATTGTTGAACAATGCTATGTAAATCTTAAAAGATTTTAAAAGGACATGTTAAGAAATATTAAAACAATAAAACAAAAAATTCAAATATGACAAGTATGTAAGAAACTAACCTTCATGCCATCAAACTGTGAATGCACACGATCACTTGAATGTAAAATATTAATGAAAAGTTAAGAACAAATATGCAAACCTAAACGCTTATATACCTCAAGCCAATTTTGGAGAACACAAGATTTTTTTGCCACAACAGCATCAACAAGATCCTTCTTCAACGGCATGAGTTGATCTACCAGCACATGTGTGCACCCTTCACCTAAGGTATGAGTAAAACTAGCACCTACATTGAATGTATAAGTTGGTCAATATTCAGCATTCACATGAAAACAACAGTCTAGTGCTTCCAAAAAATAATTATTCTTCCAGTTTGGAGAGAAAAACATTAAATTTATAACTCAAGTCACAACATAGTGTGAAATTTTTCTGAACAAATTGAGTCTAATACTGCTTATGTAGCAAGATAAAGATTTTTCTGAACTTGTTATAATTTAAATTTACATAATACCAGGTTACCATCAAAGATATGCAAACTCTATTTTTCTCAAAATGATAGCTAATGTTAGTTGAAAGTTGAAACTACCAAAATTTAGGCATTTCATAATATCAAAACTGCACAATTAGAATGGGATAAAATAAAAGGTACATTAATAGTGGCCTTTCAAACCAATGGTCTCTTAAGTTATCACACAATAATACTGCTTCTAGCACAAATTTCCACCAGCTCGGTGTTTATTTCGTTACTAATTGTAAGTAAATGTATTTTAAAGCAATTACACAGCATGCATTCATGAATTATAAGAACTGAAGAACCTTCAGATGTTCTTTCCACCACTGACCAATTGATGAAATTTTCTCTTGAAGATCCACTTTATTTGAGCAACAGATGAAAAAAACGAGGGGTACATGGCAAAACCTGTCAAATTAAATTGTAAAGCTTTTAAGCAGACATAAGATGAAAGACAAATGTTATGAGATTGAATGTACATATACATACAAACTCAAATATAGAAAGGTACTGCAATAGCATTTCAAAATTAAAAGTGAATGACACAAAAGAAATAGAATCAAGTTGAAGGGATAGACATACTTGTAGGTAGCACTACCAGTGCCAAAAGAAACAAGGTCGCCATCCTCTAGTGGCGTTTGCTTGTTTGGTAGCTCATGAACTTTTTTCTTGGGCCCAACATTCTTGCTAATAAATGTCCCATACTTGGAGCAATCTCTAATATGTATACTGGGTGACAAATGAGAACATTCATTTGGTAAAGGATTTACCAGGTTCATTTTATTAACAATTATTTCTGCATGAACCCGAGAAACACCTTTATCTTTAGTGATTATCACATCACAACCTGTAAGAAGTTAGTAGCAAGTTCATACAAAGCATCATTATGATATCCAAAAATTCAATAAAACATAAAAATCATTAGAAGAGAAACTTAAAAATTGTGAATGAAAAATAAAAGGAAGCAAATTGTCATAACAATCCATTCTGAAAAGCCACCAGCATCTCACTTTGCTCTATATGGACAAAACAGTTTTAGCTTTAAAATTTAGTTTACTTTATTTCAGTTGCATGAATTTTAGTCCTGTGAAGAGGAGAGGGAGAGCAAGATGAACATTTGAAGATGTTGTCAGGAAGGATCTTATGATAAATAACATCTCTAAAACCTTGGTCTTTAATTGAGCCGAATGACAACAGACCTCCTCACTTATTGGAATAAGATTTTGTTGTTAT
The DNA here is from genome assembly GCF_051622355.1 of Phaseolus vulgaris. Taxonomy (NCBI): domain Eukaryota; kingdom Viridiplantae; phylum Streptophyta; class Magnoliopsida; order Fabales; family Fabaceae; genus Phaseolus; species Phaseolus vulgaris. Next base: position 58,718,020 of record NC_143505.1, on the reverse strand, counting down.
TGTTCCGTTGTTATACTTGCTTTTATTACAGTTAATTACCTTCAACTTCACCAGTCCTTTGCTAACAGTTCTGTTATAGTTCCTGAATCTGGACAACGACAGGTATTGCTATAGTTTATGATACAGACTGGAGATCAAAACTATTAAAAGGCATCAGCATAACATTTAATCTGGGGTTAAATGGGGGTTGACTTGGTATAAGAGTCTATGTGATCATGTTGCCAGGAATTTGACCTTTACCACCCTCGTTGTTACTATAAACAAATTGTAAATTCAGCAAATTTTGTTCTTGCAGCACCACGATAGAAATTCGAGGGTCTACATAGAAGAGTAATTGTTTCCTAAAAAATAATCCAAAGTAAACATGCAGATAACCACCCATCAAACTGTAAAGGGTTTTCATGAGCGTGCGTATTAGAAACCCTAGTGGGATAAGCTTTTTGTTATTGTGTGCATGTTAGAGGTAACATTCACTCACAGGCAAGCCCTCATCTTAATAGCGTAAGCCCATCTTCCATATCAGTCTTTGAAAAAAACACTCATACCCAATTTCAATATCTTCACTCTATCAAAGGTAGGCTACTTCACCATGCCAGAAAAGAGTCCCTCGAGGATATCTTTTCAGCATTAGCAATGAAAATCAATCAAACACTTCAGCCACAGATGTCTAGATAATTGTTTAACCATCAAATATGTGCATAAGCCTTCAGTTCTGGAATAAATCACAAGGAACCACAAATTACAGTACCTTTTCGACCAACTTTGTAAATTCCAGTTTTGAAAATATAGTAGTTATCTTCACCTGCCACACAAATTTTCAAAAATAAAAAATACAATAACTGTCTTGGCACACCAATAGTATGTTAACAGAAACAGTCACAGACCTATAAATCCTAGAAAAAAGAAGCAGAAAGAAAAATAAAAGTTTCTTCTAATCATTCAATGACAATGGGTACCTGAAAGAGGATCAACGGGGAAGAGTCCCCACACCATGATTCTTCTTCTTAGTGAAACTCTGAAGCACTGAACAGAGAATGTGGAAAGGGAATAATTGAAAAGGAAGAATTTAAGGTGCTATGCAACGACGTGCCGTTTGTTTGACATCCAAAACGGCACAAAGTCTAGCAAGTTTACAAATAAAACGACGTTATCTGATTTTGTTTAAAATGTTTTTTGCCTTTGAAATATGATTATATTTTGCTTTTGGTCCGAGTAATTTTTATTTTGACTTTCTGTCCCTATAATTTACTTTTACATTTTTAATTTTAATATTTTTATTTAATTTTAATCCTTTAAAATGTATTTTATTATTAATCTTTATTTCTTATCAAATATTTTCCAAACGACTAATTCAAAATGGGAAAAAAATATAAAATTAAAAAAAAATGTTTATCAGGAATAAATTAATATAACAAAAACTGAAATAATCATTTTATAGATATAAAAATATAAAAACTAAAACAAACAACTACATTTCAAAAACTAATATTTTATTTTTTTATAAATAAAATAATGTAGACTTCTTTGATTTAATATATACTATTTCTTATCTTCTCAACATTATTCTACGCACGAATTATCTTATCAAGCAAGTATCACAAAGATTAGAGTTTGTTGGAAGAATGATTGCATGGTCACTGAAATTATCTAAGTTCGAACTAAAATACAAAAGCAGATGACTAATAAAGACTCAATTCTTAGCAAATTTTCTCATTAAGCTTTCATACCTTGAGAAAGACACGAATGGTGGTCCTCACTATGAATGGGTTTTCCAACAATAGAAGAAGCAAATATGTGGTGATCCTAAAGAACTTGATGACATTACTCTCGAGCAAATAGTTAGGTTCAACTTTGAAACATCCAATAACCAAGTTGAATACGAAAGACTAATCGTCGAACTAAGACTTGCATGGAAATTAGGTGTAAGTGCTAAAGTGATTTTCAGTTAGTTACAAAACAAATAAATGATGAATATCAAGCAAAAGAGCTTTTGTTGCAAAATAGTATCATATTGCCAAGAACCTGATCGAAGATTTTGACAAGTTCAACATCACTCATGTACCAAAAGCTACCATGATTGTGCTCATGTTGATGGAGGAGGGCCCAAGCTCACCACACGATGAAAGCCAAGCCTCCAAGACTAGACGGTCTAGCCTATGATGAGGAGCGTCTAGACTAAAAAAGGAGCGTTTATCCCATGAAAAGGAGCGTCTATGCCATGATGAGGAGCGGCTACATAAGGAGCGTCTAGGCCATGATGAGGATTCCTTCTAGACCGTCTAGCTTCACATACACATGGGTCAAAGCTACGGTTTTGGGAAGAGAAGACCTTTGTAATTGTTACATAAAAGGCCCATTAGGGGTGCTTAGTAATTAGAGTGGTGTAGAAAGCATATTTGTGTGAACATTCTAGAAAGACCATGGAGGGGGTGAGCATAAAAACTAGACACACCCCTCCCCATGTGCTCATTTGTGCACCCATGTGCCATGTGCACCCATGTGCTTCACATTTACATTTCATTTGGCTAGCATTAGGGTTGCATTATGGTCCTCCTTAGCCTATAAAAGGAGGAGCCTACACCTTGTATTTTCAAGTTTAATTGAGTATTGTTATGCTGCCAATTTTGTGCACTAGCTTTACTTCTCCTAGAAATCTAGGCTATAAACTTCAATCCTTTCACCTTTCTCCCTTGAGCTGGCCAAACCTCTCAAACCCATACTCATCATGCACCTTCAAAGCCAACACAACTCCTAGGAGGGCTTTGTTTCACTCACCCATTGCTTCCGCATCACTTTCACTACTTTGATTCAAGAAGAACACATGAAAATGCCATCACATGTACTCTCAAAGCTCGACAGTACTAAGACAATGGGGCAACATTACACTCTCATAAAAGGAACATTAACTACTCCAAGTTGGGATCATGACGATATGTTACCAATTGACTTGGGGAATGTTAGTTGGATGACCCTGATCATCAACTATCTGACCAACAATGCCTTCCCTGATGATTCAACATCAGCCAAGAAAGTACGATAAGCCTCATCCTACATAATGTACAATGGAAAACTCTTCCAGCGGGATTTTCTTCCCCATTGCTCAAATACTTAGATGAAGATTAGGCCTAATACGTCTTGGTGGAGTTGCATCGAGGAATACGCAGGATGCACTTGGGAGCCGAATGCATGGCAACGAGGGTTTTGAAAGTTGAGTACTACTGGCTCATTCATTAAAGGGGTTCTTATTTATTTATTGAAAATGTTAGAAGATTGACCTTCTTCTTTCCCTCCATAATAGTTTTATTCAATAGTCACTTCCTGGCCATTTACCACATGGGGAATGAACATTTCCGATCCATTCTCACTAGCGAAAGAGCAAGTAAATTTTTTGATAGATGACATCCTTTCCTAAGTCAAATTTTATACTCCAATAAAGGGAGTGAAGAATAAAGCCTGACATATCACCTTTTTAAAGCCTTCAGCATAACCTTTAAGCCCGACCATAGCAAGATCGGCATTTTCCACCTTCCAATAGTGCAGTATGACCATACATATTGCCATCATAATCTTGGCAGAGTCAAAACACCCTACTAGACCTACAACCTTAAGAAGCGTCGCACCATCAATTCGAACTTGGTTCACGTTAATGTTAATATGTCATAGCAAATTTGAGTTCGACATTGAGGTGGATACATGGTTTACTCAGGTTAGTGGACATTCCTTGCTTCGGATTAGCAAGTTCAACAATATTTGCTTATTTTTGGGAGGAGGAGGACGACAAGGTATGAAAACCTCGCAGAGAAAAAAGAGATGGTGTTTGACCGATATTGGAACAATCAGAACATTGGTCGATACACTGTGTTGTCGGCGGAACCAATTGATGACCCCTCTCTAGTTGTAGCCGTCTCAACCTTTTTCTTTTTTGTTGGCTTTTAGAATCGGCCAATATATTTTTTGTGATAGCAGGAGCCCCAATCTTACCGCAAAGTTTTTTTTAATCAAAATCCTTCTCCATAATATTTGCACGTGAAAACCGAGTTAGTTCAACCAAGGGATTACACAAACCAATAATGAATAAAAGAACATATTACTCAAAATGAAAGATTTGGCCTCCTTAGCAAAAGACATGTTGAGAAGAGTTTTGTTGCTTAGTGGGCTAGGTAATAGTTTAAGGATCTCAATGTCTACTCACTCCTCATAAGGTACTTGACCCTTAATTTAAATTTATTAGATCTTTGCCAATAAAGTGGTGGGAAGCGAGGAGTATGATCAGGGTAAAAAAATTTGCTTTTAAAGGAGGAAGTATGAATAGAAAAAAAGGGACCATGTTGAGCACCATTCAAAGATACTCAATTGACCTCTGAACTATGTTTTAACTAATAAAAGTACATAAATTTATTTATGGACGAAACAATTTGGAAATATTTGCACAAAATTTGAAAAACTTTGAGAAAAGTCCAGTTGTTTGTGTGATGTTGATTGGGTGCCACATTCATAGTTGTCAACATCCTACACTCAAAAAGAGATAAAGGAAAGAAAACATTGTACTCTTTGATAAAGAACCCATACACAAAAATAAAATCTTCACCATTCATGTTAGGTTTCGTGCATACCCTATCTTTGATATTGCACATCCCAATAACAATAAACTCATAAAGGTTATTAGAACATATCATAAATGAAGAAACTAGTTCTTCAAACAGTTCTTTAGATGTGAACTTGAAAGAATATGATGTACCTTTTAAAGAAAAAAATTGTGATGAAACTCCAAATTTTAAAGCGGACAATATTTCGATGCGGTGATTAATTTTTGTGATGTTATTTCAATGAACTTAAGTTAGAACAATGTAGTGAAACCATTTATAAATTTCAAATGTATATTAAGAATCATATTAAAAAAAAAATAGTAAAGCAAAATAGTGTAAGAAATCATATGATTATGTATATATCCATAAACTTACATATATTTTCATTAATCTCTTTTCCCATGCTTCTTTCTAATTTGTCTTGTTTCTTTCTGTTGTTTTTATTGGATATGTTAGTCTAGTCAAAGCAGTTAGGTTGGGGTTAGTTTTCAAACTTGAGTGAACCTTGAATCTTGGTGTGCATAAATGTGTTTGATTATTTGAATAAAGATGCTATTACAGAAGAAAAAAAAGAGTAAAAAGTGATATGAAATACTTTTTTTCTATTACTAAAAAAAGAAAAAAAAATCCGAACCCTTTAGTAAATTCCACTTTGAGACCTCATTACCACCATAAATAATTTGTATGAATATAGAATGGTTTAAAAATTCACTTTATTAGACCATTGAGTATTTATTTGTAGGGTTGGTCATAAAGAAGTAGTTGACATTGTCCTCCTCACTAACTTCTTGAATGTTACTGGCATGTGCCATTATGCTGTTGAAATGTCTCCCAATGTGAGAAGTTTAGGACACCCTCTCATCTGTCAAGTTTAACTCAAACCCAATAACTGTCCCAAGGAACCTACATATCATTATTATGTGGATATGCACGTATCACTTTTTCTTTGAATGATGAAATTTGGAAAAGTAAATTTGAGGATCAACTACACAGTTAAAAAAATGTTGCCAATTATGCTCAAGAACACTTTACATTAATTCTATTCTTTTTTTTTTCTTATATAGTGAAATTGTAGTTCTGATTTTCATTCCTTCCTAAAGAACTTTTGCATTTGGGAGATATTTGAAAGGAATACCATGCATGTGAGTAAGATACTTTCTCTAACTTTTACTTAATTGTCAATTTTAAATAAAGCATTTCTCCTTTTCATCTATCATTTTTAAAATTTTAAGGAAATATTTTTTTTTTCAATTATATATTTAATTTTAATTAATATGTCGAGAAAAAAGCTAGTTATTATGATCATAAATGAGAAAATAAAATAATATACAATGAAATAAGATGACTGAATGAAGTATATAATATATATCTCACTTAAAGTTACATTAGAAATAAAAATAAATAATTTTTTTTTCTGATTTAGGTGAAAAAAGTTGAAGGTCTTCTCTCCAAATGTATTACAAATCATTACAAGTAAAAAAATAAATGAAAACTTCTCTTCTATCATTTATACACTCAAATTTTGAATTCTAGGGCTAAACTTAAACAATATCCACTTTGATTTTAGTGGTATTGTTTTAACCTTTTATTTTAATAAACTTCGTTACAAATAATAAACTCTTTTAAATTTATTTGAACAATTTTTGTATTTTATCATGTATATAATAATTTTTTTTTCTTTTAAAATATTTGTCGTCGTCATGTTGGTTTTACACTTTTTATATTTTTGTGACTGCTGCGGTCTTACGTTTTTTACATTTTTGTGACCATCACATAGATTGATCTTATGTCTTTTAGCTTTTGCGACCACCACATAGGTCGATTTTACGTCTTTTGAGATCGTTGACGATGTCAATAATTGAACTAAATGATCAAGTTCTTCATTTGTCAATTAACAGTGTCAGGAATTAATTTGAATGATCAAATCCTTCATTTGTTAACGAGTAGTGTGAGGGATGAGACTGAAGCCCTTCATTTGTCGATTGACAGGAATTAGACCAAACAGTCAAACCCTTCATTTGTCGACCGATAGTGCCTGAAATTTTAAGTTGACGCTCTTCCGATCATCCATGAAGAGTTCATAGGTCTCGTGGGTTGTTCCTTATGGTAACAAATATTTTCTATAGAGTAGGAACGTAACCGTCTATTTCGGGTTGATTTGTTGTTTTTGATTTCTTATGATGTCATAGTTATTTTTGAAAATAACTATCTACTATTTTGTGAAGGTAGTGAGAAGTTTTACCTAACCTCAATGGACGACAATGTTCTCATCCGGAGAATATGAAGATCCTAAACCAAAGTCCTCTATCCATATTATATGTCATTTTTTCACTCCTTACTACAAGGCCCCATTTTTAGTCTCTATTCATTATTATTTATTATTAATTACAATTTTTTAATATAATTATTTATATTAAAATAATTTAAATATTATTAAAATTTACTTATTAAATAAATTTAGTTATTATATTTCAAAAGAGAGGTCAACGACCTATTAGAAATATTACTAAAATGAAGTTTTTAAGTGACAGGACCTTAACCATAAACCACTATAGTGAACTGAAAAAATTAAAAGTAATTTAATTAATTATAAAATATTTTTTTAAATGGATGTATCAAGTTAAATAATCGTCAAACTATATTGTGTTTAATGTATAATAAAAGATTAATTTTAAAAATAAGTAAATACAATCACCTTATATATATATATATATATAATGGGTTGTGTGAACTTGGTACTAGAGGTCATCTGACCACATAAAATTAATTAATGCATCAAGATAAAATATAATTGACAATTAAGACAATACTAATTTTAACAAAAATATATATTAAATATGATTCATAAATAAAGTAACTCGTTACAAACCCTATAAATATAAGTATGATTATACACTAATAATAATAAAGTACACTTTTTTGCAATATATTACTTAATCTAATACATAGTAATTACTTATAAACCTTTTGCTTCCTAATATGAAAAAGAAAACAAATGAGGAATATCGAGTGACGAGTAGCTATTATTCAACCGGTCACAGGTTGTTTAGGTCTTGTACAATTACCATATATATTAAAGATCAGTTAAATAATATATAAATTTTATAACTGTATATATAAATGTATATTAAAAAGATATAAAACAAAGAATTATATAAAGCACCCTTGAAGAATAGCTTTTCATATAGATAGGTAGGTAGATAGATAGATAGTGGTTGGTGTAATTTCTGAGGGGTCCCTGCTCCTCCTTACTTTAAAATTCATAGTTCATCTCATGAACCATTCAGTATTCCAGTGCTTCCAACACTGTTACACATAATACTGTACTAAGATGCAAATTAAATGCTTTTCTCACCTGTTCCACCTTATATACCTATCACTCTTTTTTTTTTCTCACTCCCATAATTATCCACTTTCATTATACCTTATTCAAACATTTTATAACTCAAGGAACAACTTTAATACCAACAAACTTAACTCATCCAAACAAAAAAGTAAAACAGGCCAAACCAAACCCGAGAATAACTGTTTATTACCATACAAACAACTCATGCTACTACATTCTACAACCGACTGCGTGTGGCCAAGGAACCCATACCCTGAGCCTCCTTCCTCAGTACGTGCTTCCGAATTTTACCCGTCGAAGTCTTCGGCAGCGCCTCCTTGAACACCACCGTCTTTGGCACCATGAAGTGCGGCAACCTCTCTCTGCAAAACTCCACCACCTCCTCTTCCGTCGGCAGCCGCTCCAACCGCTCATTCAGCTCCACAAACGCGCACGGTGTCTCCCCCCAGAATTCGTCCGGCCGCCCCACCACCGCCGCCTCTCTCACCTCCGGGTGTGCATACAAGACGGTCTCAACCTCCACGCTGCTCACGTTCTCTCCCCCACTTATTATTACGTCCTTCGACCTATCTTTTATCTCCAAATACCCATCCCCATGCACAACCCCTACGTCCCCCGTGTACAACCACCCATTTTCTCTCACGCAACTTCTCGTACCTTTCAAATCCTTCAGATAACCCATCATCACGCTCGCTCCTCGTACCACCACCTCCCCAGATGTAACGCCGTCGCGCTTCACGCTTACGCCGCTCGCCGGATCCACAACGTCCACCTCCGACACCGCCGCAGTTCTCACCCCCTGCCGCGCGCGTAGCCGTGCCCTCTCCCTCCCCGGAAGCCTATCCCACTCCCTCTTCCACGCGCACGACACCACCACCCCCAGCGTCTCCGTCATCCCGTAACCGTGGCTCACCACAAACCCTAATTCCTCCGCGCGAGCGAGCACCGCCGCCGGAGGCGGCGATCCTCCGGCGAGGACATGAACCGGACTTTTCAGCGGTTCTGTTCTCCTGAGCAGCATGTTGAGAACCACCGGCGCCGCGCACATGTGCGTCACGTTGTGAGACTCGATCAAACGGTAGATTATCGGTGCGTTGGTTTTACGCGTGCAGACGTTGGTGCCGCCAACCGCTGCAATCCCCCACGGGAAGCCCCACCCGTTGGCGTGGAATATCGGTAGGGTCCATAAGTAAACTGGTTGTTTCGGCACGCACCAGTCGATGAGAGAGTCGAGGGCCATAATGAACGTTGCTCGGTGGGAGTGGACCACGCCCTTGGGAGACGCCGTCGTGCCGGAAGTGTAGTTCAGGGTTATTGGGTCCCACTCGGACTTGGGCCGGGCCCATTGGAAGTTCGGGTCGCCTCTGCTCAAAAGGCTCTCGTAGGTGTCGATTGCGTGCGCCGCCGCGACAGCATCCGCATCCCCGTCCCCGTCGTCTGTGATGAGGATGAGGGAAGGACGCGGTGTGGTGTGGGGGAATTTGGAAAGAGCGGTGAGAATAAGAGAGAGCGAATGAGAGTGGACGAAGACAAGTTTTGATTCGCTATGACGCAGGAGCACGGAGAGCGCGTGGGGGTCGAGACGGAGGTTGAGATTGTTGAGAATGGCGCCAGACATGGGAACTGCAAACTGAAGTTCATACATTGAGGGAGTGTTGGGGGAGAGAACAGAGACGACTTGGCCACGTCCTAAGCCAAGAGAAGTGAGGGAAGAAGCCATTTGGAGGCATCTACGGTGGGTTTGTGACCAGGTGAAGGAAATGTGGTCGTAGAGGATGGAGTGAGTCTCCCCGTACACGATTGCTGCTCTTTCCAAGAAGGTGAGTGGCGTGAGAGGCACTGAGTTTGCAGGGTTTGGGGTTAGCTTATCCATGGATCAGTGGAAGGGAAGTGCAGTGAGTGTTGAAGAGGAAAGTGAAAGTGAAAGTGAATGATGGTTGTGTTATGTTAGGTTAGGTGATGTGGTGTTAAATAGTCAGTTAAAGAGAGTCTTAAAAAGTGTATTCCATGGCCATAATTCATGTCTGCCTTGAGAGCCTCTGTGTAGGTTTAGGAGCATTTATGCCCATGATAAATGATACCTAATGCTAAATACTAACTCACACTCCAAATAATATTTAGAGAAAGATGGAATGTTTAAAAGTAAGTAATGAGAATGTTAGTCATTAATAATGTGTATGAATGGTTTGTATTAAGAGAATGAATGAAATAGAAATAAAGAGGGAGGGATGTAGCAGTTGGGGACAGTATGGTAAGAGAGGGGTGAGGTGTAAGGATTTGGAAGTGAGGGAGAAAGTGTTTTTGGTTTTGATTGGGATTCATTGTGATATCTGTGGTGGCACATGTATATGGTGGTGTGGTGGGTGGACTTAAATTTAATGAAGATCGGCACAAGTAGTTGCTACTGATAAACCAATCACGTGCAGTGCAAAAACTGCCTGCATAATTCTGCTGTTTCTTCATTCCTAGATGTCGATTGGACTTTCCTCTTTTGCTCATATGGATCTCTACTTTTTCCCATCTAAATTAATGGATAAACCACAAAGTAAAAACGGAATATAATGCCCAGTTTAATGTATAATTATCGCTATAACAGTACCTACCAGATTAATGAGTTTGTGTAATCATTAGTTTTATGACAACAAACTCTTCAATGTTTACAAATCCATTCTGAATAAAAGAATCGCGTTTAAATGTAAACGCTGAAATTATTAACTCCAAATCTATTCCAAAAACATTAACTTACATTTCAAACCTTCCCCAAGTCTTCTCTTCTAGCAATGAAGTATGTCTTCTAATTACTTCATTTAATTTAACTAGAAGCAATGGTTTTTAGTCTAGTTGGTGTTTTTTTTTATCCAACTTCCTTCTTTTTATATTGAGGAATGTGTTGGAGTTTTTGAAAACTCTACTCAACTATTCTTCTTCTTGATGATGAAGTGTTTGATGAAAAAAATAATATGACTATGATGATCCTAAGCACAAACTAGTTTTCAAATATGTTTTTTTTTAAACAATTAATTTAAAATCTTACTACACTAAAAACGGTTTTTGTTTTCAAGAATTGGTTTTGTCTCCAAAAAAATCAGTTTTGTTTTTCACATTTTGTTTCAACTTCTAAAAATTAGTTTAGTTGCCACCTAGTTTTTTTTTTAAATACAATGTTTTTTTTCTAGCTTTAATCTGTTGTTTTTTTAATAGTATTAAAACTGTCTTAACAAAACTGTTATGCTTTGAATCCTATAAAAGAATGGTTGGTTTATAGTAAAAATCATCCCTTGAATATACATTTTGCTTAATGCACTCAAAGAGTTTTCTTTCTTTAACAGGTTCTTAAGAGAGTTTAGTTTTGGAAAGTTTTTTTCTGAAAACTTTTGAAGTTATTGTGATGTCACTTTCATATTGGCCAGTGATTACTTCTTCAAGGTGCTACAATTTGGAGTTCCAGTTTGAGTCTCCTAACTCTGCAAACAATGTGTGTTTATTCTATAATTCTTTTCTTTGTAAAGTTTTGATAGTGTGCTTCTAAGAAAGGATTTCTTGAAGCATAGGCTTGGTGAAATAGTTTTTTTTTTTTTTGTTTTGTTATGGAAGGGTTCAAGAATTTTTTTTCTATAATCTTGTGTAAAAAATTGTTGTGAATTAGTGAAATCCATCTTAGTATGAGATGAGATTGGATGTAACTCGGTTTTAACTAAACCCGTATAAAATTTTGTGTGTTTTTATGCTCTCATACTCACTATTTATAAAATCTGGAAAAACAATAAAACTAGTTTAAAATGGATCTGTTGTTTTACTAGAGTTCTTGCCTTTGTTGTTTTTTGTTAACAAAGTCATAAATGTTTAACTAGTTTTAAAACTGCAAAGTGTTTTGATATTTGATTTTTTCATGTTGTGAATCAAGTAATTAGCAAGTCATCAAAGATTAAAGAACTGCATTTGATACTTCTATTTTAAATATGAATACTCATACTTGTAAGTGTATGAGCATGGACTTTAAAACAAAATATTATTTGTCATTTCTAAAACTAATCAGTTGTTATTTTTTGTTGCACTCTGAATAAGAAATTCAATCCGTTTTTCTTTAAATAAATATGTTATTCCACTGTCAAGATTCCTTAAAGATTGAATTTGCAAAAATTATCCTAAGTACAATTCATCCCTTCTTGAACTTAGACTCCTATAAACTCAACATAATGTTCTCCCTCTTTCTCCTTGTATCGAGTCTTGTTTGTAGTTATATATTCTCAAATTGATTACAATTTCGCAAATCTAGTTAATTCTCACAATTGTCCCTAATCGAAAAGTAAAAAGATTTTTTTCATTATTTTTAGGGATCAACGACATGACCGTTTTCATCCTATGATGGCTTGGTTCATAACCTCATAGCCCCAGCCTCATACATAAATAAATGAAACACATCCTAAAGATTGGTATTGAAACTAACTCATTCAAGACAACATAAGTCAATAAAACTAATAAGCTTAAAAGTCAATTGGTTATTAGATGCATCTTGAAGCTAACCTACATGTTCAAACTCAACCTATGACCTCACAACCCTCCCCCTCAAGCATAAACTAATTAAAAGTCATTATTATTAAGCTTGACAACATATCCGTAAAATAAAATAAAAAAGTGCATAACATACTAAAAGAATTATATGTACCCACAATAAAATTTAGTAGAAAACGAAAGAAATATGTAACTAAATAAAAATTTACTTAAGAATTACTGACGTTAAAAATGTTGTAAGTTACTTGAGCATAGATAAATCTTTAATAAATCTTTAATCAATGTTGTCTCATAGAAAATAAGACTTTTGGATATTATATATATGTAGGTAATTTACCTACTATCTAACATTCATGGAAAATTTACCCACCTCCCGTATATAGCTACTTATCCATTACAATCCATATAAATTATCTACTAATTAACATTTCAAGGTAAATTTTCTACTACCAAAAATCTATAAGTAAGTATTTATGCAAAGAATTTATATAAATTACTAACAAATACATTCACAAATAATATTACCCACACATATACCAATCAATTGTTATATTATATATAGTTCTAAACTTGCCGATAAATAAAATATATAGTTCTAAACTAATTTCCATAGCTAAACTAGTTTGTAAATCCTACACAAATTAACTTTCCATTCTATCAATATTTTTATTAATTTCTATTATATAATGCAATGCACCATTTAAACATAATTCAAATTTAAGTCAAACATTCAGATATAATCCACTTCAATATTATCCAATCATATATAATCTAAATTAATTTCAAATTACACCTATAATATCCATTGCACCCTGTATTTGTATTCAAGCATATTAGAAAACCTATACATGCATTTAAACATATAAAAAAAATTATACATATTTTATTGGTATCTTAGCATCTATAATACTCACCACAACGTTTAAACATAATCCACTACAATATTATTCAATCAGAAAACAAAATCCAAAATCATTTGTATCGTTTTATATTTACAAAAGTAAATTACTGTGTTTTAAGAAAGAAAACAAATAGTTATAAAAATTTATTTAACCAACATTAGAGGTCTAGTATTTTAGCTTATGCAATAAAAAAATAAATGTTTAGTTTTGTATTAAAAAATTATAAAATAAATAAATCGTGTTAAATATATAGATAGATTATAATTACAATTTTATATATATAAATTGTTTTTTTATATGATTACTTTCACATTTTAAAAAACTCATATGACATGTTTGTCCATAGTTCTGTCATTATCAACTATTCTTGATTAATTGATGTTTCGGTCTTGCTGAATTTTCATTTTTATTCACTTTAGAATTAAATTTCAGTTCAAATTGTTCAACCTTTTATTATGTGTTGTTGTTCAAGTAAGTGTTTTCATTTTCATATTATAATAATATCACTTATACTTTTATGTTTCTATCAATCTTTCAATTTTATTTAAGATATTATCTTTCTCTTATTAGCAATTAAGTGGTATTAAATATTTTAAAACACGTAACTATATTTCAAACACTCACGACAACAATCAGACAAATTCGGATAATCATTTAGGTGAATTTTTAATAAAATTATATATTGAACTTCTTTATATTTTATACAATGGAATAATTTTTTGTTATGTAATTATAATTGTTAAAGCGATAGTTATTTATTTATGTTTATATTAGTTATCAACATTTTAAAATTATTGGATGGACAAAATAGTTTGCTGACACATAAAATCCGCTATGAAACGATTGATTGGGCCAAGCATTGTTGACCCAACGACATCCCGAATTGGGCCAAATACAGGGCGATGTTAAGAAGACTGCTTCTTCCTGCACCTCCATTACTTCTCCAGTCACTCCCATACTAAAACCGACTTTACCATTATACCCTTTAGTAAAAAATATTAAAAAATTAAAATCTAATTTAATTTTTACTTTAACCTAAATTATAACTCTTCACACTCACACTCTTTCACTCTGCAGCATTCACTCACAGGGACGCCTACCTCTAAAGCTTTTCTTCAAATCTCTCCTCAAAACATTATACTCCATCATTCTTCACAACTCTCCTCTTCATCCATCACAAAGTTAGTAGTTTTGATAGTTTGAATTTGGTGGAAGTGTTTTAAACGGAATAGTTTAATTTGGTATTTTTTTTAATTAGGTTTCAATTACGTAATTCTAATTTTAGTTTGTTAAATAGGTTCCAAATTACGTAATTCGATTAAGTTATAGATTTTGTGATCTGGTAGTTTTAGTTTTATGGAATCTAATGATGCATAATAACAACAATACAAAACAATTTAAAAAAGGGAATTTTTATTTACAATAATTGTGTTGGAAGACCATTTTTATCCAACATAAATAATTCTTTTCACTATTGTTCAAGATCTCACTAATCAATTCATATAAGTAAATTTCTATTTTCACATGCTAAAAAAGTAATAACTTTTAAAGTTAATTTATTACAGTTAAATAAAGTGTAACAAGTATTTTTCTTTTATTTTAAAATAATAAATATATATAATAATTAAATTTATAGTACAATAAAAACATTAAATAATTAATAAAATAAATTTAATATTTTGTTAATATAAATATTAAATAAATAAAATAAAAAATAATTATATTTTAATAATTTATTTTAAAATCGATGCCTAAAGATCACCTACGAGTGATAAAGGACTTGAAAGGCTAGACTCTTAGAGGTTGATCTCCCTACAAACAATAGACATTTATAGCTTGACTACTTATGTTTGACACCTCCTATTAGAATGGTCAACTCCCAAACTCGAGTTGAGTTGGCGAAGAAGTTTATAAAAAAAATAAAAAAAATTAAGTTGTGACTAATCAATTTATGGTTATGGATAAAAAAACATTAGAGTACTAATTTTCATAAATTGAATTTAAGGCTTAAAATCGTATATTAGTTGAGAGACTACTCAATTTTCTACTTATTTAATTTTTTAATTGTTGAAGTTGAGAAGTCAACCTTTTAATACTACAATACATTTAGGTTGAAGATTTTATATATTAATTGAAAGTGTTAGGTTAAATAACACCAAAACTGAATTTAAAAATCTAAAAATTAAAATACTACTATATGCCTTTAAGGTGAATACTTTTTATAATTAGAATAAGGAAGATCACGATACAGTTTTGAGATGACTAATGTGATGTTCAACTAACATACTATATTCACTCATAATACTAAAGATGATGATAATATTAATAAATAATTGTTGATACATTACTATGAATATAAACATAATTAAAAATAAATATTTTATAAGTTATCCTTATACAAAAAGAACTTTTAACTCTAAGATAATATTTTATGCAGAAGTATAAACAAATTACAATATTTTTCTTTGCACATAATACAATAATTGTTAGTGATTACTGTGAAATTATCATAAATACCCAAAAAAAAAACGTACACATATAAAAAAAAAACTAAGAGTAAAAAACTTGTAATGAACTTAATAATATGAATGGCTAACTTTGTTTTCAATTGATCCAAACATGTCATCTTATCCCTTCTTCATTTAATGTGGCATGGAGGAGACAATTATTTTTCCCTTAATATGATTTTCTCAGCCATCAATTTTTCCTCCCATAACTAACAAAAAGTGGAGGCATCATTATTCTTTTATATTTTTTTTACATTTATTCTCTTGTAATCAATTATGTATTATTAGGGGTGGCAAAGCGGGTCAGCCCGTCCCGCGCTTGACCCGTCCCGCAAAGTTATCGTGGACTAGAATTCCCAACCCACCCCGCATAAGAGCTGGTCCGCCGGTTTGCGGGCCAGCCCACATTTTTTTTTTAATTTCTTTTTTTTTTTAATTTTGTTCTTAAAAAATTGTTAAATTAAATCTATATATTTGTTACTATCAAACCTAAATTAATTTTTCTTCCTTTCCAAACATAGTCAAACATCAAAACATTAAACATTAAGATAAATATCAAATATCACTATTTTTCCACTTCCAAAACATTAAAAATACCTAATTCCAAAACATTAAACATAACCATTATTGACATTCTTTCATTTCAATAACATTGGATGTCACCTTAGAAAAACTTTCATCCATTTTCTTTTTTCTTGCGGGTTAGCAGGCCAGCCCGCCTCGTCCCGCTGCTGGCTCGCGCGGGCCGCGGACTAATGTGGGTTAACGGGTTGAAAAGGTCAGCCTGCCCCGCATTTTTTACCAGCAGGCCGCGACACGACCCGCTTTGCCATCCCTATGCATTACTATAATTAGCTAAGTTTAAAATAAATTTAAAATTTACTTCCAAGATGTATAAGAACAAAATTGTATAAGTGTCTCTAGATATCTTTGTTAATACCATATTTATCTCAACAAATTAATCCAAAATTATTATTGAACTCCTTCAAAACTCAATGCATAGTAAGTGAGGATTTAAATTGTCTCACAATAGAATATAGTACCTTTCTCCTAACAATTTAAAAAAGTATTATATAAAGATGTGTTTATATAAATTCAAATTGAATATACTAATAAGAACAAATTGCATACATGAGAAGCTATTCATTGCTTTACTCATTCATGTGATCATAAATGATGCCATGCCAAATTGTCATTTTTTTAATGTCATTAATAAGTCTAGTAGATCATGTGTATGTCGTCAATTTCAATGACAACTTCAATTAAAAAAAATTAAATTGATTAAGTTTGTAAACAAAGTTGTCAGAGCTATGGTTACATTTACTGTTTTTTAAATTTTATAGTGACCACTTGCACATTTAATTATTTTTTGTTGGAATTCTCCATTTACATAGTTTTAGGTTTAAATTACAGCATTCTTGTCATTTCATCTGATTCTATATTTAATTACATTTAAACAACTTAACTAAGCCAAGATAAGGATCTGAAAATTAAAGTGATTGCTGCTATATGTACATGAGGATAAGAGTTCAACTATGCTTAATTCCTGATGTGGGACTCTTGATAATTTGATAGATAAATATATATTTGAAAACAAGTAGCATGATGAGCTACAGTACAAAACAGAGGTTGGGAAAACCTTTACCATGGTAATGTCAACTCAAGCTTATCACAAATGGTTAAAGCGAAACGCAAGGAAAAGATGAAAAAGGAAAGGTTGATAATGACATTAGTTTCGGACGGAAGCTCATGCACTGTTCAGATTCTACTTTGCGTGAAGGAACCCATCTCCTTCGCAATCTGTCTCAGGACAAACTTCTGGATCTTCCCTGTGGATGTCTTCGGAAGTTCATCCTTGAAAACCACCGTCTTCGGAACCATATAATGCGGCATCTTTTCCCTGCAGTACTTTATTATGTCATCCTCACTGGGTTTCTCTTTCTCTTTCAACCCCGTCTTCAAGCTCACGAACGCGCACGGTGTCTCTCCCCAATACTCGTGCGGTCGCGCCACCACCGCAGCCTCCGCCACCGCCGGGTGCCCGTACAAAATCGATTCCACCTCCACGCTGCTCAGGTTCTCGCCGCCGCTGATGATCACATCCTTTGACCTGTCCTTAATTTCCAAATACCCGTCCTCATGCATCACTCCGACATCCCCCGTGTAGAACCACCCGTTTTTCAAACAACTCGCGGTTCCTTCGGGGTCTTTAAGGTATCCCAACATCAAGCTCCCTCCTCTCATCACAACCTCCCCGACGCTCACCCCGTCGCGCTTCACGCTCTCCCCGGTCGGACCCACCACGTCAATCTCCGCCATCCCCACCGTCCTCACTCCCTGCCTCGCCTTCAGCCGCGCCCGCTCCGCCGCCGGCAGCCGGTTCCACTTCTCCTTCCACGCGCACGACACCACCAGCCCCCCGGTTTCGGTCAGTCCGTATCCGTGGCTCACCACAAACCCCAGCGCCTCCGTCCGGTGGAGCACCGCCGCTGGCGGCGGTGCTCCCGCGGTCAGTATATGAACCGGTTTCTCCAAAGGTTTGTTGTCCGGGGAGTTTGTCAACATGCTGAGCACCACCGGCGCGCCGCACATGTGTGTCACGTGATGTCGTTTTATGTGAGAGTAAATAATCTCAGCATCGAACTTGCGGACGCAGATGTTGGTGCCGCCCAAGGCAGCGATTCCCCACGGGAGGCTCCAGCCGTTAGCGTGGAATATCGGGAGCGTCCATAGATAATTGGGGCGCTTGGAAACTGCCCAGTCGATAAGCGTGTCGACGGAGACTATAAAGATTCCTCTGTGGGAGTGAACAACGCCTTTCGGAGACGACGTCGTTCCCGACGTGTAGTTAAGTATCATCGGGTCCCACTCCGATTTGGGCCGGACCCACTCAAAGTTCGGATCGCCCTTGCTCACTAGGCCCTCGTATGTGTCAACGAAATCACCGGTGCTTGAGACGTTTGCGTTTTCGACACTCTCGTCGGCGATGAGAACCAGGAGAGGGCGTTGAGTGTGGTGTTTAGGGAAGAGGGACACGGCTTCGAGGACGAGGTCGCGGGAGGCGCAGTCGACGAAGACGAGCGTGGAGTTCGCATGGCGTAGGATGACAGAGATTGTGCGGGCGTCGAGGCGGAGGTTGATGTTGTTGAGAATAGCGCCGGCAAAGGGGATGGAAAACTGGAGCTCGTACATGGCCGGGATGTTGGGAGCGACGACGGAGACGACGCTGCCGCGGCGGATTCCTAGGGAGGAGATGGCGGAGGCGAGCTGGATGCATCGGCGGCGCGTTTGGTCCCAGGTGAAGGTTGTGTGGTTGTAGACAACGGAAGGGACGTCGCCGTAAACGGTGGCGGCTCTGTCCAAGAAACCTAGTGGTGTGAGAGGAGAAGTGTTAGCAGCGCTTGGTTTGAGCTGATCCATTTGTTAGTCAACGGATGAAGCTTGTGATGTGTAGGAGA
This sequence comes from Phaseolus vulgaris, assembly GCF_051622355.1. NCBI lineage: Eukaryota > Viridiplantae > Streptophyta > Magnoliopsida > Fabales > Fabaceae > Phaseolus > Phaseolus vulgaris. The sequence goes on along the minus strand of NC_143505.1, from coordinate 58,698,709 downwards.
ACACACTCTTACCTTGAGGTGTGCCAAAAGTGGTTGGTGATAAACCCGTGTTCACGTTATATTCACAACTCAACAAAATAATATTTTAATTTAAAATGATATTTAATTATAAAAAAAAGGTTGTCAAGTGAGTTTTGTTATTATTTACACTGCCAAAGATTTTTTTTTGGAGAAAAATACAGGACAATGATACTTAATATCATTTATATTGATGTAAGATCTAAAGAATTATTATTTTATTATAATATAAAAATAAAAACGTTTTTGTAGGATAGATATATTTTTTTTAAATGTTTCTTTGCCATTCTTTAAAAAAATTACCTTTACTTAATAACCCACTTTAATTATATAATAATATATATTTAAATTAAAAATAAAATAAATATTATTGTGTCTGTCGATTTTTAGGTCTAGGATTTAGGCTGGGAACGACTAATAGTCTGGGGTGACGGTCAACTTCATAATCAAAAAGTCATTAATAATCATCATAAGTAAAACGGATTATTCAATGAGCCTTAAATGATGAACAAATATTTATGAAACTATGAATAACAATTATATGACTAATCTAAATGACTTGTAACGGTCCACTCATAAGATACTACTTGGTTAATCTATAAATATCTATTATCGAGTAAGTACAATTTATATTATCTCATGCTCTTAAATCATACGATTAATAACTTATAATCTTTGTACTTTTAGTTACTTAAGCATCAGAGAGTCATTTTCAAGTGGACTTCCCCTTTTTTTTACGAGAGACTAACTGAAAGCTCATATGAGAAAAATTCGATTTTTACCGAATTACACTTCTAAACTCGTATCCGGTAGAAACAATTATTATTCAAAATTTACTTAACAAACCACTTTAATAATATAATAATATATATTTAAATTAAAAATAAAATTAAAATAAATATTATTATTCATAAATGTTAAAAGGGTGTTATAGGACCATCATTCTATTTTTAATGTATTTGAACAAGAAAGAAAGAGATGTTTGGAGAAGAAAAGAAGTTGATGAGAAAAAGAAATGACTTTAGACAGACATTCTTATGAGTAATGAATAAAAATACAAAATTTACTATTCAATTGTTAATATAATAGGTTGATAATCATTCAAAGATAAAGTTTAATAAATTTACTGTTCTATAAACATTCCTTCATATCTCATCAAAGTAAAATTATTCTCTCTTTTAAATCTACAATTGACATAGTCAAACTCAAAGATTCAACTTCAACAACAACTAAACTTAATCAAACTTGTCTAATTTAAATATCATCTTTTAGTATTACATCTTAAGATTATGTATTTGGAGCCATATTTAAAGATTTTCTTTACCTTCTAAGGAATACAACACTAATACATAATAATGAGTAATCAAAGTGAAAAATATTAAATGACAAATACACACAAAAAAAATTCTTTTGAAGTGTTATAAAATAATTTTGCATTTAATAATTGTGGACAACTTCCTTCAATCGAACAGTTTCCGAAATAGTTTATTTTGAAAGCGATTCGGAAACTTTCAAAACTGCATTTGTTGGGAGTAATGACGTCAAATCGTACACTAGAATATTGCATATTAAACAAACGTTATTAACATTTTTGTTAGTTGTATATTTAAAGTAAATTAAACTAAAAGCTACTAAAAAATAAATTATACCAACTCTTCTTCGTATTATAGTTCTACACGTATCTCTCACTAAACCTGGACCCTTACACACGTCACGTGCACTTCCCTCATATCACACTCTGGCTCTGTCCAATCAACATGACAAGCCAGAATTTTTTTTATAAATGTTAAATAAATCAATTATATTGTAATAAATTTATCATATAATATTTGGAAAATTATGAATCGAATTCAATAATAAGATAAAAGTGGAATAAATTATAAATTTATTAATTTTATTCGCTTATATATAAAGTTAAGGGTGTGAGATGATGAACCGAATTAGATTATATGATGAAATGATTTAATGTTATAATGAAAAAAATCTCATTTATTTTTTATAAAGAAAAAAAAACGTTAATTATAGAGATTAACTGTATATATAAGATTGTATTAATTTGATAATATGATTCAAAACAAGATCATATATAAGAATAAGAGGAAAATATTATCTTATATAAAAAAATTAAATAAAAAAATTAAAACCTGATAAAGGTAACAAACAAATTAAAACTAAACTAAGACAATAATAATTCACGAAAGTTCATATATTTTATGTTATACTCGTTATATTTTAGAAGTATGATATCTGATTTTATTGAAATCAATTCATAAAGCTTTATATGGGTTAAGCATTTAAATAAAAAATAAATAAATATAGAAACGACGTTACTAATTTTTATTTTCTTAATCACCAATCTTGTGATCGTTTTCTGATTGACGATAATGTTTTAAATTATTTATAGTTTAAATAATTATAGATTATTACACAAAGAGAATAAGACAGTGTCTGATAAAGTTTATTTTATGAATATATAGACAATAAAATTTATGAATATGAAAAAACATGAAACACAGTGATCACAAGAAGAATATAGTTATGAGTAAAGATTGATCGATCAATGATACTTCAAATTTTCCAATTCACTTTAACTCGAATTTTATATTGATATTATATGCGTTATTTTTTAATTTAAATTATCAGGATTATTTATTTATTCATTACTACTACTATTTTTATTATAATAGATTTAATCAGAATTTTCTTAATTAATTTTAACAAAGTTTTTTTAATTGATATCCGTTATAGTTAGTTTTTTTGTGTTTTTTTTTTCAATGACTCCAATGTTTATTAAAATCGAATCTTCTGAATTTCTGAGCCAAAAATACCCAACAATAACTTTAGAAATAAGTTTGAACACTACATTACTTAGACTAATAGGCCTAAACCATCAATATCCAAAAGTGTATGAAAACTCAGCCTAGTCAATGTTTTATACAATATTCACAAATAAATTAGTATTTTTTAAACAGTTTGTAATCTAATAAAGTAAAGAAATAGTACTAATATCTTTTGATTGAAAATTTAATTATTTATAATAGTTTAAAATAGTACGAAAAACTATAGAGGTAAAATTTAAAAATAATTTATGCTCAAATGTGGGGTAGACAGGGAGAATTGTGTGTAAAATCAATTTGTCAATATTTTTATAATGCTCAATACTAAGTTTGCTATATTCATAAAATATTAATATTTTTTTTAAGTTTTTTGAATAATTTAAAATCAAACCCATGGAAGATTAATAACTTGATCGAAACTGTAGCCATTTAATTTATAAACTTTAAAACTTTATAAAATATTATAAAAGCAAAAGCTTATTAAAAATAAACGACGGTCAAATACTTTTGTTCAAAACGAGAGAAAACAACAATATCCCTACCATAAAATCTATAAAAAATAGAATTTAAAAAATAATAATATCATTACCATTACCACAAAAATAAAAAAGACAATTGATTATTTTATAAAGATTTAAGTATAATTATTTCTACCATTAAAATCTTAAAATATTTTTTTATAAAAGTAGGATAACATGTAAGAATGGACTGACGGAAAGTTTTGCTACGTTATCTTTAAGGAATCTCAACAGATAGGTATGTGACCAGAAAGATCTAAAATAATTAATGTGTCAAAAATAATTTAAAAATTACTTTATTTTAATCATAATTTCGACAATTTTAGTCATGTCAAATAATTATCTAAATTGCAAATGTTTGTGATAGTCCAAATGTTAGAAAAGTTGTTTTGAAATAATCTATAAATCAACGTCCAAATAGCTAATACATTTAAATTGTTGAAAACACTAAAATCCTAATATTTTTATTTAAAGTATGAAATATTATCATAACGTGCAAATAAAACATATTAAATAGTGTAATTTTTATCTATCTATCTATATTTTCATAATTAAATAAAAAGTTTATCAAATTAACTTGAATCCAATAGACTTAATTAAAAAAATCCTAGTTATCCTTATCACCATATCAGGAAGTCTAATTCTTATTACCCAAATTGATAAATCATATTAGATATGTAATTATTGAAATAGTTGTTAGAGACTTAAAAAAAAATTATTTCAATAAAAATATAATTGTATCGATCGGTACCAACCGAGTCAATCTTAATCTTAGTGACCAACTGTGTCAAAACAATACTTCAAGGCACTTAATGACAACAACGACAATTATGAAAGTTCTTTAGGAGTTATATTTATGTTCCAGATTATGCGGATAATATCTATGAGAAATCAACCAAATACTGATTAACTGAAAGATATTAAAGATATTCTTCAAATATATCTCCCTATAAATCAAGGATCACACTACACATCAGTGAATAATTGATATTCAACCCATCACTACAAAAACCCATAATTGAACACTATAAATAAATTTTTTTATAGAAGTATAAGGTACGCTTTAATTAGTTTTACAAATGTACCATTTACCAATAATACTTACTCGATTATTGTTGGAATGTCTTTTTCAAGTCAACTCAACCAAACACTAACCATCAAACGAGAATACTTTTCAAGTGAGGAGATAACTCACATGTCACCAACTATATATGACAAATTTAAGATAATATATATACCCCGTATACATTCTATAACAATGTTTCCCAAGGTTGAGAAGTCTAGTGAAGAATGATTCTTTCATCGGAAGTCCAGACAAGATAAGAAATTTTAGTTTTTGTTAAATTAAATTTAAAGATTACTTTTTAATATAATATCAATTTATTTTAATAAAAGTTATTAAATTTATTGTGTCTTTGGCATCATAACTGGGCAGGAAGGGGTAGTTAAAGATAGAAATAAATTACCCTAGAACATGCTTCACTTGGCTTATGTTGCTTTTGTTTTCACTTATTACGGAAACCCGTGTGACTTTTCCTTAAATTTATTCGTATACTGTTCCATTTTGCAGCAAAATAATAAAATAATCTAGCTGAAGAAATGTTTGTACTTTCCTTTCATTTTAGTTTATTCCAACAAACCTTAAGTAGAGTTCCAGCTAACTAGAATACATTAGATTCATTAATAGGAAAGTAAATTGAGTATTTTTGTAAGGTCTCTTTCTTCTTCGATTCTATTAATTTATTTTGAAACTAAAATATTAAAAAACCTAATTTTAGAACTAAAAATTACCCCGAACAGAAAACTACAATTTGTTATAGTTTTTAAAACTACGAACTTATACATTAAAACCATACAAAAAAACAAGGAAAGATAATCTGGGTCTGAATCATATTGCACAGACTTAACTATTGTCACGTCAAGTTATTTAGATAACAGAAGTCTAGCTATTGGGGAAATCCAGTGTTTTATGATATATTAACAAGGTCGCCAGAAAGTTTTTGCAGGTAACCTAATAATGACAGATTGGTTTGTGAAGAACATGTCACATAAATATAAACTGCAGAAATAAAAACAGCACACGTTGAAGGGAGTTGAATGTAACTTCACATGTATACCAGTAACCATTAACAACATTAAACAAGCTTAGCATTCCATATACCAGTTTTTCCAAACAGCGCTAATCTTTCTTGGCAGTCTCAGTTGAGTTCTCTGATACATCCAAGCCAGGTGTTATAAGCCTTTCCACTGGAACTTTCAACACATCACGGCGTACTCCAACATCAGACATCAACCTACCAACACAGTACATGCCAAAACCAACCAGTGCCAAACCACTAAAACTGGTGGTCATAAAACGAAGCGGTGTGGAAACTACAGTACTAGCAGCAGCGAAGTAAGATGCCAATTGCCCACTGCGACCAACACTGATGCTTGTGGACACAAGCAGACCTGTTTTGCAGTAAATTGCAAAGTCTTCACAGTTATTCTTAAAAAGATTGTAGCCACCAAACCCATTTTCGAGAAGAAATGAAGATCGATGAAGGACATCTTCAGTTGGATCAGATGGAGCAAGAGTGCAGGTACCTCCTCGAGCTTTGGCTAGAAAAAATGCAGGTGATACCCCATACTCAAAGATGTATAGATTACCACCAGAAAGAAAACAATCCAAACAGGAAGAGAGGACACCGTTGGCTCTAGTTTGGTCACCACATATTGGGCATGGATTGTCAGACGAATGAGCGGGAGATGAACTAAAAAGGAAATTGTCCAACACAGTTCCTGTTCCTATTTCTTGACCCGCTCCTCTGGTAAAGTGGATCACCATTCCATTGCCAACATATATTCCTGGTATTTTGCATGAAAGCAATTGGCAAAAGCAAGATGAAAATTTCAATACCATACACAAACAAACAGAAATTGCAGGTCCTAAGCTCAATTCAAGTTGAAGTATCCAAAACTCAAAATAGAAAAAGGTTAAACATACAACAGGATCAATTGCATTGACATCTTACTAATCTGACCTAAATGCTTATTAATCTTAGAATTCTTGTGACTGGTATCTTTTCAGCCCAAGTTTCTTTTACTACCCCGCAAAAAAGAATAGCACATTTACACATAAAAAAGAAGGTGAGGACACACAGCCTATAACTTCTCACCCCCACCTATCATTCCTTTTACAAAATATTAAGCAGCCTAGCAAAGCATTCAACCTCTACATTATATGTCCTCATTGACATCTAATTTATCCCTTAATCTCAGTAGTTACATAACTCATTCAGTTAGAAGTGTTTATTTCCAAATTAATAAAACACCAGATTCAATGTTATCTTACATAATTAGCAAAAGAAAGTTCATCTTTTAACTTATTTCATATGTCAAGTTGTAGAAGTTACATATTTCCATTGTATTTAGGGACCACACCACAATAAAACTACAAAGATTGAGAAGATTCACCCACAACTGACCACAGGAATGAACATGTTACACAGTTCACCAAAGTACATAAAAGAATTGTACAATTGATCATAAAAAACTAATAGTTATAACTTTCAGTTTTGAATGTACAACGTACAGTTAGAACATATAAGTTCAAATACCAATTGTAAGCCACATTAAGTGTGGCCCCTAGAAGAAAACTAAGACATTCAACAAATAATTTCATAAGTGATAACTTTCTAAATATTGAGACACAGCTAGTATTCCCGATCAGAACAGTGATAAGTGCCATCAATGACGTGTAATTCCATAAGAACAAATCTAGAAAACATCCCTTAGCCATACAACCCCATTCATGTGCTTCTGTAAACAGAATGGTTAAAACTTCGGCTGTCAAAACCGAAGGGTTTAAATCATAGGCTCCCAAATCATACTCACCCATGAATAATTGAACACAAGATTGCCAGTAATTTGGCAGTTGGCCTTCAATAAAAGACAAAACTACAAGAGCTACAGTACAACCCCACTTCATCACCAACCAACAGAAGGCAAGAACCGAGGGAAATTTAAAGGTTCAAAGACACATCATCACTGTTACCTTACCCCTTTATATCTCTCATGGTTTAATTTACGGTCAATTTTGTTTGATGCAGGAACATCGCTTGTGAATAGTAAAGCTACTAAGCTTAATAACCAAAAAAGAACTAGGGTGATAGCCCTTCAGCATTCTGGATTATATATTACCAATGCCAACCCAGCAAAAGACACTCCGAATCTACAATTCACACGGTAAACTAAACAACCCCCAACTCACATCCCATAGAGATTCCCAATGCAACACAGAACAATAAAAACGAACAATTCCAACCAACCCTAACAAACCCAAAAGAAAATAAATATAAATCGGGGCTCGAAGTTGACGACAGCAAGCAAAGGAAAACAATCTAAAAGGGAAAACATGAAAAATCTGAAAACCTCTTTGACGTATAAGAAAAGACAGTGATATGGGCGAAAGTATAAGCCGAAAAAGATAAAAAATTTGAAAAAAAAAATGAGAAAAAAAAGGGATTACGAAGAGACCGTGGTGGGCATAGACGTAGGCTTGCCTCCAAGAGTAAATGTGATCACCGGGCTTCAGTTGTTGACGGTCAATCATACTGGAAAGCACTCCCATATTCCTTTCTCTCAATCAAACCCAGAGGAGATGCTCGGAACACAATCCTCTCAGATTGTCCCTGTTCCAACTTCTTCTACCTTAGCTTCTAAGCTACTTTTCTCAAATATAACCTTACACAACAAAATTTTAAATATATTTCCAAAATTTCTTTTTATATTTTTTCAATTATAATATTTAATAATTTGTGTGTGTAATATAAAAATTCGTGTAATCTTTCCATCTCTTATCCATGTAATATACAAATTTCCAACGTTTGAATTATGAAATCTTGAATATAGTTCATATGGCATTAGGTTGGTGGAAAAGTTTGTGCAAATTTTCAGTATTGGTTGGAAAATTTTTTGCCCATTTCCTTATAGAACTGTGAACAATTTCTTAGCCTTAGAGATAGTCTCAGCTCAGATGTAACATAATCTCTACTTATACAATTTTTACTTAAATTAAATGATTTATAATTGTTCCATTGAGATTCTTCTTAAAATAGGAAAATATATTTTTTATTTTTATAATTTAAAATTTAAATATTATAAAATTCAAATCTCAATATTTTAACGTTACCCCTTAGATTTATCATACCAAATTGATTGTTATGGCAAAGTCAAGAGAAAATGGTTTTAAATTTTAGTCGTATATTATTTTCCATCTTCAATCGAAAGTAAATAATCTTATATAAACCAGTAATGTCAAAGTAATCACTCTCTTTAGAATGACTTAATTTCTTCTAAATATACAGAAGTGTGTGTGTATATAATATATATATTGAAAGCAACAGTTCAAATCAACTTATTTCATAAATAATATAAATTTATGGACAAGATAAGATAAGCTTAAAAAAATGGGATAAAAGAGGTTATATAAAAATTGAAGTATGCAAGTTAATTTTTATTAATAGGACAAGTTATATTTATATTACCCTCCTAATTTTTTTTGAATAAAAATGCATGGAATTTTACAGCAGAGCTTGGGAATCAATGAAATGCTACAGTAACAGTAACACTATTTCTAGCTTCCAGAACAAATGTTACAAATTGGCACAAAGTTTATCGTTAGTTTCTCATGAGAGATATTTTGTCCTGAAAATCTCCACAATACTCTAAGAAATAATAACGATGTTTGAAGTGAAACAGACAATACAATATATATTGATTCAGATATGCAAGGTCGGAAAGTAGTGTTCAACAGAAGTAGTAAAGATGTGTAATAGTCTTCTTAACCGTGGGGTGGGACCTCAGAATACATTTTAAAATTCTCAGTATTCAAGGGAGCCTATTGATGGAAGTCCAGAAACAATTTCATGGGAATCTGCACCAGTGCTATTCAGCCTCTGTCCTGAACTTGGACCAAGGGATTCTACTGCTTGTTCTCCCATTTTCTGGATATCTTCAGGTGAAAGTATTTTGATGTACCAAACATTATTGACAAATGATCTAGAAAAGGAAATCCACACACCAAAAGGACAAAAAACAATGTCAGCAAAACATGATAAGTGAAATGAGTATAGCATGTTTACTTACAAAAAAGTTCTGAGATAGAATATCATTATTTAGATCGCAAGATGAAACTCTATTATTATGCAAGTTGAAGTTGAACTTACTCCCACGGATCGTCTCCAAGGAGAAGAACATCGTTCTCCCTGTCGACGAATACAAGCTGCCAGCCTGATCTAAGAGGGTCTTCTAATTTCCCCTCAATACCAAACATCTGTGCCAACTCCTCCCTCAGCTCATGATAACTGCTGAACCGGGAGATGTCAAGTGAGCGCCCTACCGACCCTGATTTGTAAACCTGTGAAAAGACAACAAACTACAGTATTTAAGTAAAAGAAAGGCTCCATTTTGCAAAAGACTAATATTTATGACTCGGACCTTGACAAATGTTCGTGTCTGGTTTTGGGGGTCAACTTGCCCTGCACTTCGCAACAACTCTGATGAATCTTGGACGCAAGGATATAGAGAAGCTTGGAATCCAGACTCCCCTAATGGCATTGCTGATGCATCAGTATCAGCTGATGCGGTGGTATAACGAGGGACAGTGGTAGGGAGCAGAAGGCCAGATGAATCAATGTTGACACCAAATAGAATAGGATTTTGGGTGTCTGAGTTACAATGTGGTGACACCATTGCGGTATCTTTTCCAGAATATTGCTGCACATGTGGCATTGAGTTGCCAAAGGTATTATTGACCTGCAATGGTGTAAACTTTGGGGCCCATGATTGTTGGGGTAACTGTTCAGTCAGCATTGACTGACCACTTCTGGATAAATTCAAGAGATTACCACTCCCTTCAGGACAAAGTGAACTCATCATATTTTGTCCTGGTGAAACCGTAGCAGGGAACTTCATGCTTGAATCTAAGAAATCTGGTTTTGAATATGATGGTGAAGGTAAACCAGAGAGTTGCCTTTGATGGAGCTGATCACTATGAAGTAAAACCGTATCTTGATAAGTGTGCTGCTGCTGCGTTTGGTCTTCGCGATTGTGTGATTTCTGAAGGAGATGCTGAGACAGGTTATCTGCCAATACTTGGGCTTGTGGCTGTAGGATATTGTTAGAAGATACGGATTGCTGAATTGCTTGTGGTTGCTGAAGCTGCAAAGAAGGATTGGGGTTTCCTGATTGTTGAAGATAATTGAAAGGCTGTTGAAAATTCATCATTTGTTGTCTCATTAAATCTCCACTGCCTAAGTTCTGCAAACCAGATGCAAACATGGCTTGGTACTGCTGATTATGATCGTTTCCAAGCAAAGTCGGATCCATTCTCTGCTGCATCCAGGGCAACAAACCAGACCCTTGAAAACTCAGGGAATTGAGACCTTGGTCTCCAGGTCCACCCCTCAGCCAGATTAGCCCATTCGTCGCTTCATCTCTGCCATCTGTAACAATATCCTTTGTAAAGAAAGGAGACAAAAAAAGTGCCCTCAAAACCACCATGGCCACTTATTATAATGATGGGGTAGGAGACACTGACAGCAGATAAAATGTAAACGAAAACAAGGCAAACTGGTACCTATTTATTAGGACATGAAAAATGGATCACCAACGAATAATAAAACCTTGTGTAGCAAACTAGATTTACATTTATAATCAATTCTAGGCAAACATAATTTGTGCTTAGTTTCATTTCAATTGAGAGGGATATTTGAAAATATGAAATTATCTTCTTTTGGACTGTAGAAGGAGAAATGTTAACGAAGATATAATTGCAAAATGTTCTCAAATTACGCCTTCACTTTATTAAAAAAAATATTTCACGAGTTTCATCCAATCATAGCACTAGTGTTATCACAACGTTGATTGTATGATGTACTTCACATTTAAAAAGAAGATTAGAAGTGAAAAAATGGTAGAGGCAGAAATGTACCATGAAAAGAAGAGGTGCCAGGATGCCATGGCCGTTTCAATCTGAGAGGAAATAGTGATGGATACATTGGAAATGTTGTTAAAGGCTCAATTTCCCACAATGATACTCGTGGCTGCCTCTCTCCTGCTGTTGATTCATCCCAGCCAACCTAATCATAACAGATAAAAAACCCGTTAAAACCTTGTCGCAGCAGTCACATAGGAACAAAGTGTATTGCAATTACAAAATAATTATGTGATAGGAGGACCACGCAACGAAGGCAAGGTAGGACTGACCAAAATTAGAGTGACTTATGCAAGTGACCCAAAAACAATTTTGAGATAAACTCTAATGCCATCTTAAAATATGGGATTGAACCTAACTTATTCACACAAAGCTGACTTGTAAAGTGAGAAATGGCTGTAAAAGCATCCCAGATATGTTGTTGCAACAAACCTTATGACTAATAAAGAAAAAGGAATATAAAATATATTATATGAAACAGGATAGTCTAGACAAAAAATATTTATAATTACAACTGAGAAGAACTTCCTCCTTACGCACAATCCACTGAATGGGTTTGTAAAATAGTAAGGAAATGAAGGCTAGAGTCATTTGGGAGTTAAGATGCACGCATTTTTAACTGTGAGGGGAAAGCTGGAGATGCTATTTCATGCCCACACAGTAGGAACCTTGACATACTACCAATGTTCACCCTCTTAATAGTCCAGCATTTATAATTGCAAAGGGCCATTTTCATATAAACGCTATTCAATCATATGCATTACACTGAAGATTTTACCTTAACAGACCGCCAATGAGAATTCGGCCATCGAACAGGATCCAGGTCACTTATGCCAGTTATTGTACCCATGTACCTGCAAAACGAAGATGGCTTTTGCATATAAGTAAAGGAAAAGCATAGGCAAAAAAGTGCAATACCCTACCAGAGAATAGTACTTAGCAGTTGGTTTCCTTTCCACTCCATAAGATTGCAGCTGCTAACTCTTCTCTTAAACCCAAAATTTAAACAATGGAAACTGGTAAATCTATTTTATAACCATAGATCCAATAACCAATAAACTATCCACCTTACATATTATAGATGCAGATGCCACATCAACCTTGTCACAGCTATGTTATTTTAGAAAGTTTCTGTTACAGATGTTTATAACTATGATTACCCCTCCCAAAATACAATTATCTGATCTAAGAAGTGGAAGAAATATCTAAACAATTTATAGAATACGAAAAACCAATATACCCTGAACTGAAGAAAAAATTTGAAGGCTAAAATTACCTGCGGACACTTGATTCTTCAGTCTCGAAAAGCATCCTAAAACGCATACCAACAGACACTCGTGTATGGTACACAGCTTTGATATATTTTGAAAGTGGTATGACAAACTCAGATGGACTAGCCCTGCCCATGACGTAGGTGTCAAAACAAGCATTATAATTTCTAATAATATCAGATTTACAAACGGATTTGTAGATAATAAATACAACCTTGGATTATAGAACACTGTAAAACAGCTATTAGTTGCTGCAGCATGAGCAGCAGCTGCAAGAAGCCCAATGTGCATACTATCACTGGATAGAACTGAAGATGGCATGACAGTTTGCGGTCGATTGGCTCTTCGTATTCCCAAAAGAAGCTGATTCTTTTCGTTCCTAACAATGTGTAAAAAAAATAAGCAGTTTGCAAAACCCAAGGGTGAGAAAACGTAACACAAGATAAAATGAAATAAATACCATATGAAAAGCACAGAATCCCCAGCCACTAGTCTTTTGGCACTAACAAATACACTCCAGCCAGTCGTAAGAAGGTGTCGTTTTGGCTGTCCTGGAATGATAAGCAAGAAATAGAATATCACATTATGCAGAAGATACAACTAGATTAACAATGTTTTGTCAAATATAAGTGTTTGAATTAAGCTTATTAATGTATTCCAAGCACCTTACACTCATTTCTAAAGAGAGAATTTTGTAAAAAAAAGGGTATTTTACCCAGAAATTAAAAAAAAATGCAATAAGTAGTATGATTAACAATGGTCCTGGCAAACAAGCTCCAACTTTATAAAAAAATTCAGTACAGCGAAATTTTCTGGGTCTAAAGCTGCTGGTGTTTCCATTAAAACAGAAAAAATCGGAAAGGAAAGTTGGTAATTATTACATAAAATAGGTTTGTCTATATTTCTAAAATAGCAAATCACAAGCTACAAAATATTGTAAAAGGACTAGAGATATGTTAGCCTAAGAAAATACAAAACAAGAGCCACATACACCACAAGCAAAGAGGCTCAGTGGAAGACTCAAGACCTCAATTTTGGAACTTCCTTTGAAGAAGCTGATGTTCATCATCAGAAGGTAAAATGTAACTGGCTTGCCATGTATGTAATACAGCTAGCTTTGCAAGTAACATTAAATTTTATGCAATTGAACTAATTATACAAGATACAGATTCCCTAGCATACATGTGTTCGTAATAGCAAATGTTTGATATGCTGTTCTATTTGTGTAACCTATAATCTTGCAGGACATTACGCAAAGGGTAATACAGATTTCTCCAAACATAATCAATTTTTTGATCTCACATTCAAAATTCAAGGATTATTAGCCAATGTAACGATGTAAGGTTAGCCAAGGGGTAAAGCAAGAAACTTAACATTGGTGTGTCTAATATATAATGGGCACAGTTTTTTACTCCATAAAGATTTGAATCAGTCCCGTTATTTATTACTGAAAGATAGACTTCCCTAAAAGACCCTGTATATTTCCTATGGGAAATAATACAGATTCACACAATTCAGAAGTTGTTTATACTTTCTTCAATTAAGTAGTGAAACTGAATAACAAGAGACTGTAATTTCTTATCCATCCTCAGATAACTTAATTTTGGGTATCCTTCATATTCCTCATGGGAGTTACACAAGACATCAGACCACTGCACCACCTATTCGAGACAGTTCAATTGATATTTGGTATCATTGACAATAACTATTATTGGTGATAGTCAAGATTTTGTTACAACGCTAATTCTTTGCAAGTTGATATCTTGATATTAAATAGGTTTAAAGCTAATGATCTTGCTATACATAGTTACAAATGAAAAGTGTAGAAGAAATTGCTAACAAGTGGTAAGCTACAAGAAGGAGATCCCCCAGATATTCAAAAGTCAATTAAAATGAGCAAGACACTGGTAACCACTAAGGTGCATGCGTTACAAGTCATAACTCAAGTAAGGTGAGACCTCATAATATAAAAAAGAAGTTTTTGACAACATAACAGAGCCTATCCACTGAATCACAGCTTCAACATTAAAAAAAGACATCGTACAGCAATCAAATCATCAACAGCAACCCGGCCAAAGACAGTCACACACACTATTATGTTGATCAGCTGACGAAATCACCCCCTGCTCCACTGCCAAGTTGACTGCTTTTCAGTTGACAAACTAAATATTGTCTTAGTCAAGTACAAACTAGCATAAAGGCGTCAACAATTTGACCATCAAGACACTCAACCAGAAGCACCTCCAAACCAAATCAAATCTCAAAATCAAGCACCTAAAGTCCACAATTGAATCTGAGTTTTAGGCAAAAGGACTGGAATGATTTGGAGAAGCCATCCTTGGATTGGGTTCTTTATACTTTCAGAGGATTTTGTGGGTTTATGTTTCAGAAATGGACCACTAAGCCAGCATGACAACAAGGTCAGATCCTACTGATTTCACAGTCCAGCACATCAATCTTATGCAATCTCACAAAATGAACACAAGCGTGATCAGCATTGAAGCAGAGTGCAGAAATCATAACAACAGATGGATAATTTTAACTTCCTTGATTGATGTCAGAGATGGTCAGAGCAGTTTTCGTAAGCAGTACACCAAAGATTTCATAAATACCAAGAAAGCACGACTCTATAGATATAATTGATGAATGGTATGTTTCCCCAGCAACAAAGGATATTATAATATATAAAAGCTAAAGCTTCGACAATGGAATAGGGATGGTTATGAAACTTCCATGTCAGCTTTCTCCGCCTTACTTTTAAGCCACATCAGGAAAATTCAAGTGTTGATATTCTTAGCTTCTCTTTTGCTGTCTTTTTAACTCCTCTTACCATTGTTACTAGACAAATTTAAATATTCTTTCCAAAACAGTTAACTCTACCAATCTAACAGTACTAATTACATATCTCACTCTAACTTTAATCTTACAAATGTCTTTTCCATAGCTAGAAATTTAGAATCTTTCAATTCACATTACAAATCCTACAATTTGATACCATTATCATATCATCAGATGAATCTCAAATTATTTAGCATTTAACAATGCATGAATAAACTTGTGCAATTTTGTATCATCAATTAGAATCATAAGATTTAATGAGTCTTAAAAAGTTAAAATCGTTAAATGAAAGGAATTGAAGTAGTACTTCTTAAATTATCCTATATTATTATTCCATTACTTTATTTGTCACTCACTCATTCAATGCATGTGCTCCATTCAGGTATTCTATTTCATTTCCATTTTCTTAAAATACAGGCTTTCCAATAACAAATAATTTCACTTTATAATACTTAAGGTTAAGTTGTTTTATCTATTTCTAGTTTAAAATTATTACATTGAACACTATATTGTCTTTACGTACAATTATGGTTAAGGTTCAAAGTCATTTGACGTAAATATTTGAAGGCAAAGTGAGTTTTGCTTTTAGTCCCTAAAAACAAATTTCTCTAGTTTTGGTCCCTCTAAAGTTGAAAATCACCACTATCAATCCCTAGTATTATATGACACTAATTAGTCACTTATGTGTTTAACAATAACAAATAATTAAATGACCATTCTAAGTGACAAATATTAATGCTGTAACATAATGTTAACACGTATCACTTAAAAAAAATCAGATCCATAAAACAAATATTATTCATCTATCGTAAAATGAATAGTAGAGCCTAAAAATGGCGATTTGAAATTTTTGCAGGATGAAAATCTACGAAAATATTTTTCTAAGTCAAATATTTCAAATTTTATAGAAATCAAAAAACAAAAGGCGCTAATTTTATTGTGACTAAAAACATATTTAAACCATTTTTTATTGTCTGAGTCTTAATATAAGATTACCTTAGTGATACACGATTTGAATCTCTATTAGGTTTCCTTGGTCTTCTCAACTACTTAATTGACAATCTTACTTTTTTTGGCTAATTACTCTTCTCACCGAGTGTCTACTAATACGAGTATGATTTAACTATTTCAACTAGCCACAACCTTCATGTGATGTAGTAATAATATAATTTTTAGAACAACTTGATAAATATGTACTTTTATTTGCAACATATTGCTTTGTATATTTTTTCCAAATCCAGCACCTTTAACATGATATTATTTCTTGTAATGTCACACATAATTTTAGAGCTTAATAATTTAGGAAAAAGTTCAAGAAGCTCTTGATCAGGTAAAATCATAATATTTTTTTTCGTGCAAACATTAGAAGCATCAATTATGATTGTGTGTATACTCAATTTGCTAATTGGTTTCATACTTGGATAAGAAAAAGTTAGTGAAATACCTTTTACACATTTAATGTCTTTCACAATTTAAAGGGACCTGTACATACATCTAATTCACACCAATTCTTCAAATTTACAGTGAGATCTTCTCACATGAAAGCACTATCTGGATAATAAATGAGTTGCTGCATCAGTTTTCCAGTAATCCGGGTTTCTTTTGAAGAAATCAAGGTAAAGTTCCAAACACAAGAAAAAAGTTAATTTTCCACTGAACATGTCTAGTTGACTTCCATCGCCATCTTCTCCAATTGTTTACAATATTATTATCAGATAGCCAGATATTTCTTGATTAGTAAATTTTAGTTTCAAAAGTTCCCCTTGTAATGTACTATAAGCAGTTTATAAGTGAATCAAAATATGACTAAAGCATCAGTCTTATTAAGGTTCCTACAAGTATGTAAAAAAGGATTATTTAAAAGCTTAAAAAATAATGAGAACATTTATCTACTAATTCTCCAAGCATTCCAAGGGGAAAAACCATTCAGAAGTTAGATTAAATTTTTCCAGGGGTAGTAAACTACTTAAATGTTCATCCTTTGTTTTAAATGATCCACTTTGAAAATAGCATATCAACATCTTAGACCAAAGAACCAGAACCTTTCAATCCATTCAAAATTACAGATATTAGTTTGGAACTGTATTTCGTAGGGAGAAATGTAAGAATAGTTAGATTCATTATGTATTCGGGTGAGATTCAGTACGTAAGGATAGATGAGAATAGAAGCAATTAATGCTTCCTTGATTTTCTACATTGGCAAAGGTTTTGATACAAACTTCTAGAGTGACAGATAATACGATAAAGAGGGAGCAATAACGAGGGAACATAAGGAGGCAGGGCAAAGAACTATCATACAACAATATCTAGTTACCCTAATGCAGTAATGCAGTAAATACATTTCATTTTCATTCCCATCAATTGCTACTATAGCAAACAGAAAAGGTTTCAATTTTTGTACAGTGATAGTTGTTTTGGTAATGCAAAGTGCTAAATCAGGGTGCACATATGGTGGATGTATAAAATAGCAGATCATTACAATCGATAGAACACATATTCTTGTTGTAATCCTCTTCAACTTAGTGGAACTCGTCCCATAAAATGCAAGATAATAAGAATTGAAACAACAAAGAAATAAAACCTTACCCCGAAAAATATGTCGGAACTTCCACTCAACATCATGGAGATCCCTAGCAATTAGTTCTTGAGCAGGTGGTTGCTGCGAGAAATCCTGTACAGCCAAGAAAGAAGAGAAATATATATATGTCTAACCAGAATTAAAACACAAAGGGAAAATATGAACACAACCAGTGGAGGGAAAACTTTCTCAGCTGCACGACGAGGAACAGAGAACCCTCCATGCGTGCTGGTGTCACTTGCCGTTAATGTCTTGCAAAAATAATTTGAAGGCTGCTTACTTGGAATGCCCAACTCCATGGGAAGAAACGTATCCTTCTGCTCTTGCTACACATACGATTGAAGACACATTTTTTCAATTCCATGTACAAGAAATATTCCTATCACCAATACACCAAAGCTTCAAAAGAGCAACAAGATACCGGAGTCAATGGCTGCAGCGTCATTTGAGCATACACTTCATCTGTTTCAACATCTGCCTGAAAATCAAGATACCCTCTAGTTGACTGAGTCTACTCTAGTGGGAGGTAGAAGTAACTCAACTATCATAGCAAGCAACACGGAAGGTATAATACCCACATGCATTGTAACATTGTGAAGTTGGCAAATCAACTGGGGTGGCAAACTCGGGTAATTGGGTATGTGACCATCCACTTCTCGGTTAGTTGTGGCAGCAACCTGAAACCATTGTTTAGAACATGTTCAGTCCAATCTCAATTCATCAAAATTCAACACAACTGGATTGAATTGCTTCCATTTTCAAAATTGGAAGAAAGTATTCATCCTCGTAGCCAGGAAAGTAGACAAAAACAACCAGGAGTAGAGTAGGGACTAGAGTAAAAAAGCACCTGTTCGCTATGACCTTGAGGGAAATAGACCACACGAGTCCCTGCAGTTGGTAGGGACACCAAGGGACCCGCGCATGCATGCCATAGCTCTGAATTCAAACACTTCTTCTCCCCTCCTATCATCATTTCACATATCAAATTATCCCAAAAAAAAACATTGAAAATCAAAAGAAACCAGAAAAAAAGAAAAAGGAAAGAACACTCAGAACTCACAAGGCAACGTTGAAGCAAATACAAAAGGGTTTTTGAAAGGGACACCTACTAAGACTAATACTAATACTAATAATTTACATTTGAAGTTCACCCTAACCAAGAGCTCAGAATAGGGAGCTAAATAATTTTATTTTTATCAAAAGAAAAGTGAAAAGAGAGAAAATTGAGTGAATGGATACCTTCATGTCCCTGCTGACCCAACCCTGATGTTGAAAGCTTCATCTCAAGCTTTCCCTTTTTCCTCCTTTTGAAGACACAGTATTCAGCAATCACAGAAACACATGGAACCCTAGCTCAGAGCCTCCCTCCTCAATTTCCCCAAACCCATTATTATTATAATTATCATTATTGCACTCCCCCATGTTCCCGTCCCACTTGCCAATGCACTCCATGTCCACAAAAAACCCAACTTCCCAAAAATCAAACACACCCCAAAACCCCTTCAAAGGGATCCATGAAGCTCCACATGCTGATAATCCCCAAAACCCCCGGCAACCAAAGCAAAGAAGAAAAAAACCCAGAAAAGAAAAACATCAAGCAAACCCAGGAACCGCGACCCAATTGAAAGCGCACAACAACAGCGAGCGTGGCACGTTCTCCAAGATCGCCATGAACGAAACTGAACAAGAAGAAAGCAAAAATGAACAAGAAATATCAAAAGATGGAGCCACAACAAGTGAGTGTATGAGGAAGTAAAGGCCCTCTTTTGTGGCCTATCGCTTTCGGATTGAGACCCGAGTGAGGATTTTTGGGTTTGAAACGCACAGTGAGTAGAGAGAGAGAGAGGGAGAGCGTAAAGGAAGGGTCTTTGCCATATATAAGGGGGTCCCGACCAAGCTGGACATGGGTGCAGAGGAGAGAGAAAGTGAGAGGAGAGAGAAGATGTTCGACAAAGAGAATCAGAACCGTTGGATGATCCGTACATTCGAATCTCGACCGTTGGTTGGGCGTTGATGTGACTGCAGGCATGTGCCACCATCCTTCAGTGGTCGTTGTCAGAGTACGGATTTTTGAGAAGGAAAATATATTGCCATAAATAATAATAGTGATAATAAACTGTTTTTTCAACAATCAAAATAAAAATATCTATTAAATGAAAGTGAGGTTTGTGTCATGTGTGTGATAGAAGAGAGATAGAGAAAGCGTGCTACCCAAATGGAAAAGAAATTTGTGTGTGTGAGGCGTAATAAGTAGCAAGAAAAAGTTAAAAGCAAAGAGATTGTCATTGATGCTTCTGTATTCCTACTACCACTTTTCTCTCTCCTTCATCTTTCTCTTCCAAATCAGATACCCATGAATCATCATAACTACTATTTAATGTTTTTGCTCTTCAATTTTTATTTTGAAAATTCAGATATTATTTGGACTCTCAAAGAAAAAAAATCACAATTATTAAATATTAATTATTGACTTGGTGTGTCAGTGTGAGTCAGTGTCTCAATGTGGTAAATGGTTTTTCTTTCTCTAAATTCACTGTGGAATATCTTTTAAGATATTCAATTAGATATGGTAACTGTGTGGAGATGGTAGCTCCAATATTCTCTGCCTCCATTTTTTTTCTTCTTTTTTCTGGGTAAACAAAAAATATCATACAACTTCAAAACAAGCAAAGATTCAATTCAATTAATAACCCAGAAACGGTCTGAAATTATAATTAGTTCAGAAGAATCAACAAAAATAAAATAAAAGTGTAATTTTAAAAGCGATTCAAGTCAAACACTTCTATTCCAATTGAATAAAGAAAGTATGGTTCATGTAAAAGAAAAACAAAATCATTGTAAGCAAAAGATTCTAGTACGATGAATAACAGAGCGATGAAGAATAAAATATATTATATTTGTATCATATTGATTTGTATCCTTAAAATGAGCATTTTAGTTCCTGTTAATGGCAAACTTAATGATGTTGCTAACAATTATAAAAGTCACCACGATCATAACAAATAATCAATTTCAAAATATGTTTCACGTATATATAATAAATAAAAGCTTGAAAACGAGTTCAACTATTCGCTACATATATATTACTATTAAACTAAAGTTTACTTATAAATAAATACTTTATTTAAAATTTTCTAAAATGTGTTTTTTCTCACTGTCGTCAGTCACGTGTATTCTAAAGATTTAAACTTAATTATTTATGTTGAATCTAATCAACTCTTTTTATGAAAAGTTTAATCTTTAATTAGGTATTAAAAAATTTATTTAAATCATGGTTCAAGATTCAATATTAACTAATATTTTATTCTGTATATTAGATTTCAAACGTAAAATTAAAGTTGTTCAAACTTATATACTCTAATCATGAAAACAAAACAAAAATAAAGAATTGTAAAAAATAATTTGTTATATTCAATATGACAAATTTCAGTTAATTTAGTCTAACTGTTTAACTGAAGATTATATATTCCTCTCACTGTTTCCTTTTTCCTTTTGCCATTACCTAATAGAGTATATAGTAACATACAGCAACAAAAATATCCCTTTTATATCATATTTATATACAACCACCACCCACACTTTCATCAACTCATCACTGCATAGGTCACACCTTCACTTATATAGTTATGGGGTAAAGGCTCATATCATAATGAAACATTCTAACTTTAAATATTAACCAACCTTGTCAAGGTTCTCCTCAATCATCTTTTTATAATTATTTTTTTTTCAAAAAAAAATATATTTACTTCTCATCAAATTTGTTTTTAAAAAATATTAAAATAATATGTTAGTTCCACTATTATAAAAAATTATTTTAAATCGTCCATTTATAAGTGTATCGGTCGGCACTGGAAGAGTCTGTCTTGGACACGGCGACCGACTGGCCGAGTCAAAGGAACTTCAAATCGCACATTGAATAAAAATCACTAGTTACAAAAGCATTTAATGTGTTGTAACCGTATCTGAAATATGTGGGAACATCTCCGCAAAATCAGTCAAATACATCTAAGGGAACAATGCACCTTGAAACGACGGTTTTGTCAAACGTCACTCAATGCGCAATTTGAAGTTTCTTTTAACTCGGTCGATCGCTATGTCCAAGACAAACTCGTCTGGTGCCGATTAGTACAATAAGTACATCAACTTGGTAATCAATGTAAAAAATAGACATATTTTATATCGATTGCCAAACACATGTAATATATAAATATTACAATAATTTTAAATATTAACGGATATAGAATTTGATTGACAATAACTAAAATAAAAGTAAATGAGCACATAAATGAGGAAATGTAATATTCCATCTTTTATAAATTTAAAAATTATTTATCAATAATAAAAATTAATTTAGATATCAATAATTTTTTTTTAATTTTTAAAATAATATCTAATTTAATTAATATAATATTTTTAATCTTTAAAATTAATTTGTATTTAATAATTTTTTAACAATAACAAGATGAAAAGTGTTTCACTAATAAAAAAAAAAGACATAAAAAAACATTTAGTGATCATTCACTTAATGCTCTTGCCTAGTGAATCCAAGAAATTTAAATTGTATGGTAAACGAATTTGTATTTACAAGTGAATGAAAATCAGAAACACTCTTGATTTTTGTAACTTATTTGAATAAATTATGTAGGACGATTATGTGAAAAGTTCCAAATTACCATTTTGTTGGGTGTGAATATGGGTGAGCCCTAATCTATTTAAAGAAAATGACCTACGTTTTCATAACATGTCTCATATTTTCTTTGATTTTATTTTAGCTTATTTGAAGCCTTTTTTTTTGTGTGAGAAGTAAAAATGATGATGATAAGTTATCATTATTGCCTGCACTCATTTCCCTTTTTATGCCAAAATAAGGATTTTGGTTGGTCTTGAAAGGGTTATGTGTGATTCAAAAGTCATTATTATTTAAACAAAAAGTGTTTTAGAAACCCTAATTGGTTTCTAAAAGGTTTGGGGATAATGGGAAACCCTTAATGAGAAATTTGAATTTGAAATCCAAATTCATTTAAATCCACAAAATTCACTTATTCACTTAAACTATTGATTGATCCAAATTAGAAGATTGATGTGGTGCATGTTTAAGTCTATAAAGGGATTGGTTTGGTAGGGTCACTTTTATTTATACACTTATATCAAAATATTATTTTATTCTGTCGGTTCAATATGACAACAAAATTGCATTAATTAATTTAGAATCTCAAAGTAGTTATAGGCATTATATTATTGACTCAAATTTTACTCGTATTAAATCATAATAACAAATTGAATGCGCCTTGATGTATCATTTTAATATAGGTCCTTGTAACCAATGAGAAACTTAATTCAAATTAATATAGGTACTTGTAACCAATGGGTAATGTGTTCATTATTGTTAAAAAAAACAACAATAAAATTATAATGTTTTTTTCATTCATTGTTTATAAAATTTGAAATTTTTAAAAAAAGTGCAAAATTTAAAACTTAATTGTGTTACTGAATTGTATATTTAAAAGAAATAAGTATGATTTTTTTTTTATTTTGTGTAAAATATATTGAATGTATTTGTGTATTCTACCATTTCCCAACAACATAGCTAACAAAAAGTTTTGTAACCACATGGTCCTTTTTATTCTCAAATTTATCTATTAATTATTATGATTATGAAAATTAAATTTCTTAATCTTTAAAGTATTATTAATATATTTATAGATAATAAAATTGAAGGATGACAATAACTTTTACTAAGTATCACAATTAAAAAAAGTCAAAACAAAAAGAAAATATAAATTTTGTCAAAACATAACATTAAACTCACACATGTGGCATATCTAGTAAGTGTTTTGCTCTAGGCATGACATGTTACTTTTGAGTAGGTGGATTTGTGGTGTTTTCTTTAGTTGCTTTTGTTGGTTCTAAGTTGATAGCTTTTAGTGACTTATGAGGTCTCTCTTTTGTTAGGAGTTGCTATGTAAAAGGGTTGGATCACCTCTGAAGTGGTTCATATTTATTTATTTTTTTTGTTGATAAAAAAATCACTATAACATCATCTTCAAAGCAATTTTTGCAGTGCACACATTGCAAAAATGATGCTTTGCATTTTGTATTTACCCTGTTCATTGAGCCCAACAATTACAAAAAATAGAAAATCTCTAGCCAAGGTCATATGAACCTTTGGAAAGCGAATTAGTAAAATCTCTCACCTCACATCCATTTTAATTTGAAATTTTAGTTTTAAATTATTCAAGGAGATCTTTTGCCGCAATCCAAAGTTGTTTATGGTTTGAAGTACAACTTAAACTTTTTTATGTTCTTCTTAGTAGAGCTTAAAATTTGTCTTTTTGGGAAAAAAATTAAACTTTTACCATATGAGGGTTTACAATCTTCCTTTCTAAAATATATTACTCAATGATTTTGTTGTTTACGCCTTAATCTATGTCTTTATTTTTTTGAAAAAAAAGCACAACTTTCAACAAATTAGAATTTTAAAAGTGTTATTATTTATGTTATTCTTTCTACTACTTCAAGTTAACATTTTTTGGGCAAAATACTAAACTTTAAACATATCAATGTTTACAATATTATTTTGTAAACCACAACATGTCATGATTTTCATGTCTATATGTTAAAGTTTATCTTTTTTTAACGAATTAGGGTTTTAGAACTTTATTTATTTTTATTTCTATCCTTATTTAATTTGTTTAATGTTTTAGTATTTTTATGTATTAATTTTGTGAAAGCAAATACATTCCATACAAGAAGTCACTCTTCCAAAATAAAACCAAAAACTCATCGTCAGGGTTATAAGGTTGTGGTTCATGACAGATTTCACTAAACAAGAGTTATTGTTTTTAGTAGAGTTGTTCCTACAAGACAAAGAGATAACATCTTTACTCAATTTTTTTATTATATGTCTCTAATTTGTAATTTCTTTACTCAAATTTTCATAAAGGAAGCTAGAATCCATGCTTAAAAAAGAATGACTCTAATTTATAAATTTTAAAATAAAATTATTGACAATAATTTGTATTCTATCTAATCTTTCAATGTTGCCTCAAATGGTGGATGTTATAAAATTGACTGCAAGAATAAATGTAGTTTTAATTGATAGTAAATTAAAAAAAAATCTCACAATATATAATATTTCTGTATTTACTACTCTTTATTATTTTTGAAAGAGACTACTTAATTGGTAAGTTGACTATAATGGTTGAAAATTGTGTGAAGTTAATTACATTTTGTCATTTAATGAACTTTTTGTTTTATGCAAATATCATGAGAATACTCACAAGCATTGGAAGGGAACAAGTTAGAAAAAACCCCCGAATATATGTGAGTTTTTAAATATTTAAAAATAATATTATATTTTTAATCCATTTAATTATAATTTAACTTTTTTTTTCTTTTCTATTAAGAAAGAATTAGGAAAATAACTATTAAACTCATTCAATTATTACAATTGTTTAGTTATATAACAAAGATATAACTAGCACTACTCTTGGATATACATATATTTTTAATTTGTTACTAAATTTATTTTAAGTTTGTAGAACTTACTTATTTTCTAGAATATTTGATTAATTATTCTAAGAACATGTGAATTTATTGAATTTGTATATAACGTATTATATATAATTTTTTATTATTATACTTTGTATCGTTTTTTGTCAATCATGAAATTGGCAGAAGATGGTCCGTGTTCTGAATGTGGTTAAAAGTGAATGAGTTCAACTTCTTGCAATAACTAATTGAACATTAGATGAATTGGAAGTAAAAACGTATAAATAATAATAACAATCATAAAAGATAATATGTATAAAAAAAAGTTTTTGAAATTTGTACAACAATTTTAGAAATACGTGGTCAGAAATTGAAATTCATTTTTTCACTTCTAAAAATTTAGTAACCTAATCAATAAAATTTCTCACATTTCTCAAAATGAAATAGTTTTGGGAATTTGTACAACAATGATTTTTTTTTTAAAAAAATATATATTTTCTTAAATAAAATATGCATTAACCAATGATATTTAACTACGTTAGCAAATAAACTTGAAAATAACATGCAATTTTGAGAGTAAGAAAGTGAGTGTCAATTTTTATAATTATAGATACATGATTAACAAGTAATTCTATTACTTAAATATGTAATTAGAATTCAAATCCTTAATATAAATCTCAATTCATTAAGAGGATAGTTTTTATCTCTTTATGAAAAGATATTTTAACTTCAATTGAATTTTATACGCAACGCAATCTATAATTAGTTTATTTCATGAGCCTATAATACACTTTTACACATTGAAAATATTTTTCATATACTTTATTTTTAATTTTTAAATAATAATAAATTAAACTTAATGGATATAATTACTTTAATTTTGTATTTTTGAATTAACATGACGTTTGTTTACTTTTCTGGTCATGATTTTGTCTATCAATATTATTTTTTTGTTGATTTCAGTTACATTGGATTTTAAATTTGTAGGACTTTAAATTTGACATATGATTTTTGAAGTTTAAGATAGATTTTTTTGTATTTTTGTGTAGAAATCCATCTAGATTTTATTTTTTTAATTTTAGTTTGAATTTTTGTAATTGAGTTTATAAACCTAATCAGAATCCATAATTAGGTTGATGTGTACAATTGACTAGAGAGTCTATATGTAGATTAAATGAATTCTAATTAAGTAGATCGAATTCATTTGTTTATTTTTTCAGTTTTCTAAATTATTTTTCCTCTATTTTTCTTTCATTTTATGAATTGTTTCTTCATCTTCTTCTCCTTTTTATATTTTGTCATTCTTCATATGTGGAGAATTAATTATTGAAATTCAATTCATGGGATCAAGAACGTACTATTCCTGGTCTACACTCTAGAATTGTTCTTCTTTCCTTTAATTGCGGATTTATATTTTAGAAATCAAACTAAATCCTTTGAATCTTGATTTGATAATTTAATATGAATTAAATTGAATGAAATTTTGATTTGATTTATATTTCTACTTCAATTATGTTTATTCAATTGAATTAATTAACTGTTTAAACTTTGAATATGAATCTTTAGATTATTAAAAAAAAATATTAAACATTAATTTGTGAATTTGCATTTCATTTTTAAATCTCTATTGTTGTTTCATTTTTAATTCCTTTTCACTCTAAAATCTCCAAATTAGTTTCTATAAGAATATTAAAGATTGAATATATATGTATCCTTTTTTTTTTTAATCAACATAAAAATACAAAATACAAGTTAAATGGCCAATATATATGTATCCTTTTATAATTTACTTAGGTTATATTATATATTGCAAAATTTTATGGAAAAGTTAGATGTTTTGAAACATCATTGAAAATCAATTCATAAAGTAATTATTACAATAAAATAATGTGAAAATAGATTATATATATTACTATTTTTTTTTTGCAATGGGATATTAGGGTGAATCCAATTGAAAAGTGAGAAGTATATCTATCCAAGAGTGGTGAAAGTAAGTAAGGGTTGGTCGGTCCTTGTCTCCATATGGGAGCCTCTCTAAAAAGCAAATCAAGATGAAAAAATATTATTCCAAATAATGAAAATTTATATCCTAGGTTAAGCAACCCTACCCTACCCAAATCCTATCATGCTTAGCTACCCCACTCAAATTTATCCAAGTAGGCCATTATCTTTGGTCCCAACAATTTTTTTACTACAAAACAAAACCAACAAATAAAGGACTCTATAAGCTGTAAAAAGAAGACTTCAAGGACTGGGTCTCACATGCATGTTTTTGTCTTGTGGGACACTCGTCCTAAACCTTTTCAACGTTGCAATTTCACATGATTAAGTGTTATTAGCTTCAATTGTAGTTAAAGAAAATAAGAATGAATGCAAAAGAGTGATTCCTCTACTCTCTTTTCAAGTGTGCACTTCAACAGAGTGAAACTCCATGGTAATCTTTGTTTCAAGTTACTCGTGCTGATTCAAAGGTGGAAATCACAAGACCAAACATGGTAATCGTAAGAATAAAAGTTACGTTGTCGTGTTTGTGTGAGACATGATTAAGAACAAAATAGTGTGTTCCTTTTTAGTTTATTGTTTGTTTTCACATTGTTCCAATGTTCCCCCATGACATTAAAAGATTAACCACACTAATTGAAGGCTTGTACTATATAATGTCCTCTGTCTTATCATTTACATTAATGAAAACGACAAACTAAAAGAAGAAAAAAAAAGTTGAAAAAAATAATTTATTTGATGGTTTAAAATTTCCTATTGATGATAGGAATGGTTTTACTATTTTTTAGAATTGTTTAATTTAATTTTGATTTATTATTGAATGGTCCAATGGAATGTTACCAACCATTAATTATTAGGCACCATCTTACTAAGTATATAATTTAATTAAATGTTAGGGTTTCCCCCAACATGCAACATGCAGCATGCACCCAATACTTTGATGACATGAAAGCCGTCATACCTAACTCCTTCAACTCTCTCCTTACATTTTCTTTTCATTTTTTTTTACATTAAAGTTTAATATTTTAAGGTGCTCTAGAATAAATATTAAAGATAATGTCATTTTCAGATTTTGATATGTTATTAATGAGACGAAACACTTAAACTTTGTTTGAGAAAGACCTCTTTCCTTAAGATATCTGAGTTAACAATAAAAAAAATATTCTCTTGTGACACTTCATAAGAGAACAATTAAAACCTATTAAATTAATATAGAAGAGTGACATTTTTTTTTTGTGATGAAGATGTTATTATATAGAATTATTAGCCTTATTTTCATAATAAAATAATTAGAGATAAATAAAAAGGCATTCAATAGTAATTGAGTTTTATCTTTAATATTATTAATATTTGATCTATTAAGATCTAGATATTTTTTTATCAAGTTTCAAATATCCTTTTTTAAAAAAAATTTAAACGGACAAAAAAACTCAAGTTTATAGTCATGAAAATCATGATATTTTATCATAATTAATTATTTAAAAAATATATTTAATAGATGATTTTTTAATAGTTCAGGTTATATATATAAATTATTACTTATTTGTGTGAGATGAATTAAAAAATGTTGTTAGACTTGATAAGATGAGTTCACTGCTTAATTTAACAGATAATTATGCAATTAAGAATTCATGAGATAATGATCTGAATGTAGTAAAACTACTTCTTTATTGTCTTTACTTGAGAAAACCTTTTTTTCAGTTGATTTTACAGTCATGATAATGTGACATCATGCTTTATCCTTTTGAATTTGCTTATGTGCAAAATATGAAATCAAATTCCAAGGTAGTATGAATGTGTTAATCATGTGTATATTGTTTAATAATATAATCCACTCAACATTGATGATGCATAGTGGAAAATTTGGACTTATGTTTTTAGACTTTTCATATGTCCCTGTCAATTTTGAGTGTTAGTGTGGAAAGAAGGTGTAGATGGAGCTTAATGGAAGTGTAGCTTGGAGTCTTGGAAAATATTATGAAAACATTTGATTTCTAAACTTTATGGAAGAATTGGAAGTTGAGCTGGAAAAACAAATGGCTGAAGAAAGTCTCAAATAAGTCAAAAGAAATTACTTTCAAAGTTACAATTATTGTGGGAAGATTGATATGTTTATGTTAGGGGAAATGAAACATATTTTTCAAAACTAATTTCAAAGAACAAAAATACACAATGAAATTTTATGTCATGTCTATGAGGCATCTGGTTATCCAAGATAACTCTTTAAGATAACACTTTTATTGAAAGAGAATATAATTTGAGATATCTTTGTTATTGGTGTACATTTGAGAAATAAAACATTTTCTTTTCTCTTAGTCTCAACTTTCTTAAAATAAACAAAGTTACTTTCTTTTTATGTTCTTCCACCTCATTTTGTTATAAGTAAAGTTACTTATGCATTAAGATACACATTCAAAGAAGTAAAGATAACCAACCAAACTAAAAAATGGCTCCAACTTTTTTATACTTACATCCAAAGTAAGTACATTAAATGACAAAGAACAAGTAGAAATACTTCAATCCTAAGTAGAGCCATTATTTCACACAACTCTTATAGCAAAAATAGTTAAGGGTTGGTTCTAAAAGTTGTAAATGGAAAATCAATTGTTAGTGGTAGAGATTTAACAGGGGTAGAATAAAGGCATTCACACCACTCATAATATTCCCATTTGCCTTTTATCCGTAAAAATGTTACTGTTTCTAACTAAAAGATGAGGGAGAATCACCATTACTCTAATGATTTTTATTGAACTTTAAGTTTATATATATTCCATGAAAGTTAGTATGTAATGTTTTTTCACAACCAAACAATAACATTACTTGGAATTATAGAGGTGATGGTTGAAAAATGGATAGATTCCTAAAAAAATAATTAGATTAATGTAATTTTTTATTAAATAAAGTTTGAAATAAAAGTTTATAATCTGTTTTGAATTTAGGCAATATAAAATTGAATTTTAAAACACTAGTCATTTTGAAATGGAGAAAGAAGTATGTCTAATTGTATTACATCTGTTTTTGTATGTGTCGAAAATGGTTCTTCTTGTCTTACTAACTACATTTAGTGCCTTCTATTGCACTAGATTTAGTCTTGAAGAGTGAGAACAAAGTACCTATAAAAGGTACTCCAATGCCTAAGTTAGAATTTATTATAAGGTTGGTGGAAGTAATAAATACGATGTAATAATGCGTATCTTTGTCTTAGGTGTAGTGCATATTTATAGGATCCTGATGACCCTTAATTATGGGCATGTATTAGGATAGATCGCGAAGGTAATCTCGATGTTAAAATAAGATTCCATACTTTTGATTAGGCTAATTGTGCTACAAGAAATCAGGCTCAACCATGTCATTCATGGGGTGTCCGATATTTATAATCGAATGAATATTCGACCATGTCACCTGATGAGAGAGAAGTATGTCTAATCATACTACATTCATCCTCAATTATAAACAACAAAAACTCCAATTGACACAAACTAAAGAAATTAATTAATTATATTAATGTCTTAATATTCTTCCTAAAATACTCTTCATGTAAAACAAAAGTATTGAAATAAAAGTTCATACATTAATTAATGTTGATGTTTTAAAAAACTATAATTAAATAAAATGAAAGGAGTTAAACTTTACTTAATTTGAGACATAAAATATGATTTTTTTATAATTGAAAATAGGTCATATATATTAAAATTAAATGACTACTACATTTATTAAACTTTTAAGTTAATCTTATATATAGAAAAAAATATTAGAGGGATTGATACAAATTTCAAGCCACTATATTCTACTATTTATTAAATTATTATAAAAATTGTTTCAAATCTTTCAAAAACCTAAAGATTATAAGTTTTACTAAATTGCATACATCAACCATTTAAACTACTTAACTATTAGACATTAAAAAGTACATTGTCATTTTTAAATGATTGTCATTCTTCAAATTCTCTTTCTTCACACTTATAAGAAGTTATTTTTCCTTTGAACAAATCAAGATATTTAATTACATAACATTTATTCTCCTTGTCTTCATCCTTTGAGTAATATTTTAATTTGCCTAAATTATATAATTTTCATTGTTGCTCATGAAACTCACACAATGCCTCTTATTAGATCTAAATTCTATCAATAATTGTCTTTAGCATCTACAACTTACCAATAAATTTAGTTGAAAATTATTGATTATAGCAAGATAATTAAAAATTCATCTAATCACTTGGAAACAAACAACGAATACATCCAAAATCATTTTTTTTTCTCTTAGTAATTGTACAATGTTAAACATATCCTAAAAGTCAAGACTACACAAACAATAACATTGTTTTTCTTTCTAAACCACATATAATTATATACTTTTTTTTACGTGGTTAAAATGAAAATTGGTAGAAATTTAAGTATGAGTTTAAGTCTCAATAAGAAATGAGAAAATTAAGTAACATATAAGAAATAAGACTTATAAACTCATTGTTTTAGATTTTGAGTTAGAGGTGGTGTCAATCCCTTATGTAAGTTTGAGTTAGGTTTCATTGTTGTTGAATCTTCATGAATTCCACCTCGAGAGACCCACCAGTGATATTAGATTTGATGGTTCTTCTTGGTGACTAGATTAGAAGAGTATGTGAGTAAAGAATCATAGATGTAAAGTACTCTTGGAAGGAATGCTCTCACTTGAGGGGAACTATACCAATGTAGAAAGGATTCACTCTTAAGGGTCAGATAAATAGGAGTCCAAGTCTAAGTCCATTGGGTAAAAATGATAAAATTAAGTAACAAAGACACATTGCCTTTAAGATTTTAGTTTACAAATTTGTTAATATCTTATTGGATTTAACAAAAAAAAATGAGAGGTTTGTGTTATTCTTTTTCGTTTAAATGAGGTTTTCACTTCTTATATGTCACATCCTCACTTTAAACCTCTTTCCCTATTCATCAAGTAGTTTTATTTTTTTCCTAAAATCAACAATTCACCAATGATGATGTAAGCTCAGTTTCATTCTCTCTCTACATTACAAGCTAATTAGGTAAGATTCACTAATAATGAGATTCTATCATTATTAAATTAATGATGTACAATATCGTATAATAATAATAACGTACACTAATTGCATACAATAATTATGTATAATTTGATAATTATTATTTCCTGTTGCATGATGCATGCTAATAGACTAGGAAAATAAAACTACGAGTACAACTAAGTCTATGAAAATATTTGATTTGACTCATGTTTGATATATGTGACCATGTTCCACCACTTCATCTTCCTATAACCACAAAAGTTTGGAAGAATTCATAGTTGGAAATTTAAATTCTCACTTGCGACTAATCTTCAATTAATTCAACTTTCAAATCTAACACTATTTTTGAGTTAACTTTAAGCCAAATATGAATCCTAAAACATTGAAATTTGACTAACTTTTCCTTTCACAATTGTTTTTTTTTTTTATTTTTCTCGACTTTCCAGCATATAAATAATTTACAAATTATAATGAATTATATGTATAATAAATAATTAAAATACTTTAGTTTTTATAACTATATTAAGTAGAATTCTAATATGTTAAATTAAAGAATAAAAATTTAAAACATAAAGTGGACGTGCCGGAGTGGTTATCGGGCATGACTAGAAATCATGTGGGCTTTGCTCGCGCAGGTTCGAATCCTGCCGTTCACGAGTTTTAATTTTTTTTATAAAGGTACAAATTCTATATTGTCACTTTCAAATCTAACAATTTTTGGATACTTTATTTTATCTCTCTCGACTTTTCCAACATATAAATAATCTAGAAATTATTATGATTATAGGAAATTATATGTATAATAAATGATTAAAATACTTTAGCTTTTATAACTATATTAAGTAGAACTTTAATATGTTAAATTAAAGAATAAAAATTTAAAATATAAAGTGGACGTGCCGGAGTGGTTATCGGGCATGACTAGAAATTATGTGGGCTCTGCCCGCGCAGGTTCGAATCCTGCCGTTCACGGAATCTTACCGTTCACGAGTTTTAAGTTATTTTTATATAAAATCAATAACTTTTCATTTATAGTTTTTTTTTATCTCTTTGCGTACAATAATAACGTACACTAATTGCATACAATAATTACGTATAATTTGATAATTATTATTTTCTTAACCAGTTTTGTTTTGTTCTTTATGTTGCATCATTTTGCTTTTGATGCATACTAATAAACTAGGAAAAGAAAAACTATGAGTACGACTAAGTCTATGAAAATATGAATCCTAAAACATCGGAAGGAATTTGACTAACTTTTCCTTTCATTTAACAAGTTTTGTTTTGTTCCTTATTGATGGAAGAGGCTCCGACGCCAATCCATTAAAAGGCCACCAAAATGTCAAATTAAAAGGCCACCAAAATGTCAAATTAAGACAACCATTAGAGTTATGGTCAAAGAGGGATCAAGAGGACGCATTCTACATGTCATAAACTCTAGTGTATAATAGTTTTTACATTTTTTGTCAAAAGTAACATAGTTTAATTCTTTTGTATTTTTGTTGAAACATGCAAAGTGGTATCTAAAATGCTAACCTAAGTTTAATTAGAGTTTCCTACTCCTAATTAAACTTAGGTCCAGCCCACATTTAGCCAAGTGGAGCGTAAGGTTCTAGAACTCCTAGCACATGGAAGAATTCTATAACCTACCTCACATGTGTTGAATTTAGGAGCCACCTTTCCATGTGCCAACATTTGAATTTTCCTCCAATTCTCTTTTCATTTTCAGCCCACTCTTGCTATATATAGAGGAGTTTGGGTCATGTAAATTCAAGATTAATACATGAGTGAATTGCTGCCCAAATTGTGTCAATATCACTCTTTGCCCAAAACCTCTTAGGTTAGGCTTTTAATCTTCACAAATTCGCCATTTCCAAGTAGAGTTGGCCTCACCACTCTCAAATCCTACTTCTCATGCACCTTCAAGGTCACCACCACTCTTAGGAGGACCTTGTTCCATCTTCAATCCGTGAAGCTTCCGCAATTCATCAACAAAACCGAAAATAGGAAGGCACAAATCCATCATTTGGTATCATGAGCTATGGTTCTACAAGAGCTAAGTGTCTTCTTTCATTTTATTTTTTGTGTTCTTCTTGTTTCCGTGTTGTTCTTCATTTCTCCACATTGTCTTGTTGTTTTTTGCATTTTAATTTGATTTAGGTGTTGTTTGAAGAAATTCAATTGGTGCATTGTGTTCAAATTGTTCTTGAGCTTCTAATTTTCACATTTGTGTAGGAATCCATATAGAATTGTGTTGTTGTTCTGTTTTTTAGTTTGTTTGAGTCTTATTTGCAATTCTATTCGGTTCATTTTGTGTGTCTTGAGTCATTTTAATTTCTGAATCCAATTATGTTTTGTCTAAGTCATGTTTCTCCTAATTTGTCATCAATTCCATGTAGTGTTGATTTTGTTGATAATTTTGGTTTCTTGATTTGATTTGAGTTCAGATTTATAATTTTGTGTTTGTTGATCCTTTGGTGCATTTTTCTTTTTAGTTTAAGTTCATATTTGTGTGTTAGATCTATACAAATTCATATACATCCACTCCATTGTGTTTTTGATGTTTCTTCAATCTGTTTTTAATTCCAGAATTAGGAATACTCTGTTTTTCAAATTCTGTGCTGGCTGTTTTTTGTTATGAAATTAAAATACATTGAAGAAAAATTATGAAAATCTGGATATATACAGATTGATGTATTAGAAAATCAAGAAAAAAAGAATCAGATCAAAAAGGAAAAACAGAAAAAAAATGATAAATCAAACAAAAAAAGTGTGCATTCTGGCGCTAAAAGAAACGATAATTGGACAAGAATTTTGAAAAATTTATCACAATTATTTGGTGCATAATTTTGGCGTGATTCCAGAGCCAAAAGTTTGCTAAGACCTTGAATTGTTTGTGGTTCAAATTTCAGAATCAAATTTCAAATAGCCAGCTCAACATAAATTTTATAAGTCACGCTTTTTGGACCTAAAATTTCCAGTAGTACTGTTTTGGTTTTCTAATCAATTCTAGTGCCATTCTCTAGGTTCAATTTGTGTGTTACCTTTTGTTGAGTGCCTATTTTTATTTCTTGTCCAATATTATTCAATAATCCTTCTAGTTGTGTCATATAAATCAAATTCATTTGCTGTTGTCCTAATTTTAAATTTGAATTGTTCTTTGCTTTCATTTCTTGACCTCTAAATTGTTGGTGAACAAAATTCAAATTGGTGCTTGTTAAGTGGAATTAACCTTGTGGTGAGTCCATCCCTACTTAGTAGGTACTATTTTGAAGATTTTAATTGGCTAACCATAAGAGGTTAAGGCAAGGAGCTGCAGCAAATACAAATACAAATACATACACTTTGTAGAACACAACAAGGAAGATCAATCACAAGCCAAGGAATGCATAGTTTAGGAAATTTGAATTTTATTTTGTGTAATTCAATTTCTTTTGTATTTCTTTTGAGCTGTAATTACATTTAACTTTGATTAATTAGTGGATTAATTGCGTATAGACGGTGAGTGTGTCTTCAATGGCTCCAAGTGTCTAGAAGCCTCACCTAGGAATCGTCTAGTTTAAAGCTTTGTAGTTAGCAATCTTTAATTTGTGCTTAGTTAATTGCTTTACTTTAATTACTTGTTTTGTATTGTCAAACTTGATTTGCATTGTTTAATTGCTTTGCATTGTTTTCCTTTGCATAAAAATTGACTTTTCATTCCTAATTGTGATCTAAGTAAATTACTTAGAAAAAGAATTGTGTGAAGTCTTGAGGAATAGGTTTTGACAAGGAAAAACTTGGTACTTAAGAGATCCTAGTGATCCATCTCTCTTTCCTGGAAAGCTACCTTCATTACTTTCCTTTTCTTTCTCGAGGTAAAATACTTTTAAACACAAAGCTTTAGTCATGTCAACTCACTCTTCTAAATCTAGTGAAAGTGATATAAAGTCCATTAAAACTCTTTTAAAACAATTAGCCAAGGACTTTCAATCATTCTCATATAGACAATTGGAACATGAGGTACAAAT
The DNA here is from genome assembly GCF_051622355.1 of Phaseolus vulgaris. Classification (NCBI taxonomy): domain Eukaryota; kingdom Viridiplantae; phylum Streptophyta; class Magnoliopsida; order Fabales; family Fabaceae; genus Phaseolus; species Phaseolus vulgaris. Next base: position 58,662,151 of record NC_143505.1, on the reverse strand, counting down.
CAAAGAGTTGAAAATGGCTAAAGAAAAGGATGAAAGCTCTCAAAAATCTAAAAAAATATATTCACATGCATCTAGTTCTCACAATCATGAATCTTTTGGGGAAGAAAGTCTTAGGATAAATGAATATTATCAACCACCCCCTTGGAGAACTAGAAGAGAAAGAAAAGAACAAGAGAGCCCAAGAGAGGTTAGGGTAGATCTACCTCATTTTCATGGAAAAGAAAACGTAGAAGTCTATCTAGATTGGGAAATGAAGGTATAACAATTGTTTGCTTGCCATAGAGTAAGTGAGGAAAGAAAGGTACCCTTAGCCGCCTTAAGTTTTCAAGGAAATGCTATGAATTGGTGGGTTGCCCTAAAAAGAGAGAGACATCTCCACAAGGACCCTCCCATTACATATTGGAATGACCTTAGGGGAGCCTTGAGATGTCGTCATATTCCCTCATACTACAATAGGAAGTCAATGGACAAACTCCAAGGACTTCATCAAAAGAATCTAAGTGTAGAAGAATATTGGCAAAAAATGGTGCTATATATAAAAAGGGCAGAGATTAACGAAGAAAACCAAACCACCATATCTAGGTTTTTAAGTGGACTCAAACTTGAGATAAGAAACAAAGTTGAACTTTTACCTTATAGAGATTTAAATGACTTGATTCAACTTAGCATAAAGTTGAAAAACAAATTTTGAGAAAACAATCAAGTCAAAAACAAAGTTCATACTTTGTATCTTATGACAAGGATGGGTTCCAAATAGGGGAAGAACATATAAAAAGAAACATCTCTAGAACTTTCCCAAAACCTATTCGAGCATATCTCACACACTCAAGCTAGAATAAATCAATGTTTAGAATATCTTGGTAAAAGTCATTTAGCACCTCATTGTTCCAATGAAAGATCTATGATCTTAAGGGACAAAGGTGACCATAGTATCCAAGACAAAGAAAATAGTGAGAGTGAAGAAAATATAAAAATAGAAACTAACCAACAAGTGAAGGTCGAGTTATCTATAGGCACCTACAAAGATAAAGTTTTATGTGATGTAGTGCCTAAAGAAACTTGTCATGTCTTATTGAGACGACCATTGCAAAGTGTCCAAAATTCCATGCTCCATGGTCGTACCAACGAGACTACCTTCACACATAAAAAAGAAATTCTTCATGAAGGAGAACTCATGGGCCAATTTAGAGTTGATAAAACTCTAGAGCTTTTAAAAGGAAAATTATTTTGGTCACCCATGAGGAATGATGTTCAAAGACATTATCCTAGATGCATTTCTTATTTTAAAACTAACTTTAAGGCAATGTCTCATGAACTCTATGCTCCTTCACCTTTTGCAAGTGCTCCATGGGAAGACATAAGCATAGGATTTATATTAGAACTTCCTAGGACAACAAAAGGTTTTGACTCTATTTTTATGGTTGTGAATAGGCTCTTCTTTAGAGAAGTGGTAAGACTTCATGGATTACCTAAAAGCATAGTTTTGGATAGAGGTCCAAAAGTTATATGCCATCCTTTGAGGACTCTTTTGGAAATATTTAGAACTAAGTTGAAAATTTCAATTTCTAGTCATCCTCAAACGAATGGTCAAAACAAAGTTGAAAATATAGCTCTTTCTACTATGCCTAGGGAAATCATGAGAGACAACCACAACTCTAGGGATGAGTATCTTTTCCATATTGAGTTTAAATACAATAGGGTAGTTCATATAAATATTTTTCCATTTGAGGTTGTATGTGGGCTTAATCCTCTTTCCCCTTTTAATTAGTTACCATTTCCTAAATCACAAGAATTTGTGCGTAAGGAAGGAATAACAAAAACTGAATTTGTTAAAAAAATGCATGAGAGGATTAAAGAACAAATACAACAACAAATAGAGAAATATTATGCTAAGTTGCCAAAAACAATAGAAAAACAAAAGGCATGGCAACTTAATAGAATTGATTTTTATACAACTGCTCAAGCTAACTCATTTGCTTTGTTTGATGACTCCCATAGATGGACATTTGATCCAGGAGGACGAGCATAGTTGTCCAAGCAAGAGGCTGTTATCCGGGATCAACCCTATGGATATGAGGATAGATTTTCTCAAGAAGGAGGAGATGATGGACACCATCCAGCCACATACATCCCCTTACTAATGACGAGGAGGAAGCCTTGGATTTGAAGACAAATCCTTTTCAAAAGGGAGGGGATGATGAAAGAGGCCTCGACACCAATCCATTGAAAGGCCACCAAAATGTCAAATTAAGGCAACCACTAGAGTTATGGTCAAAGAGGGGTCAAGAGGACGCATTCTACATGTCATAAACTCTAGTGCAGAATAGTTTTTACATTTTTTTGTCAAAAGCAACATAGTTTAATTCTTTTGTATTTTTGTTGAAACATGAAAAGTGGTATCTAAAATGCTAACCTAATTTTAATTAGAGTTTCCTACTCCTAATTAAACTTAGGTCCAACCCACATTTAGCCTAAGTGGAGCGTAAGGTTCTAGAACTCCTAGCACATGGAAGAATTCTAGAACCTACCTCACATGTGTTGAATTTAGGAGCCATCTTTCCATGTGCTAACATTTGAATTTCCCTCCAATTCTCTTTTCATTTTTAGCCCACTCTTGCTAAATATAGAGGAGTTTGGGTCATGTAAATTCAAGATTAATACATGAGTGAATTGCTGCCAAAATTGTGCCAATATCACTCTTTGCCCAAAACCTCCTAGGTTAGGCTTTTAATCTTCACAAATTCGCCCTTTCCAAGTAGAGTTGGCCTCACCACTCTCAAATCCTACTTCTCATGCACCTTCAAGGTCACCACCACTCTTAGGAGGACCTGGTTCCATCTCCAATCTGTGAAGCTTCCGCAATTCATCAACAAAACCGAAAATAGGAAGGCACAAATCCATCACTTATGCTACATCATTTCCTTCTGATGCATGCCAATAGACTAGGAATATGAGTAAGACTAAGTCTATGAAAATATGAATCCTAAAACATCGGAAGGAATTTGACTAACTTTTCCTTTCACTTAACAAGTTTTGTTTTGTTCCTTATGCTGCATCATTTCCTTCTAATGCATGCCAATAGACTAGGAAAAAAAACTGAGTACGACTAAGTCTATGAAAATATGAATCCTAAAACATCGGAAGGAATTTGACTAACTTTTCCTTTCACTGTGATTTTTTTATCTCTCGACTTTCCCAACATATAAATAATCTAAAAATGATTATGATTATAGTGAATTATATGTATAACAAATTATTAAAATACTTTAGTTTTTATAACTATGTTATATTTTAGACTAAAGAATAAAAATTTAAATATAAAGTGGACATGCCAGAGTGGTTATCGGGCACATGCCATACCGGCTTTAACTATCAATTACTCATCTACTATAGTATTCCATGCTCGACATTTTGTGAGCCTCAACATTTTAGCTTCAAAGCCTTTGCTTATAAATCACTATGGTTACTCCACATATATCTCTTCTTCAATAACACAATTCAGAAAGGTTGATTTGATATCTAATTTTTGTGTTATGAGAGTTCTTAAAGATCTAATAGTATTTATAAAAGCAATTGAGTCAAATGTTACATTACAGTGAGTTACAAGTTGTTGCGAGTATCACTTATCAAACAAGCTTATCTCATTCTTTTGTATGATGTCATCACAATTGAACTTTTTTCTTCTAAATCCATTTAAGTATATTTACATATTTTCCATGCTCATTATGTTCATTATGTTTTCAACTCTTTTAGTCTAAAAGATCACATCATATGCAAATTTTGCAAGTAATTTGAATCACTTGAATAACATATTCTCTTGTTTACTTTAACAAGTGATTAAATGTAGTTCTTGCATCTGACTAATATCCTCAAACTCAAATTTAGAAAATCTCATATAAATATCTTTTGAAAATACTCTCACAAAAACTCTTCTTAGGTTAGTGTAGATAATAATAATAATAATAATAATATTATTATTATTATTATGTAATGTAAAAGAGATAAAGAGAAAAGAACATCATATAATAATTTCTACTGGATCGTTTATCACAATGATTGCATTTTGTTATCGACCAACCAATCAAGTTCAACTAGGTAGACTAATGTTACAAACTAGACTAGAGTATTCTTTGGTCTCTTAGAGAAATTTGCAAAAACAATAAATGTAAAGAAACAGATTATCAGAAAAATAAAAAATTGAAATTGAAAATAACTAGAATTGTATAAAAGGACTAAACAAAAAATTTAAAAATTGGAATTGAAAACTAATGTTAATAAAATATTAGAATTAAAATAAAAGAAAATGAAATTGCAATAACGAAACGAAAAATAGAGCATGTATAAGACGGTTCAAATTAAACTACACTATATTAATAAAACAATGTGTGAATGTATAAGAAAATTAAAAATTGGAATGGAATAAGCCTATAAAAACATGAACAAATCAAGTGTTATCCACGATGTTTTTAGAATCATGTCTCCTCTCTCTTGTCCATGTTCTTATGGATGGAAGGCTTTATAAAGGTTATGGAAGAAGGTAGTCGTTAAGAGACCATTTGTAATAGTTAAGCAGCTCCGACTTCTATACATGTTTACTCTACTATCTTCTCCATCAAAATATCTCGAATTTTATATAATTTTAATAAATTTTAACCAATAAAAAATCTATATTAATTTGTATTTGACCCTTGGTTAAAATCAACCATAAACAACTAACCACATAATTATTTGATCTCCAGAATACCCTATTAATTATTGCATATGAAGACTTACCAAAGAATTTTTCTAAGTCTTCCCTTGCTCACACCTAAGGGTGGTCATGGATTGGATTTTGAAAAATTCAATCCAAATCCAAATATTTGGAATAGATTTTAAATTCATATCTATATTTTTTATAAAACTAATTTGGATTTTTACATGATCCATATCCAAATATTTGGATTGGATTTTAAATCCAAATCCATATTTTTTTATAAAACCAATTTGGATTTTGATAAAACCAATTTGGATTTTTATAAATCCAAATCCATATTTTTATAAAAAAAATTAATTGAACTTTAAAACTAAATTTATATTTTCTAAAAAAACTAACAATATTAATATAAAAATATGTAAAAAAATTAATATCATATAAATATTAAAAAAATATAATAAAATAATAATTTAATAATACTAAAAATTAAAATTACAGATAATCAATATTCAGTGATACAGAAAAAGTAATTATATACAATTACAAACTATACATAAAATTGATGATTTTTTTTATGTTATTGTTAAAGTAATGAGTGTAAAAAATCAACCATTGAATTTATATTTTACTTAGAATATCCTTTAAATGTAAATATATTTTTTGATAAATTTTTTTGTATATTACTGTTTGCATATGGTCCCTCTCAAGTGTATATACATGAAAACAACTGAAAATCTATACCGTATTTAAGTGAAGAAAAAAAAAATTGTTTGTGAAAAAAAAAAGTAAAAAATCCAGATATTTGAATCAGATTTATAATCCAAATCCATATTTTTTATAAAAATAATTTGAAAATTCAAATCCAAATTAGATTTTATATCCAAATCCATATTTTTATAAAAAAAATAAGGTAAAATTGTATTTTAAATAAAAATCCAATGTATTTTTTTAAAATTAACATAATATTAATATATTAATATAATAACATGTAAAATAGTTGAATATTATAAATATTAAGAAAATATAATAAAATTATAATTTAATAATACTAAAAAACTTAAACATAACATAATATATATATTCTTAACATTAAAATAGACCTACCTATAATACTTGAAATTTGAAAATATTATATTAATTTATTATGTATAAAATATTGGAGCAAATAAAATTATAAAATAAATGTATAAGACTTGGTTGTTTCATGAGTGTGTGTGAGAGAGCAAATAAAATTACAAAAAATTAGTAAGAGATGCCGCTGGAGAGAGGTGCGGAGAGAGAGGGAACCAAAAATGAGAAAAAGTATAAAAAAAAGTGGTTTGGGTAGAGGTATGGAGTGAAAGTCTCCTTTCAAAAATTTGGATTAAAAATTTGGATTTTCTAATTTCTAAAATCCATATAAACAAAATAGATATCTGATATGAAAATATAATAAAAATGTGGATCAAATTAAAAACTGGATTTAGATAAACCGATATTTAATGGATTAGAACAGTGTAAAAGTGGAACAGTTTGAGAAAACCAGATTTTTTGTCCAGCCCTACTCACACCATAGAATCGCCAACCTCTCTATTCAAATGAACCTCATTAATCATATTAAGAAGTTCTCTTTCTTGTGTACTCTCCAAGTCAAACCTATTTCTTCTCCATTTAAGATTTATGATTTAGGTTTCCATCATGTTCCTTCCCATATACCTAGTTCCCAGGACTTTGTGCACTTTCTGGCCCTGATATAAAGAGATTGAGAATAGTCTTGGGAAAAAATTCTTAAAACATTTACTTGCTATCAATCTATCCTCTCATAATCTATTTTTTTCTCCTTTACCAATTTTCCAATAGCTATTATTATTATTATTATTATACCAGTCTACAGTTTCACGCTCACCACCGACCTTGTCTAAATCTTTCCACCACAAAGATTGAAACTTTGGTTGTGGGCTTGAAAGTTCTAACTACATTTAGACACTATAGTTTCTTTCCACATCCCTTTTTTTTCATTCCCTATATGCCATTGATTAATCTGATGCACCGACGGAATGAATCAAGTATGTTGAACTAAATAGTAAAGATAGTAATTTGGTTGTGTAAAACTACATATATGGCATTAAGAAATTGAAAATAACATTATTAAAAAAGGTTATGCAGTGAATCTTACGTTTACTTCTGGCTGCAACACCTGCTTAATGATGTTCAAGTTGTCATTCTCCGAAACTGAGTTTAGTGCTTTCCAAACACGAAGATTTGTGGTCAGGTTCAACAGAAATACAGCATATAAGTTTTGTGATTTGTTGCTCATAAATTCATTAAAATCCATTTCCATTGGTTTGGATGACAGTATTGATATTTCATCAGTATTTGAATATTTTGGGCCACACACATAAGCAATATGGTAGAATCTTCCGGCTCTATTCAAGTCATCAATTCTTTTAGGTTTAATATCTGTTAAAGCAAATGGATCTTCTACTTCATCAGACTTATTGTTCAACCTTATCAGATATAAGGGGTACTTGGTTGATCCAACAACCCTATCAACAATGATGATTTCACATAAACGAGCACGGGACAAAGATCAGAGTGTGTTTCCTCGATCAATGGAGAGATAAAGGAGTTCAAGTAACTAGATACTGATCTAAATGTCTCTGGTATTTTTTGTATCTACGAAAATTAGTTTAATTTGCACATTACTTAAAAATTTCCTCTTACCAAAAAAATAGATTTGAAAGCTGAATTGAAGATCGGTACTTGGGTGGTTATATCAAGATGAAGTGGTGGAACATCATCACATATATCAAACAGGAGTCAAATCAAATATTTTCATATACTTAGTCATACTTTCTTTTCCTAGTATATTGCCATGCATCCGAAGAAAAGGATGCAGAACAAAACAAATACTTTGTCAAACGAATCAGAAATTTAACCAGTCTCTGGTGCCAACTTGCAGGATCATTGTCGCTGGCTGAAGAATTATAACCAATATTGTTTTCAGCTGCATCACTGACACTGATGTTCCAGCACATATAACTCATCCTGCTGCTAAGCTATACCAATCATCTTCTTGGAGGATATCTGAACAATGAAACAAAATATAGAATTAAAAGAGAGAGACTTTCAAATTTGTCAGCAGATGAGATTGACTTTAGTTCTTGGTAGTATATCTATAAAGAGAGTTAAGGATGATGTTGACTGTTAAATATACTGACTGTTTCAGATTATTGTAGGATCAGGTAGGTAATGTAATGAGAAAGGTTAAATTTCATGTAATGAATGAAACTTGGAAATATTAGGTGTGATTTGTACCTGAATTAGAGAGAGGGTTCAGCAGCAGTGTGATAAGATGAGGATGATGAGTGAAAGTCGCATAGAGAGGGTGGTCGGCTTCTTTCACTAGCCTGATGCAACAGGTTCATAAGAGCTTGAAATTGCTCCTGAGTAAAACCCACAACTGTAACAGGAACTGTAGTCTGAAACATTGGTCCCCTATCAGTATTAACAGAAGAAGCATTATGCAAATGGTGGAGGTTGCTTTTATGACAGTGAGTGCAATGGTTGTTTCCTCTACCTCCATTGCCTCTCCCTGTTGCAGATCTGTTAGACTGATCTGCATTGCTAACAAAGGACTCAGAAACTGAGCTTACACCATCAGTGGCTGATTGCTGATTTTGGGAAAGAAATAAAACCACTTCATGAATGGGAGGAAGAGGGTTTAAGTTGAGAATGCGATGTATAAGATGTGCAAACCTCTCATTTAAACCCATGAGAAAAAGAAAAACACAATCTTGATCTCTATATATCTTAGAGGTGCGAATAGCATCACATGTGCAAGGTGTTAAGCACTGACACTTCATAATAGCAGGCCTTAAAGATTCCATGTCTTCCCATAACATCATGAACATTATAAAGTATTGCTGTAGCGACAAAGATCCTTGCTTGGCTTGAAAGATCTGTTCTTGCAGGTGAAAGATTTTGGTGATGTCTGATTGAGAAAATCTATCATGAAGATTTTTCCAAACCTCTGAGGCGCTGCCAAAAGACATAATGGTTTGTCGAATGGGCTCGATGGTTGAGTACAGAATCCATCCAAGAACCTTCTTATTGCATCTCTGCCACAGTCCATTTACAGGGTCTTCTTGGAATGAAGGGCAAAGAGTTCCATCTATAACACCCCACATGTTCTTGGAGAGAAGAGTTTGCTTCATTTTCCTTGCCCAGGTATGGTAGTCCTTCTCACCCTGCAGAAGAGGAGACACCATCGCCCGTGAAGGAGAATCTCTGTAAAAAAAATTAATTTCATTTGGGGGATTCTGGCTAGCCATTGCTGCTTTCTCACTGGACCAGAGGAAGGAAGAGGCCAATGCCGCCACAATCTAAGTTATTTGTTACACTTCACACTAACTGAAAAATAACTGAAATTTAAATAATTTCTAAATTAAATTAGTATCTTAACTAAATGTTAAAATTTAAATAATTGATATTTAAAATTTTATAACTAATTAAATATTAATTTAAAAATTATTTATTGTACTGGTTATTAAATTAAATGAGAATGTCACGTGACTGATCAATTCATGATGACGAACCATGGATTGACCAAGTTAGTAAGGTTAATCCAACAATTAAGAGTTATTTAACACAACCTTACAGATAAAACAACTGCTCACCAACTAAAGTCCATTAAACAACCTTACAGATAAAACAACTGCTCACCAACTAAAGTCCATTAAACAACCTTACAGATAAAACAACTGCTCACCAACTAAAGTCCATTAAGGTAATATAAATAACACAAATTCTAAGAATCAGGTACGTCATTATCTACAATACTTTGACAACCGATTGTCGACACCCTAAATGACTATTGACTTGAGCGTTTGGAGTACCTTCTGTAGGTACCATCCCAGTCTATGAGACCAGACGACCGAGAGGAGGAAGGCAAAGCAAGCTTAGAGTGACCGCGACCGACGGAAGGAGTAGAAGAGCAATCGTTCTCTAAACTCCAACACTAAAAACATTAATCAATAAAAAAAATTAAATATTAACAATTTTTTTATTCTAAAATAATATATAATTTATTCAATATAATAATTTTTTATTTAATAATTTTAGTAAAAAAAAAAATCCTTTTTGAAAAAGTGGTTGACATTGACATTAGCCTTGGGAGTGCACTTATCCAAGGCCAAGGAGAAATGGCCGTTGGCCGAGAATAACTTTGTTTAGGGTTTCTATTATATCATATCATTGATCATTTTTTTTTATAGACTTACTTATATGTTTTTATTTGTGTAGACTTTTTTTGTATTTAAATTCACTTCCTTTTGTTTTACTATTCTTTAATGCTTTCATTTTCTTAATCAGGTATATCAAAACCATTGATTTTGTCACTATGATACAATCATGTAGTTTAATAACTAGTATATTAATTTGATTAATATATTATTAACTTATTAAATTTATACGAGGGTTCTATATTCATTTATATAAATTAATATTTAGTTATTAAACTAGACAATTTAATGTGATTAAATAAATTATTAATTTAAAAATATTATATTATTTACTAATATTAAAAGTATAATTGATATATAAAAGAATGATTTTCGTTGATAAATTTGTTAGAAATCATAAAAAATTGTTATATATAATATTAATATATTTTTACTTTGTGATTAATTTATTAGAATGATAATAATAAATTTTGTTATGATTTCTTAAATATTGATATTCTTTAAGAAACAAAACATATTATGATTTTTTTATTAACTTATCAGTAACCTAAAATAAAAAATATTGATATAAATTTATTATGATTTTCTTATTTATTTATGAGTAATAAAAAATAACAAATCATGTTAATCTTTTAGAAACAATTATATTGTGATTTTCTAGTTTGTTAGCAACCGAAAATAATAAATATTGTAAATTAATTAAATTAACTATTAAAGTTTTAACTACTAATATTTTAGATCTACTAATATTTTAGATTGTAAATGACTAATAGAAAATAATTTAAAAAATACTAAAAAAAATTATTAAACATAAATTTTAAATTAGTCTCTATTAATTTTTTAGACTAATTTAAAATCTAAAATATTAATAACTAAAATCCTTAATAATTAAATACTAATTTAAAAATTATTTTATAAATTTTTATTAATAATAAATATCATTTTAGATATTAATAAATTTTTAGTCTTTACAATAATATTTAATAATTATTAGTTAGTAACTAAAATTTTAATAGTTAATATTATATTAAATTTAAAAATAATTTTATAAATTTTTATAAATAGTTAAAACTATTTTAAATATTAATAATTGTTTTATGTTTAAAATGCATATAAGTTAGTGAATACAATAATTAATTATTTTTATATATGAAACTATTTTTAAATTTTTCGTAATCAACGTTGTTGGAAAATGAAAACGAAAGATTAGATTAAATTTAAATTCCATGGTCTAATAGGTGCATTTGTCTTTCTTGAGCATTTGATCTTTGGATTTCTTAAGTGATATTTTAGTTTTGTCAAATCCAAATCCAATAACAAGATTTCTTAAATGATTACACATCACAACTTTTTGTCTTCAAAAATCCTTTTACTTACCATTCCCAAGGCCACAATTATGAGCATAAGCCAAACCACGACAAAAAAAAAATATTTTGACAAAAATATAATTAAAATAATAATTTATTAGTATATAGAGTTTATTGAATGGTGGTAAATTATCACCTGTTTGTTTAACGAAATTTCTGAATAAATAACTTAATACAAATTTTCTAACTCTAAATAAATATAAAATAAACTTTGTTAAAATCATTTTTTTCTTATTTTCTTATAATGCACTCTATATAAAAATCATTTTTTACTGAATAGAAAAAAAATGCTTATTTCAGAAGAATATTTTAAAAAGAATTTTATTTTTACGCACTAATGGTATCACTCCATATACCAACACTGTTTACAAAATTAGTATCTTATTAATAGTTTTTTAATTTTTTTTTTGTTGTTTTGAGTTTAACTTGTATTTGTCTCTGCCTCTTCCTCTTCCGTTAGTTTTTGCTTATTTGTTAATTTGTAAATGTTGTTTTGTAAGAATAAAGAATTGCATTTATATTTTTACACTACTAAAACATTTACTATTCCACTTTTTTTTTTTTTCAATTTAACAAAATAATTCGTACATAAGAATATACTTATTAAACTAGTATGGATGTAATATTGAGCTTTGTATAAAAAAAATAAAAATAAAATAAAAACAAAAAGGATGGAAGATTTTTATTTTCAGTTTTTTTATCGTTAATGTTTATTCTTACACTTCCACATCTCATTCACCAGGTGGGATATGTTTCCACCTTATTCAATATCTAACTCAATTTCACCTTATTTTTATTTACTTGCATTTAACAAACAATTTAGAAAGATAAATAAATAAAAAAACTGTTACAAAACTCAATAAAGTAATCATTAATCTCTCACCCACGCTTCTAGGTTATGTTATTATTTTATTTAGTATTAGTTTTTTGCTATCACTTCAATTTACAATCCTTTTAATAATAAAATATTATGTTTTTATAATAAAAATAGTATAAATAAAATAAGAATATATTTGATTGTTGTGAAAGTACATGCTACTTAAGACAATGAACCTATCATTGTTCATTTAAAATATACATAATTACACTGAAATTCAATAATAAATACACACCATTTATATGTTTATAAGAAAACTCATTTGAAGGAGCTTTTCCCATCCTTTTTTATTTGCTTCTCTCTGATCTCTTCCCTTCACATTCCACCAACTTCTGAAGGTCATGGAAGGACTTGAAGCTGAAATGTTTATTTTATCAGTATTTGACTCTTTCTTTGGAAAGTGAGAATTGCTACATATATTCATTAATACAACATCTAATTTTTTTTCTTTATTTTTTTAATATATATTAGATGATAAAAATGATCTCATATAATAATTATTTTTTGAATTTTTAGATGTAACTATCTTATCAGTTATAATTCTTACTTTTTGAATTTTTAGTTGTAACTATCTTATCAGTTATAATTCTTATTATTCATTATAACGGTTCTCAGTTGTAACTGTTCTATCAATATCAATTATTTTTTATTTTTTATCTTTTTATGTGCTATATAAATATAACAAATGTGTAACAATTTTTTATTAACAAAATATATCATTTTCTTTTTTCCTTTTCTCTTCTTTCTTTGTATGAGATATATAAAACTAATATGGTATCAGAGTCATTTCAAGTTTATCATAGCGATTATTTGTTGAGCTTGTCAGGTCACGCGTTATCGAATCGTTATCGGACCACCTATAATATATAGTCTAACCCAAGTTGGTAACCTCGACGTAACTGGTGTGTGTTGGAAATCTCACATTATGAGGTTAAGTTAAGTTTAAAATTCACTTCTTAATAAGTTATGTACTTATAACTAATTAGGTGGTTAGAACAGAAAATTCAAAATATAAATATTATATGAGATATTTTTATCGTCTAATCAAGATAACTAATTTATATTTGTAATAATATTTTTTACTCATTTTTCATAATAACCAATTCAAATTAACCAAGATACAACAGATGGTGAATTTTGAAAACAATATCCTCACACTATTCTATATAATAAAGATGAAAAGAATGTTGACTTTAAGTCAACTGCAGGATAATTACATGGCAGAACATCAAAAGTTTGTAAATATTAATAGAAAACCTAAAATATTTAGTCCAAATTATGATATTATGATACGAAATACAAAATACCATGATACATCGATTGCATTCTTACAAAATTCCTTTTATTTCCGTGAACGGTTTGAATTTCAAGTAAAAATAGTTTGGTTAATTATAATATGGTTATACATAACTGTGTCATTAATTAACAAAAACTGATCTAAACAAATATCATATAAATGATTCCTTTGTAATTAACGGCAGACATACGTATATATTTATGAACTAAATAGTAAAAAGAGTATAACTACTGTAGTAAATGGTCAAAATATTAAAATCAAATACTTAATTCAAAACATAGATGTCTGAAAGTTATGTCTGCTACACATCAAAGATTGAATGATAATGACAATGTCATTAACTGTGCCTCAAATTTAACATCTTGTCTTTCTGAAGCCACGCCAAAAACCAGAAACTCCATACCTCAACGCCTTGGTTTTCGGATACTGTCACATTAAGAAAAGAGAAAAGGTTTTAGAAGCCATTCCAAACTCAAGTTATTTGACATACTATGAAATTGAGTTGTTGTGGATTTAAAAAATGTTTAATATAAACATGAAATTTTTTGAAGTTATAGGGACTCACTTGGATTTTTTGAAAGGGATTTCTCCGAGTCTCAGTTTCTTAAACCGTGAATCAGTTTCTTCTAGCAGATCAAGCTCAAATGCAGCCATGTCAATAGCTTGAGACAGTCTCTTGTCATCATCAGCATTATGGAAACAATCTCTTTTCTTAGCATCAAGAACAAGATCTTTCCATATGGAATCACTGCTGACTAAAGTAGCTGCATTTCCTACTATCCAAAGACAATATCTGCATTAAAAAAACACTTATCAATTAAGCATTGCCATTTGTAACTTGGAGACAAAATAAGATAGACCAGAATATACGAGTACAATACCTAGCCCTAGTCAAAGCAACATTTGCTCTTTGTCTATTGCTAAGAAAACCCACTTTTCCACTTCCATTAGATCTAACAGTTGAAATTATTATGATATCTTCTTCGCCCCCTTGAAAACCATCCACAGAACGAACGCTGACAGAGAAGCCAGCATATGAAGTGGAAGTGTGCTTCTTAATTTTTTCCTGAATCTCGTATACTTGTGCATTGTATGGAGATATGATTCCTACGCTAACCCTTTTCCTTGACCTCATAAACTCTGCAGAAAGATAAAATACAACTAAAATGAATCAGTATAGCACATTCAAACCTCTATAGATAGAGATATCTTAATAGAAAACAGTCATTGCATTGCAGTAGACAACTAGAACACAATAACCTTCTTTAAGGCTACCAATAATCTCAGAAATCGCAGCAGCTTCAACCATGTTCTTCGAACTAAAGCCTCCACGACCAAAATGCTCTTTACCCTTTCCTACGTTAATAAAAGAAAAAGATCCATACATCTCTCCCTCAATGAAACTCTTGCTGTAACTACTTTGCACCACATTGGGGCCATCAGAAATATTCCCATCGTAGAATTCATTGCATGGAAACAAGCTAATAGAAGGGTGCATTCTATACTGAACATTTAGCATAAGTTTCTTGTATCCTAAAAGTACAAGCCTCTCGAACAAACTCCTTCCAAATTCAGCATCTTCAGCAATCTAAAAATATAACAATTTCACATTACATAACTATTTTTTTAGCATTGATAATAAGTAGCAGAATTCAAACTAAGTACCTTGCTTTTAACCAATGCGGGAAGTTGTTTCTCATCACCAAAGAGAATGCAATGGTCAAGGCCTGGAAGCTTTAACGGAATAGCAGATTCGCACTCCTTCAACTGAACTGCTTCATCAATTACTAAAAGTTTAATTGGACTAAGCCCATTTGTATACAATTTAATAGAGCCTGAGGCAGTACATAAAACTATGCATGCATTCGTCAAGCAAAACTTATCTATTCCACCACTCTCCTGAATATCGGGAAGGGATATTGACTCCGAAAGTAACCTAAGTAAGTTAAGGCACATTGTGCCTGATGATCCAAAGGTATCAGAATTGATTTTTCTTTCTCCAAAACCAAGCATAACAAAGTTATCAGTCGCCTTCAACTTTGCTTCAATAGAATCTAACAAATCCATAACTTCAAACATATTCTTCACCTGTTCTCTTGAAATCAAAGATGTAGGGAAGTGTGTATACAAAGTTTTCATACAGAACTTCAGATCCTTTGTTAACACCTGAAATCTTTGCTTTATAAATTGCTCAATAGTCCAAATACTTTTCTTTTCTTGTTTCGATTGAAATTTATCGAAAATGTCATTCCGTTTCAGCTTTACATAGTCGGTAAGAGTTATCGTGTCATTACTCATCTTACTTTGCTTGTATGCTCGAAAGGCACGAGCTACATCAAGGTATTCCTTCATGACAAAATCTTCCAAAGAGATAATAACATCATTCTCTTTCTCATATAAGGAATATTCTTTCTTAGGATCCTCAAGTAAATGGATCATTGATTCCACACTATGCTTCCAACCTGAAAACGGAGAAAAACACTTGGCAAGATTTTCCACACGATGATCAAGAAACACATCCAGAAGGCCTTGACAGGAATTCAATCTCATCCTTGATTTATTGCCCATTAGAACTATGTCACCTAAACCATAAGTTTTATAGTCAAGGGAACTTTGAACTAATCCATGCAACCGCTCAGCCACTTGCAAAATTGCAGTGTTCGTTGGAGCACAAGCCAACGATCTGTGTTTTAGCTTGAGCAGACAAAATAATAAGCAAGCAAGAGTCTTTGTTTTTCCAGTTCCGGGAGGGCCCCATATTAGTTTGATATCGCTGTGGCCACATTTTATCATGTTAAGACAGCTTGATACAGCATCATCCTGGGATTTATTCAGATTCTGAGATTGTAGTGGACAATGTTCGGTGACACAATGAAGGGTGTCCTTTTCTCCAGACAAACAATTTTTGCAAGTTTCTACACTCTGAAAAGTATAAACTAAACATTGAGAAACTAAATGTTTCAAGGACTGACATTGTATTAAAGGTAAACAATAATGACTAAACTAAGCACTTGCTCCCTAAAATTGAATTTACTCTAAGTTTGACGTTTTACTTTAGACAGATTTTGTTAAAATCTAATGCAACAGAAATTCGTTTCATTATAACTGCGTACAATTTTGTTACTAACACTTGAAAGAGAAACAACTATATATAAGAATAAAACTAAAATGTTGTGCCTTTTTTAGGAATACTTAACTGTGTAAAACTACATATATGGCATTAAGAAATAGAAAATAGCATCATAACAAAAGGTTATGTAGTGAATCTTACTATTACTTCTGGCTGCAACACCTGCTTAATGATGTTCAAGTTGTCATCCTCCGAAACTGAGTTTAGTGCTTTCCAAACACGAATATTTGTGGTCAGGTTCAACAAAAATACAGCATATAATTTCTGTGATTTGTTGTTCATAAATTCATTAAAATCCACTTCCATTGGTTTGGATGACAGTATTGATATTTCATCATTTGAATCTTTTGGGCGAGACACATAAGCAATATGGTAGAATCTTCTGGGTCTATTCAAGTCATCAATTCTTTTAGGTTTAATATCCGTTAAAGCAAATACATCTCCTGCCTCAGGAACATATTTGCCACTATTTTCTTCCTCCTCATCTTCTACTTCATCAGACTTATTGTTCAAGCTTATCTGATATAACGGGTACTTGCTTGATCCAACAATCTTATCAACAATGATGATTTCACATAAACGAGCACGGGACGCACCCTTCAAGCTTGAACAAAGATCAGAGTGTGTTTCCTCGATCAGTGGAGTGATAAAGGAGTTCAAGTAACTAGATACTGATCTAAATGTCTCTGGTATTTTTTGTACCTACGAAAAATAGTTTAATTTGAACATTACTTAAAAAATTCCACGTTTAATATAACTATTTTAAATCCTTACAATTTAATAATGTCACGTACATTTCAGCTATTTTCAATCTTTTAATAAAGAATGTTGTTATGAACATTTCATGCAAATCATTTATCTCATCACAGGTATCTGAGGATTTTCATATGCACGTACTTATTTATACTACTTCAAAACTATAAATCCTAAAATATCAATGTTAATACAAGGACAGAAAAGAAAAAGTTCAGCAATTCAACATATTTATTTTATGAAAAACAACAGAAGTGTTTTGAAAGATATGGAAAAGGTTCAATATGAATGAGATTTTTCATGAAACAAATGGGTTTTTCTCCTTTCAGTCAGAGGTAAAAGAACCTTGTTTTTGTAAAGATCTTCGTTCAGAGCATTCTTAAGATTCCAAGAGAAAACAATGTCTAAAAATCTGTGCTTCTCGTCATCCTCTTCCGTTGCAGAACAAGTGATACCCTTCTTCATCTTGTTTCTCACTTGTCACTTTCTTCTCAACTACGGAAAGCAATTGCAAAAACAACATCAATCAGCTTCCTTCAATCTCATAGGCTTAAACCAAAACACAAATACACAATGAATGAATAGAAGTCATCTAGCTGAAGATCAGTAGTTTTTCTCATGTGCATGCACCACATTACACTAATGAAAAAATATAGATTTTAAAAGCGTTGTATAAATGAATATATGTAGCAATTCTCACTTTCCAAAGAAGAATCAAATACTGATAAAATACAACATTTCAGCTTCAAGTCCTTCCATTACCTTAAGAAGTTGGTGGAATGTGAAGGGAAGAGATCAGAGAGAAGCAAATAAAAAAGGATGGGAAACGCTCCTTCAGATGAGTTTGCTTATAAACATATAAATGGTGTATTTATTCTGGAATTTCAGTGTAATTATGTATATTTTAAATGAACAATGATAGGTTCATTATTTAATTATGCATATTAATTTTTATTAAAAAACATGCTATTTTATTATTAAAAGGGGTTGTAAAATGGAAAAAAAAAATTAATATTAAATAAAATAATAATATATTTATGGTCATTATTAGAGTGTCATATGGGTGTCACATCTTACTTCATCTAAAATTAATTAAACTAAGCGTGGGTGAGAGATTAATGATTACTTTATTGAGTTTTGTAACAGTTTTTTTTTATTTCTATTTTTAAATTATTTTTTAAATGCAACTAAATAATAATGAGGTGAAATTGAGAGGTAGAATCATAAAGAAGGTGAAACATCTCCCACCTAGTTGTTTCCGCTACGTTCTATGCAGAAGTGTGAAAATAAGATGTGGAAGTGTAAGAATAAACATTAACAATAAAAAAACTGAAAATAAAAATCTTCCAACCTTTTCTATCAAAGTGTCAATTTTGTTTAGAAATTTTTTGCTTTTATTAATTAATTTATTATTTATACAAAGCTCAATATTACATCAATATTAGTTTATTAAGTATATTCTTATGTATGTATTTATTTTGTTAAATTGGAAGAAAAATGGAATAGTAAATGTTTTATTGGAGTAAAAAAATAAATGTAATTCTTAATTCTTACAAAACAATAGCAAATAAGCCAAAAGTAACGGAAGAAGAAGTAGTAGAGACAAATACAAGCAAACTCAAAAAAGAAATTAAAAACTATAAATAAGATACTAATTTTGAAAGCAGTGTTGGTATATGCAGTGATGCCATTGGTTCGTAAAATATAAAATTCTTTTGAAATAAGCAATTTTGTTGCTATTTATAAAAGTAAAAAACGTACTGTGTCGTACTGTGTTATTATTAAGACTTTGTTTTTCCTACGCAATAAGGCATCGTACTGTGCCGTCGTTTGGCTTCTGCTCATAAATGTGGCCTTGGGAATGGTGAGCATGCACCTTAAATAGCTCATGTAAAAGGATTTTTGCAGACCAAATATTCTGATGCATAATCATTTAATAGGAAATAAAATAAATAAAAAAATAAATATTTGCTGCATTGGTAAATTTATCGACTTTTACAATTCCTTAATTCTCATTCATAAATCCAATGACAAGAATATCAAAGGACGTATATAAGAAAAGAAATGGTTTATTAGGTTGAAAATATGGTTGAAATAGAAGAAAACAGAATGATGAATTGTGTTTGGGACGCTAATTCAGTTAATTATCTACAAGGAATTGCTAAAGGCACCATCTTTGTTCATAGTTTTGGTTGATGCAATGAGATCATGAACAAATCTTTAGAACAAGTTTATCACTTTGGTTGACCTAATCTTGTTATTGGATTTGGATTTCACATGCCTAAAATATAACTTGAAAGAAATAAAAAAATCAAATGCAGAAGAAAGACAAATCCATCTATTATGATTGACTTTAAACCTAACATATTTTTTCAAAAAATACTCTCTAACATCGTCTACAACAAAATTAATTTTTAAAAATTAGAATAATTAGTTACTACAAATATTGTCTTTCTAATTTTTTCTTGTAATCTCACCATTGATACATTAGAATGAATGTCGAATGGGATTTAGAATAATGAATACCAGCATATATTTCGGTGTTTAATGGTGAGATATGATCCCATAAAGTTTAAGTTATTCATGCCTATGAAGGGTTGCCGGGGGTGCATAATTGGGACCAGTCCAAAGGACATCTTGCTAATAGTTAATAGCAGATTGGCAGAGATGAGGGATGGGGTAAAACATGTATATTAAAAACATATTTGTTATGCATGTGTTGTAGCAGAATTATTTTGTGTTTGTGTGTTTAATACTTGATGTGTTCACGTGTTTATAAGATAAAACAGAATAACTTTGTCTTAACAAGAGGCTGGAGAAGCTAGCATACAAATATAGGAAGCTGGAGAAGCAGTCTTCTGATAAGGCAGTAACAGAGAAGTATGAAGGGTTGCCAAAGGGGGAGCTGTGAGCTTGGTTTTAGTTGAGATGTGGAACATCCGCTCCATTCGTCCAGTGAAGCTCGGATGCAAACCAATCGTGTGAATCCAAGAAGAAGGACAACATGGAGGTGTGGAGGGCAAAGAAAGGGAAGGAGAAAAAGGAATGAAGGGTAGTAATAATTTATAAAAATATTTTTATGAAAAACATTATTCCTTAATTTTTTTTATCCATATTGTTATCATCATAATAATTTTATTAGTTACATGTATAATTAAAAACAATTTTTTAAATTGTATAAATAAAAATTATCCTTCCTTAAAATAAAACAAAGTACAAATATGAAAATAAGAAGTTGTTAATAATATGTAAAAATTTTATAAAAATAAAATATTAAAAAAATAATTATCAAATTATATATAATTATTTTTACAATATTATATGCAATTATATACAATTAATTTAATAATAGATCCAAATTAAATTGTAATTTAGAAAGAAAAAATCTTCCTATACACACTTGTATATATTTCAATCTTGTAATTCTTTTATTCTTTCCATCCATCTCACGTACCATTTTTTTATATAAAAAAATATTAAAATTTAATATTTTAAATATTTTAAAAAAAAGTTATAATTTAAAAACACATATTCAGTTTAGAATTTGGGTTTTAAAACCCATATTTGTCCTTCCAGAATGACTTCTTCTTTCTACAAATGTTTGACTTCTTATTTCTACAAATGTTTAACAAAATTGGTCATACCCATAAATTTCCTTAAATAATTTCCGGATTCTTAAGTTACTTAGGTAACAGATAAGTCAAAATTCTGTGTTGAAAAGATAGTGGAATTTTATCAGTCAAATAAAACAGTTAAATGAGATTCCTAAAATATATGCATGGCATGTAAACAAGCTCCTAGTTATTTTTTCCTTATTTGTTACAAAAACTAATATATTTATACCTTGTTAATTACGAAATTTTAATTAAGATATTTATTTCTTTCAGTAATATATTGCGTCAAATATTTATCAAAATATCCTAATATTTTTATATTTTAATTTATCAATCAAATAATAAAAACATTTTTTTAAAAAAAACAAACAACTTTTAACGTAAAAAAAATTGAAAACCCGAAGTCTTTAAAGTTAATTCAAAACAGAACAAAAATTAAAAACAGATTCTTCTAAAGCACTTTAAAAATTTGCCAATTTTATTAAATTTGAAAAAAAAAACATTGCGGCTTGAGAAAGCGAAGTGAGTCTCTGTGTATGCCCTTGTGTTTATTGTGTGCGTATAAAAGAAAGAGAAGGCCAAGAGTTTTGTGGTTGTTGAGGTAATTGATCCAGAAGGGTGAGCAAGGATGGAAAATCTTAAGCATGTAAACTTGTTAGATATTGTATTCTCTTGGACTCTCATGGATGTTTTCAACCAAGATTTTTTGAAGCATAAGGTTTTTGTTTTCACTTTGCATTACTCTTCTGTTACGTGCATGGCATGTACTTGTTCATATACTTGATATGATATAACCTTGTGCCCTAAGTATGATATAAGGGTTTTACTGATAAATTGTTTTCTGCAGATGAGGAAGATTCCACAGACTTTCGACTCAATACAAGAATACATGAATTCATTCATTCCTGCATTGATTGAGGAAATACACAGTGAGATGTCTTCAAGTTTGATAGGCGTGTCTCAAGCCCCGTTTGCTGAAATCAGCACCCTTCAAAGGTCCAAGGATTTCAATCATCCCCAGGACTTTCTCTATGATATTACTTTGAAGAGCACCACTGATGATGTGAAAGGTCTAGGAAAATATGAACCTGAGACTGGAGATGTCATTGCATTCGCAAATATAAGACCTAGACGCTTAAATAACTTGATAATGACCAGAGAATTTTGCCATATTGCTTATGTTCGTCGGTCACAGGATATATTCAGTGGTCAAATCCCTATACTCACAAATGGTATTGAATTTGGCGACAGAACCAGCAAAGAACAAAAGCTTTATGCTGTGTATCTTTTTAACATGATAACAAATGTTCGCATTTGGAAGGCCTTGACCTGGAAATTGGAGGATGCAGATACAAACATTCTTACGAAAGTGCTAAAACCTGATCCAACGGTAAGAATTACTAAATCTTCTCTGTTATTTAATAACATACTGCTGTTTACACATTTTACCAGCATTGACTTGAAGTGATTTATGCATCTTCAGTATTTTTGCAATTTAATGTTTATTAGAACCCTTGTAAAACTAGAACTTCCCTTAGGGTTCTATGAAGTCTTCATGCACATTTTGTTCTGGAATTTGTCCTTTATCTAAACTGTAATTGTCTATGAAAAAAACATGCTTCATGTTTTCTTTGTATTTTACAGGACCGAGAAAATTGTCAAATTTGCTTGTCTCGAGAAAATTGTAGCCATGGTCTAGCCACTCCTGTTGCAGAAGCCATAATCTGTAATGGTCTAAATAAATCTCAGTGGGATGCAGTTTTAGACTCTGTCACAACGAATACATGTCACCATGATGATGACAGTGTTAAACTTATATGGGGTCCACCAGGGACTGGGAAAACGAAGACAGTTGCTTCCTTGTTACTTTCCCTTTTGAAGCTTAACACTAAAACATTGGCATGTGCTCCAACAAACACTGCAGTTTTGGAAGTGGCTGCTAGATTTTATGGTTTGGTTAAGGGTTCTGTTGAGACACCTTATTGTGAGACATATGGGCTTGGTGACATAGTGCTATTTGGCAATAGTTCTAGAATGAAAATTGAGAATTACAAGGGTCTTGAAGAAGTGTTTTTAGATAAGCGTGTTGATCATTTGTTGCGCTGTTTTACCCCAGGGATTGGTTGGAAATATTACCTGGAATCAACGATCAAGTTTCTAAAGGAACCCGAAGAGGCTTATGTTTTATACAAGAATGGTGTGGTGGTTGAGATGTCATTAGAAGAATTTGCTAAGGGAAGTATCAAGAATTTAGACGCTGCATATGATTCATATAAAAAACTTGTAAGTGAGAATTGTGATCCAATGACATTGGAGCAATTTCTGGAGAAAAGATACGCTTATATTGTAGACAAATACCAGGCCTACAAGGATGAAGAAATGTTAAGAGCTGGTATGACAATGGAGCAATTTATAGAACACAGGTTGAGTTTCCTTGGAGGGAAGCTGAAGACATTAATGCGAACCTTGTATACGCACATGCCAACATCTTTTATTCCATTAAATGTGTACAAGAGCATGTTGAGGGCTATGAGTTTGCTAAAATCTCTTGAAGTTTCCACGATTCAAAACGTTTCCAAACACACACTCTCTGATTGTGAAGATGGACAGAGCGTTCTTGGTCGCCATGGATTGTTAGGCTTTGAAACAGATGAGTGCCTTGTCATCCTAAATATACTTTCTCAGTCAATTTCACTTCCCGAAAGCCTTAATAACAAATATGCCATATCACAATTTTGCTTGAAGAATGCGTGCCTTGTTTTTTGTACAGTTTCAAGTTCTTTTAAATTGTACATAAAGGAGATGACACCATTCAGTTTCTTAGTAATTGATGAAGCAGCACAACTAAAAGAATGTGAATCAGCTATTCCATTACAACTTCCAGGCCTTAGTAGAGTTATCCTCATAGGTGATGAGAAACAACTTCCTGCATTGGTCAAAAGCAAGGTAAGAGGAGTTGTTGTTGTTACTATGTTTGATTGTGGCTGTTGTATATTTTTTCCCTGTATGCATAACTTGATAAAAAATTTAGATTTCCGACAAGGCTGAATTTGGAAGAAGTTTGTTTGAGAGGCTGGTGTTGTTGGGGTACAAGAGGCATATGCTCAATGTTCAATATAGAATGCTTCCATCCATTAGCATGTTCCCTAATAAAGAGTTCTACAATCAGCAACTTTCTGATGCTCCAGTTGTCAAAGCAAAGAGATATGCTAAACGTTTTCTTGATGGGAAAATGTATTCTTCCTATTCTTTTATAAACATTTCTAAGGGTGTAGAGCAGTCTAATCATGACTATAGTTTGTTAAACAAAATTGAGGTTGCAGTTATCTCTCAGATTATTGGAAGCCTTAAAAAAGGTTACTTTCTCTTTCTCCTTCTGTTGTGTCATTGAGGTCGTGTTAAACATGAACTGCGTGTTAATACTTTCAAAGTTATACTGATAGCAATAGAAGAAAAATAAAGTTTCATATGATTAATTCCTTTTTTATTTCCAGAGTCTGAGAAGACCAGGAGGAAAATTAGCATAGGAATCATATCACCATATAAGGCTCAAGTTAATGAAATCCAGCAAAAAATTAAGGACTACATTTCGGTTTCTGATTCTTTGTTCTCTGTAAGCGTTCGTTCTGTTGATGGTTTTCAAGGTGGTGAAGAAGATATTATAATATTGTCTACTGTGAGGTCTAATGGGAGTGGAAAAGTGGGTTTTCTCTGCAACAAGCAAAGAACAAATGTTGCTCTTACTAGAGCTAAGTATGTTTCTTCCCATTTGGCCATTCTTTCGTGTTCTTTCCATATTAAAAATAAGCAATAGCTAAGTGGATTTGTTTTTTGTTTTACTTCAGACACTGCCTTTGGATATTGGGAAATGCTGCAACATTAATCCATAGCAGGTCTGTATGGAAAAAGCTGATTCGTGATGCTAAGGAAAGGGACTGCTTCCATAATGCTGAGGAGGACAAGGAATTGGGAGTGGTTATTGAGGATGCTATTCTTGAGCGTGAACTGCTTGATGAATCTGTGTCACGGTTTCAGAAACTCAGTTTAGCAGAAAACTCTGAAATGCCACAAATTTCTCCAGGTAAAAGGAATATTTTTTTCATAATTTTATGAATGATGATTTTCGTATCCTTGAAAAAATATATAAATTTTTAATAATGTAATTTCAAACGAAGTAAGAATATTTGCAAACATTACTTGATGAAAGCATGTAAAAAAAATTCTTAGTTGCAGAACTATATGTTAGTACAATTTACATTGTCTTTGTCTGTTGCAGGTCATAGAAACCAAGATCGTGAGTGTTCCGATTCATCAAAGACAGACACAGAAGTATATAGCTTACAAAGTACTGATAAGTGAGTTCATTGGATTTTGAATTTTGCACCAGTGACGTGTTTATACAAGTTTGTAATTTTAGTGACTACATTTAACTAAATAAATGTCTTTGGTGTAGTTGTTACAAGATGTTGTAGTTAATAGACCTTGATTTAATTTACAGTGTTTCACATTTAAAGACTAATTAATATTTACTTTTTTTTATTTAAGTGGCTGTTATTTTAATAAGTAAAGATAAAAATAGAGAGAGAGGAAGAAATCGTTTTTATTATTTATATATTGATATGAAAAGAAAAAGAAAGTAGTGAGAATAAAATGTTCTTATAAAATGGAATAAAATATAATTGGGAGATCTTGTCATGCACTATAATCTTATCTAATTTAATTATATATAACTAAAATATTTATTATTTGTTAATTTTCCTGTTTCTTGCCGGTTTAATGCTTCTTGTTAACTTTTTCATTCTCTCTTTTATTGTTTTTATTGAGACAAAATGATCAAAGAAACTAAGTGACAAATTCAAATTGTATAGACGAGTAGAAAAGATGTTATTTATGTCATAGCTTGTGTGTCAATTTTCTCTAGTCACCACGTAGAAAAATTGTGGTTATAATTTTGAAAATAAAATGAAATTTTTTATATTAGATTAGATTTATCTAGTTCGATATAAAAAAATTTATATCCCTTTTATGTGAGCCTCTTCTTCTCCATTTCTTTTCTTATGAAACAATATTTTTCTCTTTTTTTTTCTTTTTAGTTTAGTTGTGGCTACAACAATGTTATTTAGGCTTTCATATTAGTTGTCTACTTGTATTGTTGGTTTCTTGTAACTTATTGTATTGAAACCACTTTAAATAAGTTGCATAACGATAACTAATATAATTTTTTTTTAAATACTATTTCATATGAGCAATTAAAAAATTATTTAATATTACATTAAACATAAAAGTTATTTTATATTAGATAGTAACAGATTCTTAGCATCTATAATAGACATTACGGTTAATTTTATTTTGTGAGAAGCAAACACTAACAGTGCCCTAAGGACAGTTTTATTTGAATTACATATCATTGCTTTGGAGAATCGCGGAAAGAAAATGACAGTAAAGAGTATAAAGATGTCTTACTGAGTTGACACTAACAGAGGTGTTGGATTAGCCATGAAAAGCATGCTTAGAGGTGTTGGTGACATGTGGTGCATCATAGTTGGTGAATAACTTGTAGGAAGAAATGAGAGAAAGCAAGACATAGCAAATAACAACAACAAAAGTGATAGCTATTGATGCAGTAACCTTGTCACAAAATGAACCAAAAGCCCTACAAGCTGAGCTCCATGTTGTTGCACTGTTTCCCTTCTCAGCCAGGTATAATACCTCCATTGATACAGCTCCAGCACCCAGGATTAGGTAGGTTAAAACCTACCAAACCAAATCAAATTCTCTTTATTTTCTATATTTTAAGAGTTTGAAAATACCATCAATCTATAATACAAATAGAAGGCATTTTTAAGTTTAAAAAAAAAATTAACTCAAAAATAGAAATTTTAAGTTTCTTACTTTTTATACAATTAAATAATAAAAAAATATTTTAGTCTCTTATACAACAACTTGAAAAAATACTGTTCCTCTTTCCTTGGATTCCTCTTCTAAATTGAAGATAGATTAAGATATATAACATGTTTGAAACCTTTTGAAGAAACAAAATATAAAAATGAAATATTTGTTTGATAAACTAGAATTAATTTATGTAAAAAAAATATATGAAAAAATAAAAAATTAATTAATACATAATCTAATTTTAATTTACAAAAAAAAATCTTTTTTAATTCTTTTAAAATATTTGTCGATGAATTTGTTCAAACTTACTTCAAGTATATATAAATTGTCTCACGTCTCCTACTCACGCATCCTCATTAAGAATAACCAAACAAAAACATACCCCATCTATTTAAAAAATATTATTCTTTAATATAATTTATTAAACAAAACTTTTTGTTATTTTTAAAGTTAAAATTTGGTCAAATATTTTGTTGTTAACTATATTTTCACTTAATTGGTACACCTAATATTGTCTTATCACCTATCATATTATTTTTTTTCATTAATTCTTCTTTTTCTTCACTATCATTGATCAAGCAATTAATAAGAATATTTTAATTGATATTTTATGCTACAATGATTTTAGTATTTTGAGAAGAAAAAAAACTCTCAATTATTGTAAAGATCTCTGATATTTCGCTGTAAGCGTGAATATGTTCAGTTTTATTAACTAATTTGTTGTTTGTTTTAAATTAAATACTCAGTTTTCATATTTTTCAAAGGAGCGCATATTTTAGTGGAGATATATGATTTAAGTTAATTGATTAATTAGATGCCTCAATAAATCAATTCATTCTCTCGTATTATAAAACATTGATTTGTTTTCTTTTTTAAGATTTAAATTATGCATTATAAGAATTATTTTTTATCGTATAACCTAAATTATTTTGATTCATGAATAATAAATTATTATGAATTGCTTCTTTCTCTCTTGTAAAGATTGAAAAAATTATGTGTTTAATTTAAAATTTAAAATTTATGTGAACTATTTTAGAAAATGTTATAGCTATTGAAATTTTTATTATTAATAATTAAATTGATCGACTTTTAAAAAAGTGTGAATTAGGTATGAATAATTTAAAAAACTAAAATAAAAATTTATTAAAACATATAACGTGTATTATTAAAGACAAAATTATACCCTAAAAATGTAAAAGTATTTTATATTTTTATCAGTTAAAAACCATAATAAAAAAATTTAGTTTTTATTATAATAATCATTTTAAAGATTGCGTAAACAATAGTTTGTAATTAATTTTTTTATAAAAAATTAATAAATTAAAGGAGATGTTTTAGGGCTGTTTTTACTCTTATACAAATTCTTAACTATCTTCCTAACAAAAATAAAATAAAAAACATAACAATCTTCAACATAATTTAACAAGCTTTGTAATTAGATGATGATATAAAATTGTATATATTATATCTGTATGAACTTATATCACTATTATTATTTAAATAAAAATCTTATTATTAATAATACATTTTCACTATGTTCCTATACATATAGTTTAAAAAAAACCCATAAGATTTCCTTTAATTTTTTAATGCACAAATAGCATACAGATAAAGAGCACCTGATATCAACTAATGTTAATGAGAGTGCTTGTTTTTTGGAAATGAATAATCGCAAATTCTTTTATAATATTTACTTATATATATAAATATTTTATATTATGATATTAAATACTTTACTTTTTTATTTAATATTAGTTTATACAATATAATAGTGTGGTTTAACTATATATCCATCACTTTTTGTTTTATTCGCAAACAAATAATATTAAGGGATTAAAGTGAGTTGACCTGGTCAAGTAAAAAGAGAGTCCAATTTATGGGCATGGAGGAGAGACTAGGCAAAGCAGCAAAAATCACTGAAAACAATGAATATCCCGCACAGATACCATTCATATGCACCAAATATCTGCAACATAAGTAATCCAGGATCAAATTATTCATTTTTAATTCATTAGAAAAACAATCACTATTTAATTTCAATGTTGCTAAATATAAAACATTACCATGTCAACCAATTAAAAATATTAAAACTTAATTTTAAAATGATTGTTAAAAAGATTTTAAAATAAATTGCATTCATATTCCAGTAAAGTTATCCTAAGTAACGTTTTCAGAATTTTACTTTTAAAATATACATTCATATTTTTTTATATTTTTAGTAAAGTAACATTTGATTTTTTTTTATTTAAAAATAATATATCGACTAAAAGTTTGATAAATAAAAATATATGAAATAAAGTTTTAAAATGGAATTATTATTTAAAAATTGAATAATTTAATTATTATATATTAAAAAATATATTCTCATTCAATTCTTAAAGATATATACAAGTTATACTTTTTTTTAAAAAGAACTTTTTATATAAAAACTGATAAATAATTGTAAAATATATACTTACAATTATAATTAATTTGTTACTATATCTATGTAGCACTTAATAATTACAATTATAATTAATTTGTAAAATTTATGATTATAAAAGAAATAATCATAAAAATAAGAATCATATCCGAGACAGCTATAAAAAATAAAATAAAATAAACGATTTTTTTTTCAGGAGTTAAAAGTCCATATTTGTATATATAAAATATAAACGTAATGATTATAAGTTATTAATAGAAAAAAAATATATTATGAACAAACCAAAGCTTAAGATTGAAGAATTATAATAATATAAAATTATAAACTGTATGCATAGAACTAAAAATAGAATTAAACTCTAGAAATAATAGAAATACATTAATCCTACAAATTAATCCAAAAGCAATGCTAACGATCTAAGAATGGTGATTAGATGCAGAACAAATCGATCTAAGAATAGAAACAGAGTTTTGAAGAAAAGAAACATTGCAACGATTGATTCCTCTTGATCCAACAACCCTAAACCCGTAATTTGCCTCTGTTCGTTCCCAAAATCAGAAGAACCTCAGCGACTGCTATTTGACAAATCTAATCCGAACAAATTTGTGTAAAACGGAAACGACGGAGAGTATGTGTGAGTTGATTGAGACACGTACCTGAAAGCGCTAAGGTCGGTGTAGCTAACAGAGCCATATTCATTCTCCTCGGAGTTCTTGAGCATGATGATAAGAGCCGTTACAGAGAGAAGAATGGGGAACAGACGCAGCAACGTCTCCACAAGGCGGAGGACGGTGTTGTTGTTGCCTTCAAACTCCTCGTGTGTTCCTTCAGCTTGTATCAGTTGTTTGCCAGATCTCGAACTTTCAAGCTCTCCACTTCCCTCTTCCATGGTTAGTGTCATTCTGAAATGTACATCATGTCATTTTGGTATGATATAGCCCATCCATACGGCTAACTAAGGCCAATTCAATGTGCATCATGTCATTAAAGGGAAGCCAAGCATTCACTTATGAGTACCCAACTACTAGTGCATGCAAGGTCATTTTCTTTCTACCCTCTTGCCTTATGCTGTCATAATCAAGATACCTTATAATCAAGATACCTACGAAATCTTTTTATAAATCAATTTTATAAAGTTGAGCAGACTTAAAGTCCATTTTTAATATGATATTAAAGTTATTTAGAGTTTTTTCTAGTAAGAATTTGTTAAGTTTATAAGAGGTTATTTGCTATCGGACTTTGAATCATCCATAAATATATAGTTGCATGTATGTTTGAGAATGTGTTAGAGATCTTACATTGATTAAAAAATTTATAGTATATAGGTAGATATAAACCTTAACTTATACATTAGATTATTCTTGTAAGGTTCAGTTGATTATTTAAGCATAATCAAGATACATCTAAAACTAGCTATCTCAAGTTAATAAGAAATATCGATATTTCATAATATATAAATTAATACAAACCTCTTTATAAACTAATTTTATAAAATTTAGTTAGACTTAAAGTTCATTTTTAATATGGTGCAGGGTTATTTTGAGTCTTTCTTAACAAGAATTCATTAAGTTTATCAAGTCATTCGCTATCGGACTTCAAATCACTCATTAATATATAGTTGCATGCATGTTTGGAAATATGTTAGAGATCTTACGTATTGACAAAAATAATAATATTGTATACTATATAGATGAATGTAAACCTTTAACTTATAAACTAGATTATTTTTATAAGTTTCAATTAAACATAAAATTCAATTTTTAATAAAAAATAATCTATTATTAGTTGTTGGTCTTTTTTTTTTCTTTTATTCAAAGTCTTTTATTTAGCAATTTTTGTGGGACCAGAAAAAGAAAAATTATATTTAAAAATGATGATGGTTGAGAGTAATAAATTTTGGAAAGGGACAAGCATCGAATTTAAGATTGTAGAGTGTAGGAAGGTGAGAGACGGCTACTTTTTCATTTGTTGGCTTAAATTTACTTTGATGGATGGTGAAATTGAGGCTATTATAAGCCATAAATTTGCATGTGATGACAGCGAGGAACCTATTCCAGTTAAAGTGGGAACAATTTTCCCACCAACTTTAACAGCATCTATTCACAATTACTTACGAGCTAGCATACCTGAATCCTTCTAAGTGGCTTAAAATGGGAATGGTGCCAGATGCAGAATAGATACAAACATAGTCCTTTTTACCCCCTTCAAGTACCAAGATCATATACAAAAACATGGTGGAATTGAAGAGTTTGAAAAAAGAAGTCAAAGTGATAGAATTTTATTACTTATTGAAGGAAGAAGATTAAGTATGAAAACGAAATCAATTTATTTCAATGAAACAGATCAATCAACAATAGGACAAGTGGTGTTGCATACACAAAAAAAATAGATTCTATAAATAGTTAATTGAATGAACAGATCAACAATACACATGAATGCAAGCAGACCTACCATGTGTACAATTTTCAGTGGAATCTAGTCCTAACCTAAGACTTACCTGCATATATTCATTTCAAATAAAGCTCAGATTTTCTTACATGAATTCAAAATAACAATTAATACACTTATTAAACAATCTCATTCTTGCAAAAAAAATAAAAATATTTTATTGAAAATCAATCAGTCAAATTTAACTTGCAAAAATTAGACTATTACCATTTTAGAATTGAGAAAATAACAAAGTATACAACATACTATCAAACACCACCTTATTCTCACTGTTTAAATAAATTTCAAATGATAATCTTCAGAAAATACTTTCCAAAATGATAATAAATTTTTCACATGCCCTAAAAATTACTTTTCCAAATAATATATTTAAAAGCCAAAGAAAAAAGTGTATTAGCAATAAGATGAACAGATACCTTAAACCTTAATCAACCAAGACTAATGGGTCCAAAACAACACTTGTATGTGTTCGTTGAGTAACCACCTCCCCTTCTAAAAACAGCATCGTAGGGTAACAAAAACAATTAATCAATTAATTAAATAAATATTACTATAAGAAATTGGTAATACTAATAGTAAATAATAACACTACTTGATTTTGTGGGATCATGGTTCAAGTCTGATCTTTTATTTTAATAATATTTTTAATAACTAATTGATGAATTTATAAAGATAAGATACGATAATTAAATTTATTTAATACTTTTTTTAATAATATTAATAAGACATTTAAATATTTTAATACGAATAATGATATTCAAAAGGTATAATTAATAATAAATATAATAAATAGAGATTAAAACAAGATTTTATACTAATTATTATAAAGAGTGAGAAATGAGTTAATATTATATTAAAAAAAATATTTTAAAAGAGAGAGACAAATGGATATTTTGATCTAGGATCTCAATATTCTTATACCGGAACAAATTTAAAAATATATAATAATAATAAAATCAATAAAAATTAAAATAAATTAAATTTTGAGATAAAGGTCAAGTAGATTAAATAATCAAGATAACATTAAGATGTATTAGGAATAAATTAAAGAGCATAAATTATACTGATCGCAGCCTAAGAGGGTGTGAAAAGTGATAAGCAATGCAATAACAGCAGTAATTTAAAACTATGCAAAAAAAAAATTAGAACATGTGAATAACTAATATAGTAAAAAGGATATAACTAAATAAAAATAATAATTGAACTAATATAAAAATAACCAGTGAGAACAAATAAATAATTAAAGTCTCAACATAAACAGATTTGATGTATATATAGATACTCAATCTTTGTTGTTTTTACCAGGTGCATGCATATGTATGAAGAGGTGGTGAAAATGACCAATAATGTTGACTCTCGATAGCATCATCTTATTTTTATGAATTTCATGTACTTTTTAAAACTAGTGTGTATTTTTGTATGGAGCTAAAATTATGAGCATAAATCAATACGTAGTTAATATAAGTTTGGATGTAATAAAAAAAATCAACTTTATGCATTAATAAATGTACGAATTGGAGATTTTAAAAATCATGAAAAATACTTCCTTTTCAGATTTTTTTTTTGCTAAACGTTGGGTAATGCCTAAAAAAATCATCTTATTTTAAAAATTATTATTTTTTAGTGAAAAAAAAAAACTGTTCCAAACAGAAAAAATGTGTATGAAAAAATAATTATGAAAAAGGTTGGAATTAATGAATAAAATAGGTGAGTGGATGAGCGCAACATCCGGAATAGTTCCTTAAAGTGAGCCACATTGGGCTTAGCAGAGGAAGACATTTTCCAGCTTTGAAGATATCCACTTTCCATCAACATGGGATGGAATGGGACACAATACAACTTACAAGGACTTCTCCCTTATCCCAATTTCACATTCCATGTACTCATCTCAACTTTCATCTTCAAACCCTTACTAATCATCATTGTTTATTTTATTTCTTAGTATAAGATATTTTTAGAAATACTACAAAATATTTTATAATAATTATATTTATAAATTAATTTTATAAAGTTAAATTATAGTTATTTTCTAATATCATATCAGAATCATTTATAGTCTATTTTAGTAAAAGTTTGTTAATCTTATCGAATTAACATATACGAGTTGTTAGAAACATCTATTAAAAATAAAGATATATGAATCATTTTATAAAATTATTTAGACTTAAAGTTATGTTCTTGTACATACTTTCTATATTATTTTTATAATGTTTTTCTTATAGGATTTTTGTGTGTTTTGAATACACCCAACCCAACAAGACATTTTACTTTGTATGATCTTATTTTCCTAGAATTATTTATTTTCATTGTTCTAAAATGAGAAAATATATTTTTAGTCTGGAATGTTATATTATATGTAAAAACTGTTAAAAAATGTTTTGTGACAGTGGGTAGAGGGAAGGGTGCGATAAGGGAGTTGCATTCGGGGAACAAGAAATATCATATTCGGATAAAGTCGAATCTTACTCTGCCCGTGAAAAAGATTATGATAAAATTGATAATGCAATAAAAAAAATAGCACGTACTAATCTTATCCAACGCATCTTAAAGCTTTACTTATAAACCGTCCAAGTCTTCTCTTCACAACACACAAAAAGGTTGTTGTGTTGCGATTCTATTTCGAGTAAACCTTTAGAACAGAGAAAAGTGTGCCTATATGTTTTCACGCATTCACTGCTAGCCACAGATACAAATCGTTGCGTGTGGTGTATTGGTGGGGAAGAACAACAACAAAGTTCAGACATTAAAACCCCAAAAGGGTATTTCAGAAACAAGATTTGTAGGACAGAGATGGAACACCCAAAGTATAAGGTTGTCGAAGCTGATCATAACAAGGGACCAGTTAATGAGTGTGTTCTTGCTCGTTCTTTTTCTTTTTCTGAGTCCGAGTCTGAGTCAGGAATTTCTTCATCGTTGGATTCTGATTCCTTTGAAGAGGTTACATCCTCTGTTTCTTCTTCTTCTTCGGCTGAACAATTTGCAACTGAACCGTTGAATGATATGTCTTCCTTGTTTCAACAACTTCCTGTCAAGTAAGCTTCTTTTGCCACTGCTTTTGTTCTGAGTTTGTAAAAGTTTCAAACACTTTTTGTTCTAGAATACAACAGATTACACCATGAATCAGAAACCATGATTCATGATCTGAGTTGTTGTAAGTGGGTCTAAATGTAAGAATCATTTATACAATTTTCTGAATCAATAATGTTATTGTTATGCATGGCAATTGTGAAAGAAAATTTTCTGAAGGTTGTGTTTGATAATGTGTAGGAGGGGGCTTTCCAAGTATTACCAGGGAAAGGCAGAGTCTTTCACTTCATTGGAAAAAGTGAGGAGATTGGAGGATCTAGTGAAGCCAGAGAATCCATACAATAAGAAGTTCAAGTCTTGCAGAAGCTATGGAGGAGTAATGGGTGAGTCTGAGAGAGAAAAGTGCACCACTACTTCTTCCAGTGCTATTATCTCTAAGCAGGGAAGTGAGAAGAACTTCATGGTTAGAAAACCTCCAATTCTACCTCATAGATCTACCACTACCACCTCCATTCCTAATCAAACTGCTTTGTTTGTTTGAAAAATGGAAGAAACAAGTTGTTGTTTGTGATCTAATGGTTTTGGTTCTTTTGGTGGATTAGTATTGGTTTTAGAAATTTTCAGTCATAATCTTTAAAAATGTAATTAGTGGTATGTTGATTTAGTTAGTTTTTTTCTCTCAAAGAAAACGGATAAGAAGATTAAGTTTAGGACATCTGTTAATAAAATGGTTATAAAAGAGATTAGTGATTTATAATTTGCCGATGATCGGAAAATTGTTTAATCTGTTATTAGCATGGCGTTCCAATTTATACTGCAAGTAAAATTTTCAATAAATATTAAATTGACTGGTATAACTTCTTTAATTATTTGTTTATATGGGATTGATACCAATATTACAGTATCTACTTCGCCAATTTATAATTTGTTAATAAGATATGAGGCTAAGACACACTCGTGAGACATACGTATTGAACAGTAACATACTCGTACTATACTTGTAGGATACGTATCGGTGAAATGTACAATTCAAAAAATATTTGTAAGATTTCTGACAATTTTAGTATTTTTAAAACAAAATTTTAAAAGAAAAAAATATATTAATTTTTTAAAATTTAAATTTGTTGTATAATTTTTTATTATGATTATAAAAATAAAGAACAAATTCTTTTGAATAGTCATGGAAATAATCTTTTTACTTCAAAAAGAATTTGAAACATACTTCTGCACGTAAATCTTTATTGTCAATTTATATAATTAATATATAGATTTGTTCATGTGTCCTAAATTTTATAAATTATACATATCTTTTATGTCCGTGTTCGTGTAGTATCAATGTTCGTGTTAGTGTTTGTTTGTAAGTAACTTTATTTAAATATTTTTTTAAAATAAAGTAAGTAAATTAGAGTTACTGATCAGAAAAATATTAGTATTTTTTATATTTAATTTTATAAAGAAGTTAATTTTATTTAAACTTATATTTTTAGTACAATTATTTTGAATTTTTATAAACAATATTTTTACTTGAATTAAGTTTTGCAATACTTTTTTTTCATTTGAGTTTATATATTAAATAATAATTTTAAAAAACTATTTAAAATTGAAGAAAAAAAAAAGTATTTACAGTATTTGTGAATATAAAATAATCAGTAAAGTAAAGCAGATAGCAAGATATATAATTGAACGGAATTTTTTTGGGAATAAATAGCAACTATTTGTATATAGTGAACTCCATTTATTAACATAATATATTAAAATTTACATGTAGTTAAATAATAAAATTGGAAAAATATGTAATTCAAGACATATGTTATAATATAAAAAAATAAATAATATTATATAATAGGATGAAATATTATGTTAAAAAAAATTATTGTTGTTTATTGAATAGAAATTTGTATTATTTATCACTAGTACAAAAACGTTCATTAATGATGGTTAAAAAGGTCATATAAAGACAGTTCTCGAGTCGTCGTTATAAATCAGTTATTTATAACAATGGTTACTGTCGTTATAAAATCACATTAATAACACATGTTAAAACGCTGTCAAATAACAATGATTTTTTTTAAAAATGCATTTTTAACGATAGTTCTAGTGGAGAATCATCGTTATAAATGTTTTTAACGACGATTCTAGTGGAAAACCGTCATTATAAGTGTATTTTTCATAAAAATATATTATTATATTTTTTTTTTAATCTTAAATAAAATATCAAATTTTCATAACAATAATACATGTAATATCATAATTTAAATATGAAAGTCTACAATAAGCTCTATAAATATATGAATTTTTTTTATGTCATTCTAAAGTGTTATACATGATTACCTTAAAGTGCATCTAAATAAGTTTCTTTGCATTTATACTTGCACTTCTCCTCCCACTCAACATGTTATATCAAGAATAAGCACTGAAATAATAAGATTTCATGTTACAACACACACATAACATTATGTAATGTAATGTATGAGTAATAAATTTGTGAATGTAATATAATCATAATGGTTTGATAAATTTCTATTTTATACTAGGAAACATCATGCAAAATTTTAGAATTTTCTGACAAGCGTAAGTATGAGAACTAAAACCTCAAAATACCTTAAAAATACCTAAATAATAGTACACGATGGACTTTTGAAATTTTGATGGACCCCAATCCCCTTCGGAATTGGCCAAGTGATTTGTTACCTCGTTTCAAGCAACTTTTATTTTTTACACGTTTCCATTTGACTTCTCTATCAAAAGTTATGGTCGTTTGAAGTTTTTTCATGCTAATTTTTGTCAACTCCAAATCTATCACTTTTCTCTTCAATGACACGACTCCTCCATCAAATATTCACTAAATGAATTTTCCACAAACTACCAACTAATCAACACATAGATACATGCAACACAATCAATGTATACAAATATTACCTAATTCATTATAAAATAAAATTCAAATTGTCGAGGATCGGACACCCTCAGACTCATAATCAACGCATATGTTGCATTCATAAGAATATTAAAATAAAGAATATTCAAACACTAACATGACGGGAAAAATGGCATGGGTGAGCGGTGACACGATGGAACAGAACTAGTGTTGTGGAGGAGCACCGGTAGCAGCACGACAACAACGTCCTTCCAATCTAATCCAATGAACTCTAAAATATTTTGAGACACTCATCAAATAAACATTTTACATATGTACATCTTTTATTTTTTCCTACATAATCCCCGTAGCCAAGTCCTGTAAAACGCTACCATGTGGAGTAAAAACAACACAACAATTTAGTGAATTGGTTATCTTACTAATAGACATTGAATTTAAAATGACACAAAGAACATCTTTGAGAGTGATTTTGAGAGTGATTTTGTCATTGAATTTAATTGTGACTGTAGATGAAATGGGCGAGGTTGAGTCTTGGGCAGATTAACATTTGAAATAAATGATGATGAAGTGTGTGTGAAAAATTGTGAATCAGATCCAATGTGATCGATTGCTCCGCTATCCAAAATTCATGGTTTCGTAAAAGCAGAATTAGAAGAGGAGTTATGGGCAAGCAGACCTGCAGAGCTAACAAACGTGTCACTTTTACCGTTATTGTTGAGCGAGTAAATAGCCTTTGCCAATTGTTGAATTTGCTCGGCACTGAAACCTTGTACGAGGTTTCTATTGGACTTGTTACTGATGTCTTCTTTGCCAGACATGATTTTTTATTTAGGGGATAAAAATGGAGAGGCGGTTAGGGCACCGATATATAGAGAGAGTTTCTATCTTCAAATTACAATTTAATTAGGTAGGATGAGATTCTATCATTATTAAATTAATTGCATATAATTGGATACAATATCGTACAATATTGCATACAATAATTGCATATAATTTGATAATTATTATTTTCTTAATAGAAGGGTTCATTAAACCTAGTACTAGCCAATTTTTCTCCCTGGTCCTCCTCATAAAAAAAAGACAGCACTTGGCGTTTATGTGTAGACTACATAGCACTCAATGCAGT
Organism: Phaseolus vulgaris; assembly: GCF_051622355.1. Lineage (NCBI taxonomy): Eukaryota > Viridiplantae > Streptophyta > Magnoliopsida > Fabales > Fabaceae > Phaseolus > Phaseolus vulgaris. The sequence continues at coordinate 58,623,405 of NC_143505.1, read as the reverse complement.
CACCATACTTGACCGTTTTCCCATACCCACCATTGATGAACTTTTAGATGAATTGGGATCAACTACAATTTTTACTAAGATTGACTTGTATTCAGGGTATCACCAAATTAGACTCAACCCAACAGACACTCCCAAAACAGCCTTCATAACTACAAATGGACACTGTGAATTCCTAATCATGCCTTTTGGCTTGACTAATGCGCCTTCAACATTTCAGGCAGCAATGAACGACCTCCTCAGACCCTTTCTTAGACGATTTGTTTTAGTTTTTTTTATGACATTCTGATTTACAGTCCCACATTTCAGGACCATATCACCCATTTAGAGCTTATTCTTAAATTGTTAGAAACCAAATCTTTTTTTGCTAAGCTTTCTAAATGCAGTTTTGCCACAACAACAGTAAGCTACTTAGGCCACATCATTTACCCAGCGGGCGTAGCTCCAGACCCAGAAAAAATAATAGCAATAAAAAAATGGCTCGAGCCACACCGGATTCTATAGAAAGTTCATTCGCAATTACGTCACTCTCGCCGCTCCTCTCACCGATTTATTACATTATCCAAGGTTTACATGGCCAAATACAACACAAGAGGCTTTTACAACAATGAAAGAACAAATAGCCAAGGTGCCTAATCTACGTCTTCCTGATTTCTCCCAACCATTTGTCATTGACACTGACGCATCCGTGGTTGCCATTGTAGCAGTTCTTAGCCAAGCAAATCATCCCATCGTGTTTTTCAGCAAAAAAATGTGCCCCGCCTCCAAGCAGAATCAGTATATGTGAGGGAGATGTATGCAATCACAGAGGTCACAAAAAGTGACGTCAGTACTTGTTAGACAACCAGTTTAAAATTTATACAAACCAAAAAAGCCTCAACACACTCTTGTCCCAAACCATTCAAACACCAGACCAACAGAAATGGACAGCAAAACTTCAAGGTATGATTTCCAAATAATTTACAAACTTGAAAAAACGAACGTGGTGGCTGATTCGCTCTCTCGCCAAGAGTCGTCGTCCATAGCCCTGTTGCTAGCCATCTCCACCCTGTTGCCCACCATTTTCAAAGAATTGCATCAATATTTCACCACAGAGGAAGGTCGCCACTTGATTGCGTTACACACTCGAAACCAACCAACGCGATGTTTGTCTGAATGTCGACGTATATCAATACTTCAGTGACAGAAGCTAAGAGAGATATCATATCAAATACAATAAGCATAAGAAATTCTTTTTTATTTATAAAAATGGGCATTCCAATCACTTGATGGTAACCCTGGGACAATGAAGACTGCAACGAACATCACATATTTATGGTCAGAACATCCACAATTGCAAAGGTCTCAACTGTTTCTTTTATCCATTTCTCTCCATCTTTCATCAATATGGATTATTTATTATGGACTATTTATTAAGGAAATAATGATTATCAAATTATAAGCAATTAATGTACATTATTGTACGCAATTAATTTAATAAGAAGTGTTTATTGTTTTACCATCTTTTTATATACAATTTTCTTATATTATTATTGTATTATTGTATTTCATACATCAAGCACTAGTTAGAGAAAACTAATGAAGATGAATGCATCTTAAACCATTGAATTTCTCTTTGCATTTGCAGAGTAACATCAACTTTTGCATTGGCAGAGTAGCACCAAATCTATGATTCAGATCAGAGAAAGGTCCTAAATGTGCTACCAGGTGCAACAGGTTATTGTCAAACATGTTTGTTTGTGCTATAATTAATTATATTTTTATTTCTAAAGAGAGTATGCATATAGTTCTCCATTGCCCTTAAGAGATCATGGTTAGCCTTCCTCGCCGCATTTATGAACTGAATATTTTCATGCTTTGCTACATCCAACATTAGTTTCAAGGAAGTTGAGGTTCATCTTCACTTACCAACTTCAGGGAAAATATTAAGAAAATAATGATGATTATCAAATTATACGTAATAATTATACATAATTATTGTACGTTATTGTACGCAATTATATGCAACTAATTTGATAATGATAGAATCTCATGATTAGTTGATCACTACATAATTAGTTGGTGAAGTGTTGACAAGATACAACTACCAACAATGGAAAAATCTCATCAAAACGTATCTCAGGGGTCAAAATCTCTAGGATGTTATCGAAATTGTTTCTACTCTGACGCGCATTGATGGATAGAGAGACGCAAAGGCTTTGCATATCATTCAACTCTCATGCGGACCAAACAATCAAATTAAACACTTAAAAATTGCCAAAAAAGCTTGGAATCACTTGGTTGCGCTTTACGCTTATGAGTTTATAGTTGAACCACATATTAGACCTAATACTACTTGTTTAGATGTTTCTTTAAATCTTTCTTTATATCTATATATTTACACATAACATTAATTCCAAATATTTGTAAATGTTGCACAAAGCTCTGTATTAGTTTGTTTTAAAATGATGACTAGAGAGGCGCAGGCTCATACATGAGGGAAACATGGTATGCCATATTTTGGGCTTTGAGTTCAGGTAGAACAGTTTTTCATGTTGCAACAATAATGACATTTGAAAATACACAACATGCTTGGCTGCTCATTGTGAAATGGTTAATTTGAATGTTAAAAGAAGTCATTCTTATATGAATGGTTAAGTTTAATTTGATTTTTTATTAAATAGTTTTTAATAAAAAATCGAATTAATCATTTAAAGGAGTTATTTTTTTATTAGTAATAAAAATAAAAAAATAAGAATCACTTTAAGGATGATCCAACCATGTACAAAATCGTATCCAGAAGTTTGTCACTAACTTAGTAAAACAAATACAATCTGACCAACCTAAATAAATTACTTATGTTTAATCAGATACATACAAACTAGGATCCAAACACCAATCAAAAAAGGAAAAACTGTAATAAGATATTCATATACCTATGTAGGAAAAATAGGTACAAATCAAAACTTTAATTATTTTTAATCAAGTCTTCTAACCCCTCATACTTCATTTATATTTTTATCTTAGTTGAATAATTGAAACTGGAGAGTCAAATTTTATTTTTTCAATACTAGGAATAAGTTTTTTCTATAATTAATTCAATTTTAATTTTTTTTAAATTTTTTTTTATGCGTTAACCCACATGCCCGCGAGTTATCTCTTATGCAGAACAAGTGCGTGAAATGAGCTCGTTGGGCGAGCAGCCCGCATTGCCACCCTTAATAAAAGGATAAACAAAATCACAAAAAGACATATACACACTATAACAAAATCATTGAATAAAATTTAATTTTAAAAAAATGAAATATATATTATATTAATTTAAATATTATTATAAAAATTAAAAAATTATTAATTTTTAAATTGGTATCTTATTAGTTATCAATGTTTTAAATATCAACTTTAAAATCTAAATAATTGATAGTTAAAACCTAGATAGCTAATTAGATATTAGTTTATAAATTATTTATTAAATTTATAAAATAAAAACTAAAAACTTAATATTTTGTAAAAAAAAAATATTATCAAATTGTTAAAGAAGTCTAATCGAATTGATTGAGTAGAACTTCTAAAAATAAAAAATAAAAGAAATACCATGATAATATCAAAATATCTAATACATAGCAAAGAATTATTAAATGATATAAATAAATAAAAATTACTAGTTACTACTTCATCGTACTTATTCATTATATTTTATTTATTTTTAACCATACTCATTATATTTTATGTGAATAAATATTTTTTTTCAATTTTCAATACTTTCAATGAAAAATTTCAAAAAAAATCTTATGAGAAGAAGCCCAAACAGCCCATGAGAAGTCCACATAGGACCCAATTAATAGTGCTGTGAGTGTTCCCACATAAACAAATACTTGTTTTTGCGCTTAACCTTCTCGGTTGCCGCGGAGGAATATGGCGAATGCCAAATGAGGGCACCGCACAGTTTTAACTTCGTTAGAACCAACGGTTTGTTTTTCTTTTTCTTCATTTTTTCTTCTTACCAGTGCTTTCGTTGTTTCTAATATATATATTCATCTCTTCCCCCGTTCATGCACATTGATTGGGTCTTTCTTGCAGTATTACCGCTTATTTTGAATACCATGATCTCCACGATTTCAAACTAATTTTGAATGTTACATTGTTGTCATATTCATCCCTTGCTAATTGATATTTGCCTCTTACAGCGTGTCCTCGTGTTTTGTTGAACTCTGTGTATTGTTGAGTTAATTGTTTTTGAATGATCCTAATTGAATGATGGCTGCAGAGTGATAAAAGGGAATGATGGGGCAGTGTGAAGGAAAATTGTGGCTTTGGTGGGATTATCAGTTAATGAACTGGAATGCCCTCTTTGTTAGTTTTTAATGATCACGTTTATTTCTTGTGTTGCTGCTTCATGTTCCAGATTCTCAGAAAAATTTCTTGCTATGCCTCTATTTTCCTCTTTGATCAATGTACTTTCTATCAGTTCCCAGACCATGGGGTTATTCCTTGGCTGGGGAAGTAACAATTGAAGGGCCTTACTTTTATAATTTGTGGAATTGATTTTCGTGGTGTTTCTGGATTAAGATATTGACCATACTCTGAATATTTTGTTTGCTTTCAAATTGAAGTGGCTTGTTAGAACCTTGTGAATCTCAATCATTTTTTGGAATGAGCAAATTACAATTAACAAGCACATATAGATACTGTTGTGATAAAAGCTGAACTTTAGAGTATGTTTCGACATTTATAAGTGTTATTCTTGATTCAATTTTGTTTATTATATTTTTTGGTCTGATTGCAGGAAAGGAGATAGTATGCTTCTCTTTGATATTAGGGACAAATTGTAACTTCTGTGTTCTTCAAGGGGTTCTGAGTTCTATATATACCTTCTTATAGTTCCTTTTCTAATTACTTTTCCATGAACCCTATGCTAAAGGACAGCAACACAAAAGCCACATCGAAACTACCCCGAAGGGGAAAAAGAAAAAAGAAGGGTCTGGAAGTAAAGGATGCTCAAGTAGCAGAAAACCCATCAGAATTCTCATTTGCTATAGCCAAAATTGCAGTTGCTCAAATCTGTCGATCAGCTGGATTCAAAACGACCAAAAGCAATGCTCTTGAAACCTTAACTGCTGTTTCCACTAGATATCTGGAAACAATTGTGAGATCAGGTGCCTCATTTGCTAGTGCCTCCAATCGTACTGACTCCAACCTCTTTGACCTCGTCAATGGCATTCATGATCTCTGTTCTGTTGAAGGATTTCCGGGTGGTTCAGCGATCCACAAAGGTGACCTGCTGAGGTCTTCCGCTTTAAGAGAGATTATGAATTTTGTCAACCTCTCTGATAAAGTTCCTTTTGCTAAACCAATTAAATGTAGAGATGTTTCTGAAGTAACCATTGATTCTGGTACATTAACGTGTTTCTCTAACCAAGCCAAAACTCACATACCGAGGTGGCTCCCACATTTTCCTGAGCAAAACTGTGATCAGGTTTTAGTTAAGGAGAGGAAATGTGGGGAGAAATATTGGGAGCATTCATTTGCTGGGGACGAAAACAGTGTCATATCACAGAGCAACCACATGAATGGAAAAGAAGGGAAAGACACAAGGATGGAATTGCCAGAGGGAAGAGAAAAAATGAAGTTTAAAATTAGAGGGGAGGAGGAGAAGCACGTTGGATTGGGTGTGAATATGTTGACTGGGGTTTGTAAAGGAAGGAAACGAGTGTCTTGGAATCACAACAAAATGAATGGTTGTATTATTGATAACAACCAAGATGAGAAAAGATAGCATGATTGTTATGGAATGAAATTATGTTTGTAACTGATGTGTAAGGTCAGATTATGAAAAAAAAAGAGGCTGATATGAAAACAAACGAAAATTTGGTGCAGCCTAGTTTTGACCAAGGTTTCAAGTTTGTTATGGCTTGCTTTTGAAACTTGTCTTTTAAAGAAAGTGCTTTGTTCGGAAATTCTTTTTGTATATAGTAACTATCCTGGCCAATTACTGCATTCTAGATTTATTTTCAACCCTTTTGGACAGTATATTTTGAAGGTATGAAATTATGATTTGTTAGCTGTTATCAAATGTTTTTTCTTTTCGACTTTCTATTAGTAGCAGTTTGCTACTACTAAGTTTTACGTTAGTAGGCCTCATTGCTGTAGTTCTTAGATCTTCCTGTAATGTTGGGTCACTTCTTTTGAGTCCTTGTATTTTGTTTTGGGCCTCTTTTGGCCCGGTGAATATATGAATGAATCAAATTAGTGAGGTTTCAATACTTCGTTAAGATTCAAAGATCTAAGAGTCCAATGCAAATCATTATGCTCAACTCATAATTTATTTATTTTTGGGTATATATCTTTACTTAGGTGTTTATACTTGAGTGCATATTCAGTTATAAATTAGTTTTTATATTTAAGTTATACATCAGTTAATATTTTGTATATCTAATATGTTAGGGAAATAATTTTAAAAAATTGTTTATGAAACTATTCCAAGTGATAACTTCATCTTTCTCGTGCATTATTTCTCTCATTCCCAATAATCAATATTCAACTTCCTTAATTAATTGAAAGATGATATGTGTTAAGTTCCTATCAAGTATGGTCTTACCATTAGATTTGAAAGGATAATGTGTTATGGAAGCATGTTAATGTAAAGTTAGAGCTCACTCTGCTACCACTCCTTCCAATCTACAACTGCTGCATGACAGCCATAACGACACTTGTTGTTAAAGAGTAGTAGTTATCTAAGCACATAATGGAAATAGAATGGAAAATCATATTAATATTTATTTCAAGTCTTTATAAAAGTTCCGTATCTCCTATTTGAAAAATGCTTTATGAATACAAAACTCACGCAATTTCATAAATAATCAGTGGACAGTTTTCAATTACATTTAAAATTACATCTAATACGTATTAATAATTAACAAATATTTTGTGCTTAAAATTATACATATTTTAGAGATAAATTGTTAATAAAGTTAAATATATTTTTAAGTACTTTCACACAAAATTTATTTTTATCTTAATTTAAGGTTTAGACTTTTTCTGAAAAATTATTGAAATAAGTTTTAATTAATTTTTTTAACGTAATATTATAGTATTATAACATCACTATGAGTTATCATGAAATACATAAACTATAATAATTATTATAGTTGTTTTGTTGCATTTATATCGACTTTTTTTTTATCCCTATATGTATAAAGTAATTAGACTAAATGAAAAGTAATAATGCAATTGAAAAAACAATTAATATCATTTTAAACTTTGAAATGATAGAGAAATAGAAAGAAAATATTCAAAAAAATCTATTAAATAGGATCAGAGAGTACTTAGGACATGGATTTAGGGATAAATGAATATTTATGGCATAAATGATAACAACTTGTTTTTGTTAGATTATATAATATTAATATTATTATTGGTTTATTAGTTTATTACATTACACCAACAAAGTGCCGTTGGAAGTTGGATATCTCTCTGGTTTGAGAGAGAGAGAGAGAGATTCATAAGAAGAGAAAGCGTGTGGTGATGTGATTGTGGAAGAGAGGAGCATTGCCAATTGTCCCTTCATGTGAAACTCACGGCAAATATGAGGCCACCTTCTGAAGAGATCGTTTCATTTTCATAACAAATAAAATGAATGAACATGTCAGCTCTAATATGAATAATGAGCTGGTTTGATGAACTGTGTTTCTCTTCCAATCTATTCCCCTTAATTGAAATCCTTTGATTCCATTGCTTCATCTCAACACACCCTTTTGATTGCCTACCCTTCTGTTGCAAGTCCTGTGATCTCTTTCCTTTTCTATGGACCCAAAAGAATTATGCTCCACAGATATGATTGATGGTCAGTGTTTTCATTTTATTGCTCTCATTCACATGCACATACAGTTTTTGTTTATGCATGGTTTTCTATGCTTTCCTATGTGGCTTGTTTTACTTTTGCTTACATTTTATGTATTTTCGTTACAAAGGAAAAGTTTAACTGCTTTGAGACTTTGTAGGAAGTTGATTTTCCTTTAGTTAACCAAGCCACTTTTGCTATGGGACTTGATTTAGGGATCAAACACTCTTAAGGGGTGATATTTGAGCCACATCTCTTAGCTGTTCGATTTAATGTTTATTAAAACTTTTAGGTTTACCTTCTTCTAGCTGAGGATCTTGTCATTAATATATGTCATATAACAGTAATATTGTTTATGAATAGCAATATTTCTAAATTGTCCTGTCAGTGATTGCAAACCTCTACCTAGAGTGCTTTTTGAATAATTAAGATCTTATAATTGTAGATGTTTGCTAGAAAAATAGTTTTTTTTTCTATTATTAAGTGTCCCAGGCAGTGTGGCTGTCAAATTATGTTCTTTTGTGGTCCACTTTTATGTCCAGGTGCTATTTCTTCTCTCCTTCCTTCAATTTTAGGGAAAATATAATAATATGGCAGAGCACATACTAAGTTCATAAATAGGTTTCAGTTACCATGGGTCCCTTTCTTTTTCATATGATATGATTGTATTTGTTTCAGTTGGTCAATTTGTCAATTTCAAACTTCCATTTTGAAAGGAAAAGTGAGAAATACTTTATTTGAAGAATTATTTCATTTACAAGTGAATTTTTTTGTGCTAAAACTTCCAATGTTATTATTTCAATTCTTTTCAGAGGAATGGCAATGAACTTTTAACCTCACCAAGCCACATAGGACTGTTTTTGAAGTTAGTAGTGTCAAGTCAATGGATATTCTCATAAAACTTTATTCTAGTAAAACAGAAAATTAACTCTCTCTTGTCTATATTGTGTACATATCCTCTTATGAAAGAATTTTTTGACTGCACATTATTTGCGTGAAATTCCCCTATTCATTTATTAATTATTTGGAAATGATCACTCTTCATGTACTTAAAAATTAAGAAGAGAAAATAGAGAACAAAAAAATGTTTCCTTTAACCAAAGTAACCTATTCCTTTGGATGAAGTAATATGGGAAATGTATGGTTCTGTAGTGATCTGACCCTGTGTGAAAGCATTGTAAAACAAGGACCTACATTCTTTAATGGAAAGCAAATGAAACTGTTTACATGGCTTGTCTAAGAAATTTTACAGTGGTGTATTTTTGTGAATCTTTCAAGTAAAACAGTTATGGTACAAAATACTATTTTTGTATTGGTGGTTCAGTATCTATGTTATCTTACTTTCTGTTCTCTCATCTCTTTGAAACGTAAGAGATATTTTGCACTGTGTGGTCTGGTATGCTCTTTACATAAACAACTTTTTTTCCTTGTGATTTTGGTGTCCACCAGGCACTGTTGCTGCACACATCAAGAGGCCATGCAGTTCTCTTCCAACAGTTATTGTCATTGGTGCTGGAATATCAGGAATTGCTGCTGCACGAAGTCTCTATGATGCATCTTTTAAGGTGCTATATCATTATTGTCAGATTCATCTTTATTTACTTATTCTTTCTATTGCTTTTTTCTTTGTCTTATTCCCATCATTTGGTTAGGTGATTGTACTGGAGTCAAGGGATAGGGTAGGAGGCAGGATATACACTGATTACTCATTTGGCTGTCCTGTAGATATGGGAGCCTCATGGTAAGTTCTACTCGAACTACAATTTTGTTTTCTTTGTTGCTAGCACGTTGTTTTGGAATTGGAAGATGATCTGAACTTGTGAACCTTGTTCACCATCTTCTAACTTGCCATTCATTAATTTGGTGTGCTCATTTTAGGTTCTTAGCCTTACTGCACCAACTCCCTAGACATGCAGAGATTGAAAAAGTTCCTCTTATTGCCAATTTTCAACCATTCTTTTATATGGTTGGTCCTCAGAAAAATATCCATCCTCAATGAAACAATGTGTGCAGAGTTTTCTAAAAGTGTGAACTGCAACTTAGGGGATGTTTTCCCGGTAATTTCATTACATTGCCTAAGAGATTTAAAGCTTCTAAGCACCAATGTTGATATGAAATTTCCAATTTAGTAATAAAAATAATAATAAGCCTTTCTCATCCAATTTAGTGTATTTGTTGTGACTCCAGTACCAGTTGTACCAAAAATGACAAGTCCCTTGTACTGTCCTTCCAGTAGTATAACAGCAATGATAACCTTATTTATTATTTTGTTTAGTTTATATTTTTCTTTTAATTTTGTCAATCTAGTGCTAATATTTTTTTGTATTCTAGTCATTTCTAAATTATCCCTTTTGTCAATCATTTCTAAATTCTAGTCAGATAGTGGCTTTCCTCTCGTCTTTTAATTTTCTTCACACTCACGAGACTTAAAATTCAGTACCTTATGAGAAATGTAATGTGGTCATTATCCCTTTATTGAAATTTGTTTCAAAAAGTCATTCTCAAAGCTAAATGTATTTTTTAAATGTGAAGCAACGAAATGAGTCAGAATTCAATAACTTTGTTTTTATTTTATTGATTCTTTTCCAGGCTACATGGTGTTTGCAATGAGAATCCCTTGGCACCATTGATACGTGGTTTAGGGCTCACATTGTATCGTACCAGTTGTGATAACTCTGTCTTATATGATCATGACTTGGAAAGGTAATAATTTAGATTTCATCTCCATGTTTCTGCAAGATTGATGTATTGCATGAGCCTTAACCTTTTATTATGCGTAGACAATTCTACAATCTGTCTCTAATGGAACTGAAGCATTCACATATAATTTTCTAACGAGTGAGGAACATCTGAAACTTTTGCAATTGTACTACTTTGCTTTCTAGTAATGCTGTTTCATCTTTATAGCTGTATGCTATTTAACATTGATGGTCATCAAGTCCCTCAACAAATGGTAATGGAAGTTGGAGACACTTTCAAGAGAATTCTAGCAGAGGTAAGATCTTTGTTGCATATGGCTTGTGTTTCTTCTTAATCATGAATGAAACTGTGATTATCTTAAACTGTAATCTATTGGATTTCTTGTGATATTTCTAGACAGTGAAAGTGAGGGATGATCATCCTGATGACATGCCTATTCTCCAAGCAATTTCAATCGTGTTAAATAGACATCCAGGACTAAGGTAAGAGATTGATAAGAGCATATATTGTATACAAGCACTGAGGCTTGAAGTTTCAATCTATCAGTGTAACATGACAGTTTCTGCAGGCTACAAGGACTAGCTCATGAAGTGCTGCAATGGTATATATGCAGAATGGAAGCTTGGTTTGCTACTGATGCAGATATGATATCACTGAAAACCTGGGATCAGGCAAGTGTCATTATATTAGTTGAAGACACAAGATTCTCTTTGCCTTGAACTTTCACATGTGTTGTTTTCCGGTTCATTTATACTTGAGTCTGATTTCATTATGAAATCTCGTTTAGCCACTAGGTCCCTGGTTAGATAATTGTTGATTATAACTGATGAATTCTGGTTTGTTGAAACTTTTAGAATAAGCAGAAAGCTTTGAGTTACCAACTTTTATGAAACATACACGGTATTCTTTTCTACTGAACATTATATTTCTGAACTTCATTAAAATTCTAGAAGAAAATACAAAAACAACCAAAGCCTTATCCCTTCATCAAGTACAATTAAATTGTAGTGATTGGATTCTTACGCTCTTAAGTAAAAAAAGTTACGCTCTAATTATTAGATGTAACTTGTGGTCTAATGGTAAATACTGATCCAACAAAATTGTCACATTATGTTATAGGTCATCTAAGTCAAACATTAACCCTATATAATTTGAGGAAACTGAAAATAATCATATGAAGTCAATTCACTTTCTTTCGTGGTTTTGAATCTTTTAGACTTTCAGTGTCTTTTTTTCTAAAATGAAAAGACCATGGTTATGAAAGTACAAGATAGACATATTGTATGAGTTTGAGTTTGAGATAGACTTGTTCATCAAGTAATCAAAGCAAATTTGAAAATATAATGCACTTAATCAAATTAATTTGAATTTGTATAATGATAATAGATTGACTGTGACATTGGGCGGGTGGGACTGGGCCAAGATTTTCAATGTTCGAACAAGCTTGGTGAATTTCACAAGACTGATAAATTATATGGATTTTCGTTATAATATTTAAGTATTGCCTGCATTGGTAACTTTGTGCTAATTTGGGTACTAATATGAAAACTACCTATCTGTTTTTCTATTTTCTTCTATAGAAGTCTTAGCTGAACAAGCTATACTTCCGCATCACACTTATGTGTTACCCTGTTAGGTCCTTGATTCATCAAGTTATTCCGTTGGTTGAAGTGATAAAATTTAAATCAAGGTTCCGTCTGTATGTAGAAGATGAGCTTGGCATTGTTTAGTATTCAAATGAATGCTGGTATTGCTCTTGTTCTTGGTTTTCGTACAGGAGCATGTCCTCACTGGTGGCCATGGACTCGTGGTGCAAGGATATGATCCTGTTGTAAAAGCTCTTGCAACTGATCTCGATATACGCTTGAACCACAGGTTTGTGTATAATTTATTGACCAAGCTATATGATTTGTTACATAATCGTTTTCATGATTTGTGTCACGACATGCAAAAAAGAAAAGAAAAGAAAATTTATGTGGAATTTATTACCATTTTTCGCAGCTTCTATTAATAAGAAACGCATACCAATTTTTTCTGTCCCTCTCATGGGGGTGATTAGGGTGCAAAGTTTTGATCCTTTTTGTGAAACCTCATATGTAGGGTGACCAAAATATCCAATGGTTACAACATGGTAATGGTCACCGTTGAGGATGGCAGAAACTTTGTTGCTGACGCTGTTATTCTAACTGTTCCTATTGGAATCCTTAAGGCCAATTCAATTGAATTTACACCAAAATTGCCTGAATGGAAGATTGCAGCAATTAAAGATATTGGTGTGGGAAATGAAAATAAAGTTGCCCTTAGATTTGATAGAGTATTTTGGCCTAATGTAGAAGTTCTGGGAATGGTTGCACCCACCTCTTATGCCTGTGGTTATTTTCTCAATCTCCACAAAGCAACAGGTCATCCAATTCTTGTGTATATGGCAGCTGGAAGGTTTGCTTATGACCTTGAAAAGCTATCTGATGAATCAGCTGCAAATTTTGTAATGCAACAGCTCAAGAACATGTTTCCTCATGCTTCTATGCCTGTAAGTTCACCTCTCGTGCCATGTGTTTCTTTATTCTCTACATCCACTTTCATGAGCCTGGATTTTGAGTTTGATGGACTATTGCAGGTTCAATATCTTGTGTCACATTGGGGAACAGATCCAAACTCTCTTGGCTGTTATGCATGTGATTTAGTTGGGAAGCCAGATGATGTGTATGAGAGGCTTCGTGCACCATTGGGTAATATATTCTTTGGTGGAGAAGCTGTCAGCATGGATGACCACCAGGGATCTGTGCATGGAGCTTACTCTGCTGGGGTCATGGCTGCTGAAAATTGTCAAAGACATCTTCTACAGAAACAAGGCCACATACAAAATCTCCCTCTTGTTCCTGCTGTTAGGCATGAAATGTTTGAAACTACTATACCTCTTCAAATCTCTAGGATGTGATTTGTGTACCTTCTGTTCTTGAAGATGAGAACAATGCTCAAAAGAATGAGTTGTTGATTAGAGTAAATGCACATTGTAGTTCAACTTAAACCATAGTTAGTAAAATATTAGGCAAGCAAAAACCATATCCTCCAAGAACTTCATCATCAAAGCTAACTTTTATCCAGTATCTACATTACACAATGGAGGTGTTACAGATTGTGCAATCTCATACACAAACAAAATGAAAACAAAAACGCTAAAGAAAATGGTGCAAAAAAACAACTCACCTTCACCACCAACCTCACCAACACCAACCACAAACCATCACCTCAACCACAAAGCACCCCACAAACAACCATCACAATGAACCAGCACCCTTCAAAATGAATAACAAATCACCCACAAAACCAAAACCCTAACATATACTGACAAGGGGTAGGGATGAAATTTCAAAATTATATGGAGGTGCAGTAAGAATCAATGGAGGTGGAGAGAGAATTTTCCGTTATTATTCTTACATTTCTCTAACATGACTGTTTCTTCCTGCACCTCCATATCTTCTTCTGCCACCTCCATACACAACATGAAAATACATTTTTCTCCTTCTTGTGCCACCCCCATAGAGTAGTTTCCGAATTATGTAATTCGGAAACTCATTTGAAAAAAGACTTCCGGATTACATAATCCGGAAGCTAAATAAGACTTCCGGATTATGTAATCCGAAAAGTAATCATGTATCTGAAAAAAGACTACCGGATTATGTAATCCGGAAGGTAATTACAAATTTAAAAAATACTTCCGGATTACATAATCCGGAATATTATATAGGGGCATTTTCGGAAATTTGAAAATTTATGGAGGTGAAAGAAGAAGGTATGGAGGTGCAGGAAGAAAGAGTCCTCTAACATTATATCCAAGTCCAATCTTTAGAGGCCCTCCACTGCATCTTCTTTAGGCAATTACTTCCTGCACCGTAATTTCAATGTGAAACGACAAAAGTGCCCTTAAATAAAATGGGGGTACAAATGAAAATACATTCCGAACACCTTTTTTCAGAATATGTTTTTGGATTTTTTCCCTCAATGAATTTTTTTGTATTATGATATTGTTTTTCTAGAATGAGATTTTGGTTTTTTAATTCTATTCTAAATTTTTATTTCCAAAACATAATAATCTCTTCCAGCTTGTTTGGAATGTATTATTTCCAATTCTAGATTTTTATTTCTGAAATAAGGGATATTTTTGAAAATTTAAAAGTATGTAAGGTGTAGGTTAAAAAAATTGGATGCAAGAAGAATTTGTCTTTTTCTTTACCCTGATCCAAGCCCAAAAGTTCAATAAACACAAACAAAACAAATAGTAACAGAGACAAAGTTCCACGCATTTTTTGCGTTTGGCTGGGGACAAGAGCCAGAAGCGCGTTACACAGCGAGCCACACAATACACAGTACGATGAGGATCTTCGGCAAACACGTTTTCCCAAGCCAGATTATACTTTTTGCTTCTGGGTATGATTGCATACCTTCTACTTCAATTCAATTTTCTAATGAATTTCAGTTCCAATGATTTGCAATTCCATTAAGTTGTTCGTTATAAACGCGCTTAAACGTGCAAACCTTAACATAACAGGCTTCTGTTCTTTGCATCAACAACCTATGATGTCCATAGATCCATCAAGAACAACCAAACACCCCCTTCCCAAGAGCAACTCAAAGCCCTTCAAGACTACATCGAATCTGCGCGTCGCTCCCGTTAAATCAACGGCCCCTATTCTGCGTCATTTTATCAACACTCTCGTATGCATTAGTGCTGTAACATCAACACTTTCGATTATGTAATTTTTAGCCGTATTCAATTTTCCTTGGTAAAATAACTTACAGCATAACATTAACCGTGACTTTACAAGTTATGTTAGAAAAATATTAAAAAAAAGTTTATAACTTAATTTTTATATATAAAATCGAAAGTGTTCACATTTTACTTTTTATGTTTTTGAAACTTTTTATTTTGATAATAGTTATGTAGCAAAATTTAATTGTAGTCATTATTGTTATTATCATGAAAAGAATGTTCACATCCTATGTATTGTTATAGTGCTAGTTTCTTACTGCATTTGAATCGGTTGCCTAAGAAAATATTTTAAAACCTTTTTTCTTCATATATCTTATATGCTGGGTTGCTATACTCAAATTATATTAATTTTAAATATTCCTACTTGTATCGGTCGGGACCGGACGACCGCATGGTTCAGATTAAAATTATCTAACTAACGTGGTCACACATGGGACAAACGGTTAATTCCCACTAAACAACAAACGCACGTGAGCACTCCCCAGATTTTCGGGAACATCCCCTAGATCCCAGGAAACCACCTAACACGACCCAAAAACCAGAAAACACGTGGCGAACCACTAACGACCCAGAGGGCCCAAGTCCAAGGGGAACGTACAAAAGAAGGAAAAGAAAGAGAAAAAGGTATGTTATTCATTCTCGAAAGGACTTCCACTGAGAGAGATTACTGACTTGAGCGTCGGAGCGCAATCGCAGGTACCCCCGCCGGCCGACCGAGGCACGCAAGGAAGAAGGAAACTCGAAGGACAGGACAATTGAGAGTGGAGCAGACACCTTGTATCGACGTGAATAAACATTACTCAGTCCCCGATATCCATACAGGTACAATTGGCGCCCACCGTGGGGCCGAGTAATCATTATTCCCAGACCCAAAGACCCCAACGCTTGAAGATGGGCTCAACGGCAAACAACAACAATGATATCTCTGAAGAGTATAGGACCATACTCCAAACTCTCCAGGTTCAGATGCAGGAATTACTCCAAAAAGGAGTCATCGACCAACTTCGCCAAGATGAAGAAAGGAAAAGACGAGAAGAGGAGCGCCAGCGGCACGCGGAAGAGATAGCCCAATTGAAAGAGCAGAACAAGAGATTGTTGGATAGGCTCGAGCAATCTGAACGTGAAGGGCATTCGCGTGCGCCTTCTCCATCACCGTTCCAATCAGGAACAAAAACAATAGCCCAGACTATACCTCACATGTCACTCATTCAACACACCCATCAAAGTGTAAAGCCAGTAACTCCAAACAAGGTAACAAACCCGAAAGGCCATCCGTTCACTGACGACATCATAGCCACTCCTCTCCCTGACAAGTGGAGGGGCTTAACGATAAATCTTTATGACGGATCTACAGATCCAGACGAACATCTGAATATATTTAGAACTCAAATGACCCTTTACACAACCGACCGAACGGTATGGTGTAAAGTCTTCCCCACCTCTCTCAGGGAAGGCCCCCTTGGATGGTTTTCTGACCTTCCACCCAATTCCATTACAAGCTTCGACGCCTTGGAATTGAAGTTCACAACGCAATATGCCACAAGTAGACCTCATCGGACATCCTCCATGTCCCTTCTAAATGTCAAACAAGAAAGGGGAGAATCATTGAGAACATTCATGAACAGATTTAGTAAAGTGTGTATGAGCATTCGTAATCTTAATCCAGAAATAGCCATGCATCATTTGGTCTCGGCCATACTGCCGGGGAGGTTCACGGAAAGCCTTATCAAACGGCCTCCGTGCGATATGGACGAATTAAGAACAAGAGCAACAAAGTTCATGCAGATAGAAGAACATATCGACTATCATCGAAAAACTTATGTTGAGAACACAGACAAAAGCAAAGGGATTCGTCCCCCCACAGTACCGACCGATCGAGAACGGCATCGCCCCAATAGGGGTCCTCGTTTCCACAGCTACACTCCCTTGATTGTACCAAGGGGCAAGATTCTCGACGAAGCACTACAAATTGAATTGATTCCGGCATTGAAGCAGTCACAAACCCCTCCCAATGCCGACACCAGTAAACGTTGCCAATACCATCGTAACTTTGGCCACACGACCGAAGGATGCCAAGCGCTGAAAGACAAAATTGAAGAACTCGTCCAGGCCGGTCATCTCCGCAAGTTCGTGAAAACCACCATCACTGCACCCAGGTCACCTCAGCGCGACCATGACCCCTGAGAACGTTCGAGACGGAGAGACGACCGGACCCATGACAACCACTATCGTTCAAACAGAAGGAAAAGAAGTGAAAGTCCGATCAGACGAACGAGGCCTCAGAGCGAAAGCCCTGAACGTAGAAGTCGAACTAAACAAAAAGTTCGCGAAGTCATCAATACAATCGCTGGACCAGTGTCGCTCGGTCAGCCCCCTCAAGAAATTAATTACATTGCAGGTGGTTTTGCGGGCGGAGGATGCTCTAATTCGGCAAGGAAAAAACATTTGAGAGCAGTTCAATCCGTTCATTCGACCTCAACACAACGCCGACCGCATATACCACCAATCACTTTCACTGACGCTGACTTCACAGCAATTGATCCATCTCAAGATGACCCCATGGTAATAACTGTGGAAATAGATAAGTTCGCAATCGCAAAAGTGTTGGTAGATCAGGGTAGCTCGGTCGACATCCTTTACTGGGAAACGTTTAAGAAGATGAAGATTTCAGAAGCAGAAATACAACCCTACAACGAGCAGATAGTTGGTTTCTCAGGGGAAAGGGTAGACACGAAAGGATTTATCGACCTATACACCACGTTCGGCGATGATTACCTCAGCAAGACCATCAACATACGATATCTACTCGTTAATGCCAATACATCGTACAATATTTTGCTCGGTCGGCCATCTATCAATAGATTGAAAGCCATTGTCTCGACTCCTCATCTAGCTATGAAGTTCCCCTCGGTCAATGGAGATATAGCAACCGTGCATGTAGACCAGAAGATAGCACGAGAGTGTTATGTAGCTAGCCTGAAGATGGAGCCGACCCGAAGGCTCTATACCACGTCAGCCGAACGAACGACAGAGCGAAGAGGCCGATCGACAGAAAGACGCTCTAGAGGAAGAGAATCTAGACGACACTTGGTTGCCTTAGTCGATCTAGATCCTCGACTGGATGATCCCCGGATGGAAGCAGGGGAAGATCTTCAACCCATATTCCTCCGAGACAAAGACCGAAAAACGTACATGGGAACCTCTCTCAATCCAGACGACCGAGAGGCGGTCGGAAAAACATTAATAAAGAACGTTGATCTTTTCGCCTGGACGGCTGCAGACATGCCAGGGGTAAAATCAGATGTGATTACCCATCGATTGTCTGTTTATACAGAGGCCAGGCCGATCGCTCAAAAGAAAAGGAAACTAGGTGAAGAACGGCGCAAAGCCGCACGAGAGGAAACAGACAAGCTAATTCAAGCTGGTTTTATTCAAAAGGCCCACTATACGACATGGCTAGCCAATGTAGTGATGGTAAAAAAGGCGAATGGAAAATGGAGAATGTGCGTAGACTACACAGACCTTAACAAGGCATGTCCAAAAGACTCATATCCCCTACCTACTATCGACCGACTGGTCGACGGTGCAGCCGGTCATCAAATCCTAAGTTTCCTTGATGCTTATTCAGGTTACAATCAAATACAAATGTACCACCGTGATCGAGAGAAAACCGCGTTTAGAACGGATTCTGACAACTTCTTCTATGAAGTCATGCCGTTCGGCCTCAAGAACGCAGGAGCCACATACCAGCGACTCATGGATCATGTATTCCACGACATGATCGGTCGGAATGTGGAAGTATACGTTGACGACATCGTCGTCAAATCAAATTCTTGCGAACAACATGTTTCTGACTTAAAAGAAGTTTTTCAAGCTTTGCGTCAGTACCGCATGCGTTTAAATCCGGAGAAGTGCGCGTTCGGCGTGGAAGGTGGGAAGTTCTTAGGCTTCATGCTCACACATCGAGGTATAGAGGCTAATCCAGAAAAATGCAAGGCAATCACCGAAATGCGAAGTCCCAACGGACTCAAAGAGATCCAGAGACTAGTCGGCCGTCTCACGTCGTTGTCTCGATTCGTACCTAAGCTTGCCGAACGAACGAGACCCATCATAAAACTTTTGAAGAAAACGACTAAATTTGAATGGACAGATGAATGCGAACAAAATTTCCAACAGTTAAAAACATTCCTGACATCCCCACCGGTCATCCAGAAACCGAACGAACGGGAACCCATTGTGGTCTACCTCGCCGTCTCCAATGAAGCGGTGAGTTCCGCTCTGGTACAAGAAATTGAAGCGGAAGAACGACCGGTATATTTTGTAAGTCGAGTCTTACATGACGCAGAAACCCGGTACCAAATGGTCGAAAAAGTTGCCTTCGCTTTGGTCATTACCGCACGACGGATGCGGATGTATTTCCAAAATCACAAGGTCATTGTTAGGACTAACTATCCCATTATGAAGATTCTCACCAAACCTGACCTCGCCGGACGAATGATAGGTTGGGCAGTCGAACTGTCAGAATTCCACATCGAATACCAACCCAGGGGGGCCATCAAGTCCCAAGCCCTCGCCGACTTCACAGCAGAACTCACTCCCTATCCGACCGAACGAACTCCCCGATGGACACTATATGTAGATGGGTCATCAAACAGTCGTTCGTCCGGAGCAGGAGTTGTACTTGAAGGACCAGGGGAGATTGTTGTCGAACAAGCCATGAAATTTGAATTTAAAACTTCCAATAATCAAGCCGAATACGAAGCTATAATCGCAGGTTTGCATCTGGCGATTGAATTGGAGATAACAAATATAATTTGTAAGAGCGACTCCCGTCTAGTCGTTGGACAACTTACAGGGGAGTATGAGGTAAGAGAAACATTACTCCAACAGTATTTTCATTTCGTAAAAAATCTTCTAAACAGGTTCAAAGAAATCTCCTTCCAACACGTACGGAGGGAAAATAATACTAGGGCGGACGCTCTATCGAGATTGGCTACCCTAAAAAAGAAAGGCGTCCACCGGTCGGCCATACACGTGACCCTGGCTAAACCAAGTGTTGGTACCGAAGAATGCATGGCGACTGACACCCAACCTAACTGGATGACTCCCATAAAACAATATCTGACCGACGGTACATGCGATCCACACTTAGAGAAGACAATGAAACTACAAGCCGCCCGATACATACTCGTTGGCCAAGATCTCTACAGGAGAGGGTACTCCCGTCCCCTCCTAAAATGCCTTAGTCCAGAACAGGTCACATATGTAATGACCGAGTTACACGAGGGGATATGTGGAACCCATTCAGGGGCACGAACTATGTCCGCTAAAATTTTAAGAGCCGGATACTACTGGCCGACCGTACAGGGAGACTGCGCCGAATATGTTCAAAGGTGTGTAAAGTGTCAGGAGTTCGGCACCTTGTCGCACCAAAAGCCAGAACACCTGCACTATATCCTATCCCCCTGGCCATTTGTTAAGTGGGGAATGGATATTGTCGGACCTTTCGCACCCGGAAAAGGGCAATGCAAGTTCCTATTGGTTGGCATAGATTACTTTACCAAATGGATTGAGGCTGAACCACTAACAGCCATCACCGCCCGGAACGTACAAAGCTTTGTGTGGAAAAATATTGTTTGCAGGTTCGGCCTACCTCAGATCATTATCACAGACAACGGTCGACAGTTCACCGACCGTGGGCTAGCTGAATTCTATGAGAAACTTCACATCAAACATATAACGAGTTCGGTCGAACATCCTCAAACCAACGGTCAGGCGGAAGCCGCCAACAAAGTTATTCTCAACGAGTTAAAGAAGAGACTTGGCCCATCCAAGGGAAACTGGACTGAAGAATTGTTAGAGGTTCTGTGGGCTTATCGTTGTACTCCCCAGTCAACGACTCAAGAAACACCTTACAGCCTGACGTACGACACAGAAGCCATGATTCCGGTCGAAATCGGCGAGCCTTCACTACGCCGACAGACATTAGATCTAGACTTAAACAAGGAAAGTCTACTAGTCGGCCTCGACCTCATCAACGAACTAAGAGACAAATGCAAGATAAGAGAAGAAGCATGCAAAATACGAGCAGCACGAAGGTACAACTCCAAGGTGAAGCCACGAAGCTATCAGAAGGGAGATTTAGTTTGGCGCATGCGCAGCGACGCTCGGAAAGATGGAGGAAAGTTTTCAAGTAATTGGGAAGGACCGTTCCGAATCTCCGACACAGCAACAGGAGGAGCTTATTACTTAGAATATTTGTCAGGAAAATCTATACCGAGAACGTGGAATGCCACGCATCTCAAATTCTATTACAGTTGATGAATGAATTCAATGCACTCTTTCCTCGCTCGGTAGTTTTATCCCTAAGGAGGGTTTTCTACCGAGAAGGTTTTAACGAGGCACTTTAAATTACCAACCTTGGTCAGAAATTAATTAACCGTTCATTCGGTCGGAATATATAACTAAAGTTATCCGAATTATAACTTAAACGTTATTCACCAACCTTGGTCAGAAATTAATTAACCGTTCATTCGGTCGGAATATATAACTAAAGTTATCTGAACTATAACTTAAACGTAATTCACCAACTTTGGTCAGAAATTCCCGAATTATAACTTAAACGTTATTCACCAACCTTGGTCAGAAATTAATTAACCGTTCATTCGGTCGGAATATATAACTAAAGTTATCCGAACTATAACTTAAACGTTATTCACCAACTTTGGTCAGAAATTCCCGAATTATAACTTAAACGTTAACCAACCTTGGTCAGAAATTCGATTCTATTAGTTAACCGTTCATTCGGTCGGAATATATAACTAAAGTTATCCGAATTATAACTTAAACGTTATTCACCAACCTTGGTCAGAAATTCCCGAATTATAACTTAAACGTTATTCACCAACTTTGGTCAGAAATTCCCGAATTATAACTTAAACGTTATTCACCAACCTTGGTCAGAAATTAATTAACCGTTCATTCGGTCGGAATATATAACTAAAGTTATCCGAATTACAACTTAAACGTTATTCACCAACCTTGGTCAGAAATTAATTAACCGTTCATTCGGTCGGAATATATAACTAAAGTTATCCGAACTATAACTTAAACGTTATTCACCAACTTTGGTCAGAAATTCCCGAATTATAACTTAAACGTTATTCACCAACCTTGGTCAGAAATTCGATTCTATTAGTTAACCGTTCATTCGGTCGGAATATATAACTAAAGTTATCCGAATTATAACTTAAACGTTATTCACCAACCTTGGTCAGAAATTCCCGAATTATAACTTAAACGTTATTCACCAACCTTGGTCAGAAATTAATTAACTATTCACTCGGTCGGAATATATAACTAAAGTTATCCGAACTATAACTTAAACGTTATTCACCAACTTTGGTCAGAAATTCCCGAATTATAACTTAAACGTTATTCACCAACCTTGGTCAGAAATTCGATTCTATTAGTTAACCGTTCATTCGGTCGGAATATATAACTAAAGTTATCCGAATTATAACTTAAACGTTATTCACCAACCTTGGTCAGAAATTCCCGAATTATAACTTAAACGTTATTCACCAACTTTGGTCAGAAATTCCCGAATTATAACTTAAACGTTATTCACCAACCTTGGTCAGAAATTAATTAACCGTTCATTCGGTCGGAATATATAACTAAAGTTATCCGAATTATAACTTAAACGTTATTCACCAACCTTGGTCAGAAATTAATTAACCGTTCATTCGGTCGGAATATATAACTAAAGTTATCCGAACTATAACTTAAACGTTATTCACCAACTTTGGTCAGAAATTCCCGAATTATAACTTAAACGTTATTCACCAACCTTGGTCAGAAATTCGATTCTATTAGTTAACCGTTCATTCGGTCGGAATATATAACTAAAGTTATCCGAATTATAACTTAAACGTTATTCACCAACCTTGGTCAGAAATTCCCAAATTATAACTTAAACGTTATTCACCAACCTTGGTCAGAAATTCCCGAATTATAACTTAAATGTTATTCACCAACCTTGGTCAGAAATTAATTAACCATTCACTCGGTCGGAATATATAACTAAAGTTATCCGAACTATAACTTAAACGTTATTCACCAACCTTGGTCAGAAATTCAATTAAATTAGTTAACCGTTCATTCGGTCGGAATATATAACTAAAGTTATCCGAATTATAACTTAAACGTTATCCACCAACCTTGGTCAGAAATTCAATTAAATTACTAACCGTTCATTCGGTCGGAATATATACTTAACCGTTATCCAAATTATAACTTTAAAACGTTATTCACTAGCTTTGGTCAGATATTCAATTAAAATACCTTAGCCAGAAACTCAATTAAATTATATATAAATGTCCAAGTTACGCGCAACATCAAACTTCTTCATCAAAGCACCATCGTCCGGTATTAAAATGCACAGTAATAGGAACATGAAAATAAATTCGATAGCAAAGAGTAAAATAATTCAAAACACGTCACAAAGCAATAAAATTGTCTTTAGCCCACACCCCGGACTCAGGTAATGAAAATATTAAACAATATCAAGGGTGTCATCCGGTTGCATCGACTCCTCCGGTGGTACGGTATCATGTGCACGTGGCATCTCAGCTACAGGATAGATGGTTTGGTCATTCTCTTCGGCCTCCTCGTCCCCAAGAGGCATCAGACGGCCATCCACGACATCCATGTTCGAGTCGTATCGCTCATCGTCGTCCGGCACCCCATGGAAGAACGCGACCTGCCGAACGCCCTGCCTGAATGACTCTTCGTTGATGCTCAACATGAACCCTTGAAACTCGACCGTCTCCTCGACCATATCTAAGGTAGGAATGCTAGCAAAAATTTCCTCGTCCTCCGGTCGCAAGTCAAATTGCATTGTAGGTGCCACCCTGACGGATGACACCAACAAGCTAATTGGACTGCCCGACGAAGACGGAGCCTCCGTACGAGGTACCTTAGCAGGCCGCCCCCTCTTTTTTCCTTGAGCAAGAACAGCAGCGTCCACCGGAGCGACCTCCCGCTCAATCGTCCGCGGGACAATTCCAGCGATGGTGGCTATCTTGCTCTTATTAGCCTGCCTCTTCAAACTATTCATATACTTCTTCAAACTCGGATCCATGCTCACCACAATCTCTGCAACATAAAAACGAAAGTAAGAAACAGATATGCTATTAGCCGAACGACCGCAAGAAGAAGGTGCTCACCATTTAGGTCCGCCCACTGCTTGGACGACCCATAAAGGGCTATCAGTTCCCGCGTAGGGAGCCTACACGGTAGTTGATTCACGACCATCAAAATTTCTTGGTCGATGGGAGACAAAGATTCCCAAAGCCGATGGTCAAGAGAGGTGGGATTCTCCGTCCAATGGAATGGAAATTTTGTGCTTCCATCGGCATTATAGAATAGATTCCGGCCGTCCTGCTCGACAAAACCCCTGCGTTCGTCTAGCACCATTAGATCAAATCTAATCTAACGATCATACACGCTCGGCATATGAAACGGCACGCAATCCCTACCATTCAATCGATCTAGATGCGACAGCATCCCCAAACGGCGACTCTGCCATACGTCACATCTCTGCCACACATTAATGATGCCAGCTATCACGCATTATTTCAAAAATCCCCTGCGTCTTATACGACTCTTCGTTCTTCCATGACCTCGAGCCTGGGGGGCAAGTGTACCGGTCGGGACCGGACGACCGCATGGTTCAGATTAAAATTATCTAACTAACTTGGTCACACATGGGACAAACGGTTAATTCCCACTAAACAACAAACGCACGTGAGCACTCCCCAGATTTTCGGGAACATCCCCTAGATCCCAGGAAACCACCTAACACGACCCAAAAACCAGAAAACACGTGGCGAACCACTAACGACCCAGAGGGCCCAAGCCCAAGGGGAACGTACAAAAGAAGGAAAAGAAAGAGAAAAAGGTATGTTATTCATTCTCGAAAGGACTTCCACTGAGAGAGATTACTGACTTGAGCGTCGGAGCGCAATCGCAGGTACCCCGCCGGCCGACCGAGGCACGCAAGGAAGAAGGAAACTCGAAGGACAGGACAATTGAGAGTGGAGCAGACACCTTGTATCGACGTGGATAAACATTACTCAGTCCCCGATATCCATACAGGTACACTACTAAATAAATTTTCATTTAAAATACAAGTTTTTCATGAAGATTATTATCTAATTGAAACACTACAAAGTATGGTTGTTGTAATGAAAATGTCGATTTGAAAAAACTTTCCATAGCCCAAAAAAAGTAATTAAAATTTATACATTTTCCAATTATAATAGTGACAATAAATTAAGAGAACGTGGGTCAGTTCAAATAATTCATAGCTAGCATCAAAGTGAACTATACAAAAGAAAAACAATATACTAATTCAAACTTCTTTTTCATAAAAAGGGGATGATGAATATCAAAATCCAATATTAAGTAAAATTATGCCTTATTTGACAATATACAAATTGTGCTTTTCCATTTTTTTGGCTCTCCTAATCCATTTTTCCACATATAACATTATATGACATTGGATTTAGGACTTCATTACAGGAGATAATACTTTTGATGGAGGAACCATAGATCTAGCAAAAGCAACTGGCAAGGAAAGAAACTTCTTGGTCTTGCCCACATAAGCCCTCCTGGTGAAATTGTTGTAATCATTTGCTTCAATCTCGTCCAAAATCTGGCGATACAGTAGCAAGGATGCCCATACCTACAATCCCAAAGAACCCTTTTGTGTTCACATGTCAAACTAGTTAAATAATGCATGAAAGGCTTGACCTTTTTCCATTTTGGTTCTAGAATTGCCATGATCTTTCTAGGAGTGTGTGTGTTCTCACTTGGGTAGCCCTAAAAAATTATTAGTCCACTTTCAACTTTATACTGTTTTTATATTGGCTTACAATGACATCACTCCATTAGAACATGCTACAAACTCGTATGCTGACACCTAAGAGCATAACCAATAATAAATATATTTCTTTGTTGACACTGACTGCAAAGCTTTATCTCTGGGATTAAAGTTGAGATTTTAAATTTGTGTGTGTAACTATCTTTGTCAAACAAATATTTTGACCAAGAAAATGTTTCACTAAGCTTCCACAGGCCCACCCCCATTGTTTCTGAAGAGGTTTTGCTTGAATAAACCAACAATTTGATCTTTCAAGTATTACGGTCTCTTAAGTAGTCCCTAAATAATAAAACTACAGAAATGATTCCCTAAGTATGGAATATCCATCAGTTTGATTCCTCCTCTGTTAACATATTTTACTATCCTCCAAGGACCATTTTGAAGGATGAATTGATGGTTTGTTCTTAAATTTTCAAGCACAGAAAAGGTTTTGTAAAATGATAAATTTGTTTGGAATTTCTCACCGGCCATCTGCTAGCTTCATTAAGCTCCGTCACACCCTTTTCTGCCTCATCAAAAAACATTCTAGCCCTTTTAATTTGGTGCTTCATGAAGTTCCTCCACTTGTCTGTCACCTTACCAGCAAATATGTCCTCATCCGAAAGCCCTGCTTGAGCCAACTCATCTTGAGGTAGATACACTCTTCCTCTGCTGGCACTGTTGAAAATAAGAAGGGTGTAACAAAATTAAGATGCAGATTCATTCTTGAAATCAATATCAGAATAAACTAACATGGTACCCTTGAAGCATAATTTGGTATTAGTTCAACTATATTTTTTCATTTTCAGCCACCTATTTTTCATTTCTCTAGCTAATCAGGTTAGACAAACCCAACCACACATAGCAGGAATGGCTCACTGGTGTGTTAACAATAAAAGAAACTCCTATACATCTCATGCTTTTACTTTTTTAATGAGACAATAAAGTCCAGCTATCCTGTGTCTCAATAAGGTGATATGCATCTCATAATCATCAAAAATCAAGTTAGACATTGACATGTAATGAGTGAGAGAAGTAAACTTCACAATCTTGATTCAACACGTATTTTCTTCAACCTTTCTAAAAGACCTAAATGAAGATTAATATTTACGAACTTACTCCTCTCCAACATCTCTGAGTATGTTGGTTAACTGATTTGCAATTCCCAGGGCCAAGGCAGCATTGTAAACACTCTCAGTTGTGGCTTGTGAATATGGAGAAATGCCCATGATTGGAACACTCATTATACCGACTGTCCCAGCAACATAGTAACAGTAAAGATATAGTTCATCAAAGTTTTTGTATCTCGACTTCTTAAGATCCATTCTCATTCCTTCTATCATATCTTGAAATGGCTGCATGGACATGAATAAAAGAGTTGAAAAATATGTCCTCTAAAAATGAAGATTAATATATTAAACTCAAGTTTATTATATGTAAATGAAACCTCAAGGTTTCACAAAAGTCAGGGCACATGAAATACCTTGGCGGTTTACAAGATATTTATAGTAAAGACAAGCATTGATATTCTAAAAAAAAACTAAACAGCATTTCAAAATGTGCAACCGCTATATAAGTTTTTTCTCCAAGAGCTTGAGATTGAAAGGTATTATAGAATTGAAATTAAGAATCAAACAGATTAGTATCATGAGCAGTTAAGAACTCTGATTTGGACAACACAGCAAGAAAATTTAGGACACAGTGCATATTTGCCAGTTTGTTCCGCATAAAAGCATACATTGGAAGGTAAAACGTAGATCTGACCAGTGAATTAATGAAAGATTTCAGAGCAAGCAGAGGCCAATGTCATCAAAGACTAAAAAAATGAAGGAAAACTGTGATGTGATAATAATATAAAGATAAAGTATGTAAAAATAATACAAAAGAAAATAATCACCTCCAAATCTCCAATTGTTTAAAATACACACAGTTCATATTACATCACATATGTATGTGTATAGATTAGCAATGAATTTCCATCGAATATTTTAAATGATTAAGGAAATGGACCATACCTGGATATCAACAGGAAATTTGGCAACTGTATCAGCTAAAGCAGCATCAAGCATATCAAATGGACGACCTTGGAAAAGTTCTTCCAGTCTTGATTCCCACCTATCCAAAGCAGTTGGCGTAATTTGTGAAGCATTAGGGCCATCAACAAGTTCATCTGTTCTCCTGCACCACACTGAAAAACAGGATCATCTGACAAAAGATATGCAATACATTACAAGATAAAGCACAAGTAGATTTTTTTCACTAATGAATCCATAAGAGCTACCACAGTTTACCCATATCCTTCCAATTTTGATTATCAAAATGAACATCAGATATTTTGACAGCTGGAAATGTCTAACAATTTAAGCATTCAGTCAGAGATTAGAGTAAAACCACTGTGCTTTTGCAATTTTATCATCTGAAGGTGAAAGCTTCATTATTGATTGCTCACTTAAACGTTTGCCAATTTATATTGTACACAAGAAAATTACGTTCTCATTTACATATTTGGTCAGAAACATTTTCATGCAATGATTTAGTTTCACTAAGGAATGGACATTGCCACAGGTTTCTTTGAAGTTTAGACGGAACAAAGACAGTTTTTCAATTTTTGAGGACTCATTCAAACATTTACGTTTTAAAATAAGATTAAATATTAATTGAAAATCCAGATTTTCAAGCCTGGAGATCCCTACAGCCAAAAAAGTCTGCTAGTTCTTGTTTTAAACATAAACTACCCCGAAAGTTCAAAAAATATTTTATCAAGTATATAATTAGTCAACATGCTTTCTGGAGACCAAAACTTTATTTCTTACGCTTTTAACTTCTATGTTAGAAACTACAATTAGATATGGAGTTTGGACCCTAATTGAGTGCAAATAAATCATCTAGTGCATTCTAAAACCAACAAATTCTGTTGTTACAGTATCTCTCAATTCAACAACAGCTTGTGAAAAGTCTTAAAGTACTTGCTTAAGGTGATTTCCAACTACTGTAAGAGTTTTAAAGTAGATTCCTTTTGCAAAACAGCTAATGCTAATCCAAATAAAATAACATTTATGAACATAAAACAATTAAAAGAAAATAGTCTAGAGAGAGAAAGAGATCCTAACCAAAAGAACATGATCACTCACCATATATTGCCCAGATAGCTCTTTGCCTTTCGGGAGTCATTAGGAGAGTTCCTGCAAGACAAAATCCCATGTAAATTGGATTCAAACCATGCCACAAACCCAAATGTAATCTGAAGTTAACATCCTCACATGAAGGAAGGATAAGAGAAAGCTAACCCAGGTAAAATGTTTTAGCATATTCTGCACAAACTTCTCCACAACGGTCATATGCTTCACTCAACAACCTCAAATTCCCAGGCAGAGCAATATCTCGTCTTGCATCAATTTCACCCTTAGAGCCAAACTTCCTCTTAACCATAGATGCCTGCTTCAACACCACATCATAGACCTTCTGCTCTGATGAAACAGCCACTTCTCCTGCTGCTGGGTTTGCTAGCACATTCGTTACCAGATGGAAGTTGCTAGCACGTTCTAAGCCAGACCGTCCAACACATGCATACTTCATATCTGCACTCAAAGAGTAAAATCTCCATCTCTTCTCCCTATCCTTCGGTCTAATCGACCCATAATCTCGAGACATAACCTTCGAAGAATCTAACAACTTCACATGTTGGATAGAATCAAATAACCCGGTGGAACGTGAAACCTCCAAACCAGGGAAGGAAGCAACCCATACTAATGTCACAGACATGACTAAACTCTTGTGTTCTTGAAACTTGCTTGTGGAGCTTATTCTTTCCTCCTTCACTTCCTATTTCTCAAATATTAATCCTTCAGAGAACCACAAAATTGAAGACACTGGCAAATCACTCAAAAACAATTGCCTTTATTCCCATGCAGCAACCAGTTCCAGCAACAGCAAAACTTGTTCTACCAAATATATTGTGACTGAACAAAAAAACAAGCATATTTTCAGTATCACAGTGAAATCAACCTAAAACAAAACAAAAAAAACCCTTTTGATCAGATACAACAAGATTACAAAAACACACCTAATGATACAAATCCAAACAACACCCCCACCCCCCGGAAGAAAAAAATGAGTTGCAACTGTCACTAGAGAAAACACTAGCCAATAAACAGTACTTGCTACGACTTTTCAGCCATCCATTCATTCATTCCAGCACCAAAACAGCACTAAATTATGAAGTTGGTCAAACATATTATCTATCTACGTACTATATTCCCTAACCTACACGAAAATCCAACCTCTTACAGAAAGAGTGTGAATGAAAAGATAAAAAAATGCAGACACACACACACCTGTGTTGGGTGGTGCTGCTGTGATCCACTCAGGAGAAGTTCCCATTAATTGAAAAAATGGTTGAAGGCATCAACATCATGGAAGGAGCAAAAACTAACAACGACCACTAAGAACAATTTGTTTCACTCGCCATATGATATGACCCACCAAACTCTCTCCACTCTTCCAGAGCCTTAATACTATTTTTTTTTCGTCTCTTTGTTTCTTCCCTTTTTAAAAAAGAAAAAGAAAAAAAGTGTGCACCTTTTCTTAAAGAGAAATTCTCTCTCTGCTGTGCTAATCTCTCTTACGGCATTTCAGACCACTCTCTCTTGTGTGACACAACAGAACTGTCTGGTTCTGAGTTTCACACGCTTTTGGCACCCATGTTTGTTCTTGGAGCCTTCTGTGTCTCATTTCAACGTTAGCTACCCATATTTATAGTGGGTCGGGTTTCCCAGCTCCATACCCGCATTTTTCTTTTGGAGTCAGCTTTTGTTTTTCTTGGTAAATATAAAAATATCATAAAGGGGAAAAATATGAAATGAAAAATATTAAATGGGAAATTAAATCACACTTATTAACTATACAGTTTTCACATATATAAAACTAAAGTAATTAATTATAATGTGAAGTTTAAACAGTAAAAAAAAGTAAAAAAAAAAAATAGGGTGGAAACAAAAATGGAATAGTAATTTTATATATGATAAAAAAAAATTATGTTTTCCTCTAAATTAAGAAAAAAAAAGTCATTTCAAGTTTTAAATAAAAATTAATGTTACTTATTTATTGAGTTTAATAAATATAATATTAAAGGTTTATTTTATTCTTTAAAAGTTTTGGTTTCTATATCTTCTACTTGTGACAATTATTTGTTTTTAATTAATATTAAAACAAGGGATGAGAAAAATATTAAATTTTAAATGAAAATTATTTACTACAAAACTTAAAAACTCATCAATTTGACTGGTTCATTATTAACTGAATATTATAAAATAATTATTAAAGATGATATATATTAATAAAAATGAGAGGAAATTGAGAATTAGAGTAAACGCCTACTTCATCTACACCGTCAATATAAAATAAAATTAAAAGTAAGTAATTACATTCAATCTATAAATAAATTAATCTTACTCATAAATTAATATGAAAATATCACGAGACTTTAAAAAAATAAGAAATAAAAATAATATTATTTTTATTAATTTGCATTCATTTTCTTTTCTTTGAAAGTGCCATTGATGCATTATAGTATATTAAAATAAATAAATAAATCATTAAATTATTAGATGATATATTAAAGAAATTAAATTATACTCCTCTCCTTTAAGAGATACAATTAGGTGGTGAAAAAAAATACATTATTACATGGTTCTCTCTAATGTTGGAAAATACAGTTCCCTCCAAAAGTTTATAATACATGACACTTTGTTCTTTCTTTTCTTTTTATATGGATTGGGATAAATTTCCAATTTATTTGTTATTACTGATTATAAAATAGAACTTTATTCTCTGTCTTTTTAATTAAATTATCATTACCATTAAAAATGCATTCCTAAGACATCTAGTCCATGATATTAATATAGAATTAATTATTTATTAAATATAATTTGTTTATTAATTCAATAATTTTAATGCTAGAAAATGAATATAATTGTAATAAATAATATAAAACTATTTTAATTAATATATTAAAAAATATTAAATAACATTTAAATATCATTGAATGTAATAATTTAATGTTAATAAATAAATATAATTGTAATAAATTTTCAAACTTTTAAATAAGTCTTCATACTTTGAGAAATTATTGCAAAATAATATAAATTAAAAATATACTAAAATTTATTATTTCTGTACAAAAATAATTTGAAATAGAGGAACTCAAATGTCTCTTTGTGTTTTAATTGCAGAGAGGATGTACGAGAATTTGAGAGGAGGAATGTGTTAAAAGAAATGAAGTTGTTTAGATTAAAATATGTTAGAGTAAATTTACGAAAAAAAATTATTGAAATTAATGTGATAATTATGATTTTTTTTTAATTATTTTAAAATGTGTAAAATGTAAGTTTATATATTCGAAATATGTGATGTTTTTATATAGATTTTAATTAATTAAAATTTTGTAAATTATTTTAGTGTTGTTGAATAATTGTTTTGTCTATTTTAATTGCTTGTAATTAAAAATATTTCAAATAATGTGTAAGAGTTAATTTTAGAAAAAATACTAATTATGTAAATTTTTCATAACATGGAAAATTAATAATTAATAGGTAAAATAAACAAAATTTTAACATTTCTAATTATAAAAAAAAATCTAATTAAAAAATATTTTCAAAATTAATTTTATTTTTATATTATTATTGTTATTAAATATTTGTTAAAACTATAATTAAAAAACAATTATTATTAATATTATAATTATTTAATAAATTTATTCCTCTAGATAATTTACTAGATAATTTTGTCCTCTTTTAAAATTTACTACTCGGGTTTCTTCGCATTTTGGAAGAAACCATAAAAAAACTCTCCTGTGTTTCCTCCCTTTTCCTTCCTCTCAAATGAATTTTAAGTCATCCACTTTATATATTAATAAATTAATTAATTAATTATATTTATTATTAAACATTTTTTCTGTTTTATTTAAAATATTTCAAGACATATAATTATAAAAAGGTAAAATAATCTGTTTTATTGAAAATATTTTAAGACATATAATTATAAAAAAGGTAAAATAAAATTTGTATACGTTACTTTAATTATAAGGTCAGGATAGCACAAATAATTTGATTTTATATATTTATGTTTCTATTTAAATTTATTGAAGTAAAAATATTTAAAAAAATAATTTTAGTTAAACTTATACTTTACTATGTAACTTAATTGAAGTTGTTTTTTAAAAGAAGATTAAATTGATTTATAATGATATTGTAAATTTTTAACTATTTATATAATACTTTAAAATCAACATTTATTTTAATTTATGCTTTAAAAAATAATTAGGGATGAAAAAAAAAACATATTTAAAATATTTGTGAATAAAATTTGTAATAGTCGTAAGATAAGTATTTTTAATAGAGGTGACGGACCCAAATATTTGTATCATACACTCATTAATAAGATGAGTATAGTATAATGATATTATATTTTCAAATTTATCATCTATTATTAATGATTTTTATTTTTAATATTTTATAATTAAATTAATAAAGTAGTATTATTGAAAATGAAAACATCAATAATGGAAGAATTATTTAAAATTTAATTTTATACATTTATATTGTTCATTCAATTTTATTAGAATAAAGTTGTTTTTAAATAGGTTAATTTTATTTAGATCTATAAAGTTTTTTTAAAAAAATTGTTTATATTTAAATTTATACTTATTATGTAGTTTATTTAAAATAATTGAAAAAATTAAATTTATTTAAAAGAATATTATATAATGTAATTTATTTATATTATACTTTAAAATCAAAATTTTATGAAAAAAATAGCAAATAATGAGACAAATTTAATATTTTTACACGAAAAAATATCAAATAGCTACTACCTGTTATTATCCCGTTCTATTGTTATTTTTAATAAAAAAATATAATACACTCGAGTTAAAAAAGTAATGAAAAAGAAGGGAAAATATGATCATTTTATTTGTTACTAGTGACTTTATTTATTATTTTATGTTCTATTGTATTTATTAAAAAATAGAAGTTTTCGACCATTTCTGACATATTTTAGTTTCAGTCATCTTAAGAAAGTTTACATAAAAAAAACTAAATATTTTTCCATACATCACACAAATTTACAGTCTATTTACTACATATATACTACAACATATAAATGCATACTATAACATTTCCAATAAAAATTCTTATTAATAAAAAACATTATTTTAATCACATGTACGAGTTATTTAAAATTAATTTTTAATTTTAAACAACTGCGTAAATATATTCTAAAGTAATCTTAACATGCTCCTCTCCACTCTAATAGTTTATTTTTAATAATTCTAAAAACACAAATAGTAAAAATGAGAATTAAGTCTTTTAAAATTAATTTGAAAGTAACTTTATTTCTCTCTTGCATATATTTTATGTTAAACAAACTTGTATATTTCTTATATAGTATTAATTGTTACAGCCATGTAACCTATAAATAATAATTATTTTTCACAGTATTACATCAATGCATCGTTAAAAATAAATACCAGCATTAATTTTTTAATTATTGTGTATAATATTTTTTACCTTTGTTTTCTCTTATTTTGTTATTTTTTTTAATTTCCATATTCTAAAGAACCTACCAAATGAGTGATGAAAGATTAAACATGCTTATCAGTAAAAAAAAGTACAATTTTTAATATTTTGAAAAATAATTTTAATTATAATTTGTATTTATTTATTTTTGTGCATATGACTTGATGCTTTTTTCACTTGTGTTTACGAAGGCACAACTTTGGTATTAAACCCGACCCGGGCAGAAAAAGTGAATCGGATACGACCCGGGAATGACGGCAGGTACGAAAAGTGCGCAAGAAAAAGTGAAATCCACGTGGACGCAATCATCCAATGAGAGAAGGATAACCTTATCGTGTGCCACGAAGCGGTGTTGAAAACGGTGATGTGTGGACTGACACGTGGCTCTGTCCCATTGACTCCACCAAGTGATACACTTATTTCACGGGATCGTGGGATTGGTTTGGTGGTAAGAGCGTGGGCCCTACCAGGTTGCCAATTATAGAGTTTTTGCTCTTTTTTACCCCTAAATGGGCTGCATGGGGCCCAGTGGGCCTTTGTCGGTTTGCATTATACCCTACAGAGTGGAAAAGTGGAATTAAGCAAAAATTGACACGGACGCAATTTGCACCTTCTGTGGATCTCATCTCACTGGATCATCATTATTTCACTACTTCACAGTCTACGGACACTTGGCACTGCTCTTTCCGAAAATTGCATTGGTAGGTCAAATTAAATCTTAAACAATGTGGTACTTTAAGGTTTTTCCAATTAATTAATGGACCTAATTCTCTATGATAGTGGGAAACGTTTTTGACTCAGATCTCATTACCCATTATTTAATGGTAAAAGGTGTTATGAGATTGGTAAACATTATTAGATTAATTAACTGTGAAAAGTGATGAATGATTACTTGGTAGGAGTGAGAATGTTAGTTATCTTATTTGGTGTTTTAAATCTTTATATTGTTTGTATTAAAAGAGATATGAGTCGTGGTCAAAATAAGTCTAGATATGAATAAAGAAATGGTGTGAGGATATGTTTGGTAGGTTAGCATGGATATAAGATATTTTCTTATCTTCTAAATTGGTTGGTATTTTCCCACTTTTAAATCGTTGGTACATATAGATTACATTCATATCTCCTCTCTATTGGAGATGTGTTACACTCTAATTAATCACGAAACAAGTAACTAATAAGGTTGGACTTAGTTAGTACATAATCATAACTTTCAAACACAAATTAAGTTATCTCTTAATGCGTATATGTAATTGTGTTATTTGCAAGTTTAGTTATAATTGAAATGACAATATGTAATTGTGTTATTTGAACGTAAATTCTAAAGTTTTAGTAGCAAATTATATATTAATTTAGAAATTATTTATTAATAATATAAACTATTTTAGATACTAATAATTTTTGTAGTATATAAAATAGTACCTAATTTAGTTAATATAATGTTTAATTATTTTTTATTTTTAAAATTAATTTTTATTTAATGATTTTTTTTAGTGATATCAAATTATTTTCTTAAATAATTTGTTAAATTTCTCAAAGAATTATATTTTTTTAAGTTTATTTTTACATATACGTCTAATGAATTTTGTCATTCATACGAGTGTAATAGTTTAACCTTCTAATTATAGGAATATGACACCATATTTTTATTGTACAAAGACTCTTCTTACTCCATATAAAACGTGAGAATATATTTTTATCCTTCTTATGTTACCTTCATAGAGTAGCTTCTGGATTATGTAATCCGGATACACATTTGAAAAAAGACTTATGGATTACATAATTCAGAAGCTAAAAAATACTTACAAATTATGCAATAAAAAAACTATACATATAAAAGAAAAGCCTTTTGGATTACGTAATCTAAAATATTACAGAGAGATATTTCTAAAAATACGAAAATTTATAGAGGTGAGAGAAGAATATGAAGGTGCAAGAAACAGCCCAAAAAAAATCTATCCCAAGACTGCTGGAACAGTGTCCTTCAACAGGCAGAGCAAATCAGCAAAATCCAGACTATTTTAGTCATTTCAATTTGGATATAGTGCAGGTTGGAGATTGATAGAGTGCAGGAATCAAAAGCCAATATCCAAACCTGGTAATTATGGGCCTTGTTTCTGATCCAATTGGTCGGACTGAGCACAGCCAGCTTTAATATCTATCAGCTATTAAATCAACTTAATTTTAGAAAGACATACAATAATATTGGACTATTTTATTAATTTTTTTACTTTTATTAATATCATTTGGTAATACAGTACTTTTTATTAGACGTTTCTCTAAACTACTTTACGTTGTTAATAAAATTAATTGTAATTATTATCAATGTAATTGTTTTTCCTACAAGTTTTGTTCTGTTCGAAACTAGCAGAGACAAAGAAGAATATTAGATAATTTTATCTAAAAATCTTTTTTTTTTTCATCCTATGATTTTATTTATTAATATAGTATGATAATAAAATAATCAGTTGAGAATGGCGACTATGTTTTGTAGGAGACATGAGAACATGTTTGATTTTTTTACATGATTGAACATGTTCCTCAAAACATAATTGACGTAAATTTTCACGTTTCGAATTATGTTTATTTTCAACATTTTAAACAGAAAATATAAAAAATTAAACATGTCTTCGTTTGTAATTAACATTTTAATTTTCCTCATTAATATTATAAATAATTTAGAATTCGTCACCAAAATAAATGTATGATTTTAATATAGCTTAGATGTTTTTTTTATCCTTGAAAAATAAGGGAGTTTTGATTTTGATCATGCACTTTTATTTTATTTTATTTTTTTGTCTTTCTAAAGTTTAATATTTTTACTTTTGCTTTTTAATATTATATAACACTAATTAAATATTTATTAATAAAATAAGTATTATTGTTTATGTCAAAATAAAATTAAAAACTGAAAGTAGTAATTAAAATTTTGAAAAAGAAAAATTAAAGATTAATATTAACTAAAACCAAAATTTATATATTTTATACAATTAAAATGAAAATTTTCTAATACTATAAAGATAAAAGTAGTTCTCAAAATCAAATTTCACTAATTTTTCAAATACTAAAAAGTTTAAACTTTTTTAATATTATTGTATCTATTTATCTTCTAATCACCTTTTTATTGAAGAAATTGAGATTCGGAACCAATCCATCTTCATCACCATTCAAATCAACCACTTTTTGAAAATTTTATTTAACTATCTATAAGAATTCCTATATAAATTAAAATAATATTTGTTTCTAATAATTAAGAGAGCTAAGAAAATAAAAAAGAAAAAAACATATAAAGAAAAACTCAAGATGAAACGAAAAGAAGCAGTTAACTTTCCTGGGTTCTGAAGGAACTAGGTTAAGGTTTTCAGCAGAAGATGGAGCAGGAACAACAAAACCTTGAAAGCTTCTTAACATGGGCAGCACAACTTGGAATATCGGACTCAACAACACGCACCGACCAACCTCAACACTCTCCTTCCTCATGTTTGGGTTCTTCTTTATGTGTCGCTCATTTTCCTCACTCTGGCGGGTACTCAAAGATTCTTCTTATCTTCCCTTATCATCATACGTGTGCGTCATAGTTAATATGAACTTTGCATTAGATTTATCGCGCCAACAACTCTTTTTTACATGGTGATTATTTCCCTGGTATTCTTGACGTGTATTTTCTTTGGTAATTAAACAAAGTCTACAATAATAATGTAAAGCTTGATGCTTTTGACTTGTTTCTGTTAACAAATTTTGACCCATTTTTTGTGTATTGTTTGGAGAATGCTGCAGGAGAGGTTTGGGTGCTGTGAGAGACCTTAGGAGGGGGGAAATTGTTCTCAGTGTTCCGAAATCTGCTTTAATGACAAGAGAGAATGTTATGGAAGATAAAAAACTCTGTTTTGCTGTCAATAGACACTCTTGTCTCTCCTCAGCTCAGGTTTCTTTCTTACCAGTGTATGTGTTACTAAGTATAATAGTTCTGTTGCTTATTATGTTTATGTTGTTCCTGTAATTTAATTTGTGACAATGTGCCAGAGCTGGTAGTCTTTATCATCTGGTTTTGGGTATTGGACCAATATAACTGTTGTGTGCATTGTTGAACTTGGCTCTGGACACGCCTGTTTGGATATGGCTTTATCATTGTTGTTGTATTATTGTCTTGTGTATTCTTGCTTGTAATTGAATCTCACGTACTTGCTTCTACACTTGTCTATACTGCAGATATTGATCGTTTGTTTGCTGTATGAAGTGTGTAAAGGGAAGACTTCAAGGTGGCATCCTTACCTCATGCATTTGCCACACACTTATGACATACTAGCCATGTTTGATGAATTTGAGAAGCGTGCTCTGCAAGTTCAGTTTCTGTTTTGACATTCTAGTTTATCTTGTTAGGTTAGATTATAGCATCTTGGCTTATGATATTTATCAGATTATCATCAATACTTTATATAAGAATTAACTTATGATTTGGTTATTAGGTGGATGAAGCTGTGTGGGTCACTGAAAAAGCTATACTAAAGGCCAAATCAGAGTGGAAAGAAGCTCATGCTTTGATGGAAGATCTCATGTTTAGGCCCCAATTTTTAACATTTAAGGCTTGGGTTTGGGCTGCTGCAACGGTTAGTCAGTTAGAAACCTGACCTTTGAGAGGAGAGATCTATGCATGCTAAAAGTATTTTGTTTATAAATATTCAATTTGGTTTTCCTACACTAGCATGGACTAGAAACATCTTTAATTTTGGATGTTTATATCAAAAACTCTTCCGTGCCTTAACAAGTACTTACATCCATAATATTGTGACTTAATTATTTTCACTAATCTCTTTTAAGTTGTTCTACTTAATTATTTCATTGATAAGAAAACCAACTAATTATATTGAATATTGATTACTTTTTATTGGTTGATACAACAGTTTCTGCCTTCACGTAAATCACCACTCACTCTATCATTTAGTAACATATGAACTTTGAAAAATGTAGATATCTTCTCGAACATTGCATGTACCATGGGATGAAGCTGGGTGTTTATGCCCCGTGGGTGACTTGTTTAATTATGATGCACCTGGAGAGGAGTCATCTGACATTGAGGATTTAGAACATTTGCTATCAAACTCTTCCATTCACGATACCAACTTATTAAATGGAGACAAGAATATAGTGGTAGATGCAGAACAGCTTGATTCTCATTCTCAGAGATTAACTGATGGTGGGTTTGAGGAAAATGTTAATGCATATTGCTTCTATGCTAGGGCACATTACAAGAAAGGCGATCAGGTATTTACACTATTTCTGGAAATTTTAGTTACTAATTTGAATGAAAATATTAGTTTAAGTTTCTAATGTGAGAAAACATGAATTAAAATTTAATTTGATTGATTCTGGGTCCATTTTCTTTGTCTTGTTTTAATTTTTTGTCATTGACTTGAATATAGTTTGTAGACATAAATGTTATGTTTGGATCTATTTGATTAGGATATTGCTTTGAAACAACTATGCTTGATGGTATCATTTTTTTGGTGAAGAAATTTAGTGGAAGAGGGGCTACCTTATTTCAAGGTTAGGTATGCCATAACTCTTGGCACAGACTTACA
The DNA here is from genome assembly GCF_051622355.1 of Phaseolus vulgaris. Classification (NCBI taxonomy): domain Eukaryota; kingdom Viridiplantae; phylum Streptophyta; class Magnoliopsida; order Fabales; family Fabaceae; genus Phaseolus; species Phaseolus vulgaris. The sequence goes on along the minus strand of NC_143505.1, from coordinate 58,583,042 downwards.
ATTGTGCTTACAAATTACCAATTAATAAAGGGTCACTTGTTGGAACACAATCTAAGTCCTTCTCTTACACAAAGTATGATCCTACCAATTGAGCCAACCCTTATTGGAGATGTTTAGTGGTATCAAGCTGCTCTTCAACCCAAATTTCTATACATGTTGGATTTTTAAGCCTTCACCACATAATCCGAGTATAGAAATCCTTATCACTTAAATGTGATTGGATTTCAGAGAAATTGCTATTGTCTTATGTTTAAGTTAATTAAATAAAAAATTGGGATTGGACAAACTGCACCGAAGATTTTTACATAGAGCCTTTAGAACTACAGCTTCTAAAATGATGAAAACAAAATTACCCGGCTATGTGACTTTAAATTCAGCCAAACTTTTATTCAGTAGTATTATGCAATGCATTAGACCCTTCTCAAGATAGTAGTTCCACACAATTAAAGAAAGAGTTAAAGGATAGGATTATATTTAGGATATGGAGCTGTAAACTTAGCTTCTGTTTGGTTTACATTTCCAAAGTGTGAATGCTACTGATTTCTTTTTTCAATAAATATAAATATAATTTATCATAAATCTTACCTCGAACTAAAATTCTATAAACAAAGTTAGTTGTCTGTCTCCTATAAATTATTCAATTTTGCAGGGACTGATATTTTCTAATCCTACTTCCATTTTAATATTTTCAAGAGATCAGTAGTACCATATCTGTTTTCAGTCTCTTCATTCCATTGTTTAGTAAATAGGGAATTACTAATTAGCTTTTCTTCACCAGGTTCTATTATGCTATGGAACTTACACAAATTTGGAGCTTCTTGAACATTATGGCTTTCTCCTACAAGAAAATCCAAATGACAAAGTTTTTATCCCTTTGGATCCAGCTGTATATTTTTCCACTTCATGGTCTATGGAATCACTCTATATCCATCATAATGGGAAGCCTTCATTTGCACTACTTGCCGCATTGCGGTTGTGGGCAACCCCTCAGAACAAGAGGAAGTCTGTCGGACATCTTGTGTATTCTGGTTCTCAACTGTCTACAGACAATGAAATTTTCATCACGAAATGGCTGTCCAAAACTTGTGCTACTGTGTTGAAGAATCTGCCAACATCTATCGATGAAGACACCTTGCTCCTGAATGCAATGGACAGTAGCCAAGATATTTTCACTTTCATGGAGATCACAAAACTTATGTCTTCCAAGGATGAGATCTTTACCTTCTTAGAAACACATAATATGAGGGATGCACATAGTTTGACTGAAGTAATTTTATCTAGAAAAGCAAGAAGGTCCATGGATAGGTGGAAATTAGCTGTCCAATGGAGACTGAAGTATAAGAAAGTCCTTTTTGATTGTATCTCTTATTGCAATGAAATACTAGATTCTTTCATAAAATAATGCTTTGGTGGTATACTGGTTGCGGTGTAGTTAAGGTTTTTCTTTGTTGCTAACCTTTGCAACAACAGTAGGTGCAGATTTCTGCTATCATTATATGGATTATTTTAAAAAGTGTTAGATGATTGGCAGGCAATATTTTTTACTAGTTTTCAGTTCTGGGATTCAATTTCTGATGCGGAGAGATGCGTGACGAAATTCTATATGAATGAGTCAAAATATTCATCTGAGATTTAATGATATAACTGTAATTAAACTGGTTTCGATAAATAATGTATAATAGTACCATAGGAACATAATATCATAAATTTAAAATAAAAAACTAAGAATATCATAAACATACAAAAATAAATAAAAAATTTAATAAAAAATCAGAGCTAGATATAAAAAATTAACACTTATAGGATGTATTAAGTTTTGGCCAAGACTGCTGTGTTTAATTAAATATTAATTATTACTTTAATCTCGTAATTTTTATTTTTTTATTTTGTATTCGCATTTAATCCTTATCTTTTTTTATTGTCACAATTAGAATTTTACTATTTTGAATTTAAACACCTCTTTCATTATATATTTATAAATTTTTCAATTTTGTTTGTATTATTTACATGGATCAATTGATCCATTTTCTTCAAATTCCCCCACAGAAATGATACCAGTCCTAAAAATAAAACCAGGGAACAAATAGAGTTTAAAAGAATTTCACAAACCAATGTTAAATATGACTTTCTTCATTTGAAGATAAAGATAATTTTGTATATACTTAATAAACATGATAGAGTAGTATGAAAATTTAATACGAAGAAATACTCAAGTATCCCTCCATAACATCAAAATTTTCAGAGAAATAAAGTTATTTATATTAAAATATAGGAAAACAAGATAAAAACAAAAAGTAAAAATAAAACAAAAAGTAAAAATAAAAAGGAAGAACACATTTCCTCCTCAGTGAACATATGGGCAAAGTAATCTCTACTTGCTCGATACTCAAAGGTACAGACCCTAAAACCATAAAATTTTTGAAAAACTTTCCAATTTTTTTCTAAAACCAATAAAGTGCTTAAAACCTTAATCAAATAATCGTGCAAACAAATAGCCCATTGAAAAAGACATGAATAGAGATGGATCAGATTAATTGGCTTGGTTTCTCCAAAGAGAAAAATCGCACAGTTCGTTCAGCGTCGATCACCTGGGGAAAAAATCATCACTTCCATCTCCAAATCACCATGCACATTGAAAATCCTTATACCCTAACGTTGAAATACCCCCTCATGGCATATAAATTCGAGAACAAAATTTACGCACAAATAAAAAAGAAAAGCTTAAACATAAAATAACCTAAATTTGAGCGAATGATTTTAATGCGAATAGAAGCTGAGGTTTGTAGAAAGACTAGTGATATAGTGAAGAAGTGATACCGTTTTTATATAAAGAGGGGGAAACCCTAATTTGAGGTTGGGTGAAGCTTCCAGTCCTTGGCTGTCTTTATAAAAAGCCAAGGAAACGGGTTAATTCTATTACGCCCATGGCACTAATTGGGCCTTACTCTGATTTTGTTAGGGCAGTTTCTTTCTGCATCCCTACATTTTTCTTTCTGCACCCTACAATTTTTTAAATTCCAAAACTGACCCCTACAATTTCGGGATCTGGGAGTGTGCTACGGATTCATCAATCCACATGTTGCATTCTGGATGAGGGGATGTTCCAAAAATAAAGTTTGCATAAATTATTGATTTTCGGATTGCTGAATGCAAAAGCTTAATTTCTATTACGGATTGGTGGATCTGGAATGATTTTTTTCAATTATGGATTTCTGAATTTGGAATGCATATTTTGAATTACGGATTGGCGAATCCGAAATGGTTTTTTCAATTATGGATGTTTTGCATTTTTTTATTTTGGATTAACATTATCATTCATGTATTACCGGAAGCATCAATCCGAAAGATTATCGGATGCGCCAATCCAAAAATTTACCGGAAGCGCCAATCCAAAAATTTACTGGATTTCATAATCCAGAATACAAAAAAAATAAATGTACAGTTTATATAGGGATAGTTTTATCTTTGCGCAATCTTGTAGGAGTGCAGAAAGAAAAATCCAGGGGTGCAAAAAGAAACTGTCTTTTGTTAGAGTGACCCTAAGGTCCAATTTATAAGTTTTCGTTTTGAAATTAGGATTTCTTTTTGGATCGTTTCCATTTAAATTAGTGTCTACATTTTTATAAAATTTTAATTTTTTAATAATTTTTTATTTATCAGATAATATTTCACATAGCATGATATTATAATTTTATTATTTTAAAAATGTTTCATGCATTAATTGATTTTTCACAAAAAAGACCTTTCATTAAGAATATTTTATTTCGTGTTCAGTGATGATTACTATTGTTTTAGGCTCTTTAAAAGTTTAAATTTGCCTTATTTTTGCTTACTTTCACTAATCACTTACATAGCAAACAAAACACTACAACGATAAATATAATATTGATAAGAGGCATTAATATAATATACAAGGTTAAAACTAGACCAGAATATTTTTTTTTTCCATATATATATATATATGTTATATAATTATTTTCATCAGTCTAAATGTTAATTGACATTTGAATGTACATCAAACATCAATATTTAAATTGAAAAATAAAAGCAAAAATCAATTTTCTAATGTACAAACTTTTTAACATATTTTTTAGATTATTGTTATTAATTTATAGATAATTTATAAAAGAAATCCATTTTTTCAGAATATTTAATACTTATCATTATTGTATCACATTGCATTTGGTGGCACTTACAGACACAGTGACTAATAGAAGGGAATGCCGTGAAGATGGCATTTTTTGTATCCTTTTTTCTGTTGAACATGTTATGATCCAAGACAAATAGAAGGAAAGAATGATTCCTATAACTCCGTGATGGAGATAATATTCACACCTTCTTTCACTTTCTAAAACACCAAAGCAATCTCTTCTCAAAGCATACAAATTCTTTTCCTTTCCCTCCTTCACCAAATATTCCTTCTCCAACTCATGCACAATTACACCTTCATAGCTAACTCAGCCTCAAAGTTATTTTACATGCCATACACAAAGTAGCCATGCATATAAATTCAGACACATCTCATTTGACCACCAATTAAGACCCATCTCAATTTCAAAGCCTTAACTCAACTTTTCTCTTCTGCTTTGCTTAAATGGCTTCTGCACCAGCCTTAAAACGCACAGATTCTGTCATAGATAATATGCCTGATGCATTGAGGCAGAGTCGGTACCACATGAAGAGGTGTTTTGCCAAGTACCTGGAAAAGGGTAGGAGGATTATGAAACATCACCATTTGATGGAAGAAATGGAACTAGTTATAGATGACAAAAGTGAAAGAAGTCAAGTTTTGGAGGGTATTCTTGGCTTCATATTGAGCTCCACCCAGGTTATTTCTTTTCACTCTTTATCTTATATGCACGACAGAAAAAATTATAAATAGTTACATCACATCATTAGTAACAATAAATTGTGAATTATGATTACATGCATTGAATATATTGTTAAAAAGTCCTAAATCACCTATGGATATTATACTGCATAACCTTGACTAAGATGAAATCTAATACAATGTTACAAGTTATAACCCATATCTATGTATTGTTTATTCTGATAGATACATAGTCTATTTGGATATAAGCTAGAATTGCTTTTAAAAGTGCTTTTTTTTACAGAAAATATAGTTTTCTTTTTAGTAGAAAAACTCTTTAAAATTCTAAAAAATACTTACAAACTTCGTATCTGACCATGCTAGTAGTTTATCCTGGTAGGTGTTAGTGGAGGGAGTGTTAGTTTTAACATAGATGAAATCTAAAATATATAATTCTCATATTGTCAGAATGAGAGTTATTCCATCATATATGTCACACAGACATATATATAGCTTTGTGGATTTTAATGTTGTTCACCTGAAACTTGCAGGAAGCTGTTGCTGATCCACCATACGTTGCCTTTGCAATAAGGCCTAATCCAGGAATTTGGGAATTTGTAAAAGTGAGCTCTGAAGACCTTTCTGTTGAGGCTATCACCTCCACTGACTTCCTCAAATTCAAGGAAAGGGTAAATGACGAAAAATGGTGCGTCATTTCTCATCACTTTTCTTATATTCCTGACTTGAATTTTTCTTATCAACAACTTTCATCACTATCCTTCAGTTCCCCTTTGTTTGCGTTTATCTTATCAACAAGTTTTGTATACTTGAAGTGGCATGATTTTTTATCACATTTCTTAATTTTACTTATTTCTTAGTTTACATGTTCATCCAACAAAATTTAAATGAGTCCAATTCGATTTTTTTTGTGAAATTTGCTTTTGATGTTTAAATTTGTTCTATATTGAAGGGCAACCGATGAGAATTCATTTGAAGCAGACTTTGGAGCATTCGATTTCCAAATTCCTCAACTAACCCTCTCATCTTCAATTGGAAATGGACTCCAATTTACTTCTAAGTTCTTAACTTCCAAGTTAACTGGGAAATTGGAGAAAACACAGCCTATAGTGGACTACTTGCTAACACTAAATCATCAGGGAGAAGTGAGTGAAATAACACGAGATAAAATTCACGATATTATGCTACATTACCAAAGTTATACCTTTCAATATTCATTTTCCATTTTCTCATCTACACTGGCAGAAATTGATGATAAATGAGAGCCTGAACTCTGCTGCAAAGCTACAGATGGCACTGGTAGTGGCTGATGCATTCCTCTCAGCACTTCCCAAAGACACTTCATATCAGAATTTTGAGCTAAGGTAAAGAGTTTACTATTTTATATAAAAGAGGCCAAGGATGTTGCAAGGTGGAATCCAATGACACTGCAAATTTCGTTGACAGGTTCAAGGAGTGGGGTTTCGAGAGAGGGTGGGGAGATACTGCAGAAAGAGTGAAGGAGACAATGAGAACTCTATCAGAAGTACTTCAAGCACCTGACCCAGTCAACCTGGAGAATTTTTTAAGTAGGTTACCAACAATATTCAATGTAGCCATCTTCTCAGTTCATGGTTATTTTGGGCAAGCAGATGTTCTTGGCTTGCCAGACACAGGTGGCCAGGTAAAATTCTTACCATTAGCAACAACTAGTTTGATTATAAGGATAGGTTGATAGAGATTATTCACATTGTAGCAAGGTCAACAAAGTTTTATAACATAGAAATGCTAAGAATAGCCTCTTTTGAACACAACCTCTATTGTTGATTGAAATTTTATTGGAATTTACAAGTTTTTTGTGGGTTACTTCTTATTTAATGAGTCTTATTCAGAGTCTTGTATTTTTCAATAAATTTTTAATCAATACAAAAAAGTGTATTAGAAGAAGTGCTTAACTAATCCACTCCTCTTTTATGATATCATGTCAAGTGCTATTTATATTAAGAGATGGCTTAAAAGTTAAATGCTTTTTCATTTCTAATACTCATTGAGAGAATTACAACAGATAGTTTACATATTGGACCAAGTCAAGTCTCTGGAAGCAGAGTTGCTTCTGAGAATCAAGCAACAAGGGCTAAATGTGAAACCTCAAATTCTTGTGGTGAGTTTCATGCAAAAGAATGGTTAATTATCTCTCAGTATACACACTTGAAGTTACAAGAATCTTAAGAGTACACTATTGATCTTGACAGATAACAAGGCTCATACCTGATGCTCGGGGAACCAAGTGTCACCAGGAGTTGGAACCAATCAGTGATACTAAGCACTCCCACATTTTACGTGTGCCTTTTCAGACAGATAAAGGAATACTGCATCAATGGGTTTCTCGCTTTGATATTTACCCCTATCTTGAGAGGTTTACACAGGCATGTACATCTGATTCAAGATTCTTTATCTGATTCAAGATTCTCCCTTCTTACCATACTGTGGTTCGTTTAAATAGGATGCAACGACCAAGATTCTTGAGTTCATGGAAGGGAAACCAGATCTTGTTATTGGAAATTACACAGATGGAAATTTGGTAGCATCACTAATGGCTAGAAAACTTGGAATAACTCAGGTCAATACAACTTAAGTTTTGCTTTGAACAGTTTTCGTGGTTGCAAGTACATTTATTTTCTTTTTTACATGTAAAAAATCCATTTTGTAATTGAAAACCAGGGAGTTATAGCACATGCTTTAGAGAAGACCAAGTATGAAGACTCAGATGTCAAGTGGAAAGAGTTGGATCCCAAATATCACTTCTCATGTCAATTCATGGCTGATACAGTGGCAATGAATGCAGCTGATTTCATCATAACCAGCACATACCAGGAAATTGCTGGAAGGTTAGCTCAAATAGCCTTAAACACACACGAATGAGCACAAAGCAGAAAAAAAAAATGAAATCTAAATTTGAAAGTTGATATTTGCAGCAAAGATAGACCAGGACAATATGAAAGCCATGCAGCATTTACACTCCCAGGGCTGTGTAGAGTTGTTTCAGGGATAAACGTGTTTGATCCTAAGTTCAACATAGCTGCGCCAGGAGCAGACCAGTCTGTCTATTTCCCTTACACAGAGAAAGAAAAAAGGCTCACTCAATTTCACCCTGCCATTGAGGACCTTCTTTTTGGTAAAGTGGACAACAATGAGCATATGTAAGTGACTTGCTCTCTTGTATAGTAACATTCAGTTATGAATTACCACATTATTCCAAATGAATGACTTTCACTTCTGAAATTGTTATGGAAGCAGTGGATACTTAGCAGATAGGAGGAAGCCAATCATTTTCTCAATGGCTAGGCTTGATGTTGTAAAGAACTTAAGCGGGTTAGTTGAATGGTTTGGCAAGAACAAGAGATTGAGAAATTTGGTAAACCTTGTCATAGTAGGGGGCTTCTTTGACCCTTCAAAATCAAAAGATAGGGAGGAAATGGCAGAAATAAAAAAGATGCATGACTCAATTGATAAGTACCAACTGAAGGGTCAGTTTAGATGGATTGCTGCACAGACAGATAGGTATCGCAATGGAGAGCTCTACCGTTGCATCGCTGACACAAGAGGAGCCTTTGTGCAGCCTGCTATATATGAAGCATTTGGATTAACTGTCATTGAAGCAATGAACTGTGGATTGCCCACTTTTGCTACCAACCAAGGAGGTCCAGCAGAAATTATTGTTGACGGGGTCTCTGGCTTCCACATTGATCCCCTTAATGGCGATGAATCAAGCAAAAAAATTGCTGATTTCTTTGAAAAATGCAAAGTGGATCCATCACAATGGAATGTGATTTCTGCAGCCGGATTGCAGCGCATAAATGAATGGTAGCCAACTGATCATATCATATCATATCATATAATTTCCTTAGCTTCTATTACAGTTATTATTTAACATTTATGTTAGACCTTTGTGTAGCAACATTCCTTATATTGTGCATCTTTGAGAAATTAAATTTCAAACTTTTTAAATGTCTGTCTTACAGCTATACATGGAAAATTTATGCAAACAAGATGGTAAACATGGGGAACATTTACACCTTTTGGAGACAAGTCAATAAGGAGCAAAAAGAGGCAAAACAGAGATACATTCAGATGTTCTATAATCTTATATTCAAGAATTTGGTAAGCCAATATTTGGTCTTCTGGACACATTGTCATTTACCAATTATTGTGCTTTAAATTTCTGAAAAGGTAAACACTTTTTATTTGTAAATGTCACAGGTTAAGACTGTATCTGTTCCAAGTGATGAACCTCAGCAACCAGTGGCCAAGCAGCCTAGTCTTAAATCTCAGAGCACAAGGTCTGTTGCTCAACCAATAAATCATTTTTCATCTTTGTGAAGGGATAAAAGTGTCTGCATTAATTGAAATATTGAATATGTTCAATGGTCTTTTCCCTCATGGGATTTGTATATATAGCATACTTCTAAATTCCTCAATGCAAAATGGTTTTCCATTTGATTCATGCTAACATATTTTCTCTTTTTCCTTCTTGGTCTGCTGCATCAGACGTTCACAGTCCAGATTGCAAAGGTTAGGTTCATCACATAGCACTGAATTAGTTCATGATTATTATTGTGTTGTTATGCTCAATATTACTTGCTTCCTTTCAGGTTATTCGGAAATTAATGTCTCAACCACAAAGCAGGTCAACTTGTACAATGCATGTTGTGACTCTGGATATTATCTGATCTTTCTCTTATGTATACACCTTGTATTTTATTTTTCATTCTTTTGTTATTCATTAAACGAAGAAGTTCTGCTATTGTTCAATAATAACAATTATTTTATGTGATCAATAAAATGGCCTATATGAGGAAATTTAAAACGAAGATGGAGCAATGTTGAAAATTTTACAATGTCAGCATTTATGATTATGAGACATTCAAGTTCATTTTATAATAAAATTTAAATTTATTTAATTTTTAATTTCTCCTATGAATAAAGTATTTTATTTATTACTAAATGAAAATAATTTAAACATTAAACAATTTTTAATAATATTGATTGGTGTTATTTTTCAATCAAAATTGATTAAGATATTTTTAATTGATATTGATACAACTTTTTCTCATTGATGTCAAACTGTTGAAATTGTTTTCCGTTAATGTTAATAATATCAATGTTAGTTCAAAAATTTCAAAGCATACACAAAGAATATAAGGTGGTGTCCATAAAAAGGATAATTAATGTAAACATGAATAAAAAAATTAATCTTGACAAACATAAGTATAGAAAAAAAAAGAATTCACATCCCAAAAAAATAAATTCTCCCAACGTTAACTAAGAAAACTATATACTAATAGCAAAAAAATAATAATGGTCTATAACAAAAATAAAAATAATTCTAATAATTTAAATAAAAATAAATCTTATCAAAATTAATAAAAAAATCTTATAACATCAATTGAAAATAATCATCCAAACAATATTTTGGTTTTATTAAGTTAATGTTGTTCTAACCAAAATCGAGAAAAAAAATAAAATACAAAGAGAAAAAACATAAATATGAAAATATGAAAAATTTAAAATTCTTACTTGTTAATTAAAATTTCTAATTATTTAATTTTTAGTAATCCTATTACTCTCATGAAATTGTAAAATTTCAATTTGTTTTAATTTTTTTATCCACACACCATATTTTATCATACACCATTTTAAATTCTATCAAAACACATTATTAGTTATTATGGATTTTTTGTTTTTTTCTTTACTTTTTTTTTGTAATTTTGGTGTCTTAATTTTAATTATGAGTAATTTTGATCTCCAATTTTTTTACACAATTTTAAATTATTCATTTTTTAGTTTCAAAAAATATATTTAGTTTTGTAAAAAAAGAGAGAGTTAAATATCATTTTCTTTCAAGATTTCATGTCTAAATTAACAAAAAAAAAATCTAATAATTAAATTAAAAATTAAATAAAGTTATCAATATTACGAAGTGGACTTTAAGTCTAACTCAACCCCATACAATCGGTTCATGAGGTTGAAGTCTTCACCCATTTATATATTATGAAATGTCCTTATCTCTAGTCGATTCCAACAGTTTAAGAGATCAAAATTCTTGGTAAAAGAAATTTAGAAATAAACTTACATAGAATTAAAAAAATTAAGAATCCAAATTATGGATTTTATAAAATATATGGGACAAAATTAAAATTAAGCTTAAACCTTAATTATGTTAACTTTTAAACTAAAAAAAATCATGTATTGATATTTTATAACTATTTAGTTATAATATTTCGCAAAATAGATAATGGCTAACTTACTTAATCTATTATGTAATATCACTATAGAAGGATTTTTAAATAATTTTAATTTAGTTTAACAGTTTGATGGGTAAGTGTTTGATAAACGTTAACACATTTTAGGCTGAAGAAAGACTATTGCAAACATGGATCCAACACATGCATAATCTTGTGTATGAAAATGACGAGTAATTAGAGTTAGGAATTTTGAGGACATTGTTCCTCCACACTATCTTTAAAATGAATTAATTTTAATATATTAATTTTTTAAATAATTAAATATATTGTTCGTCCTCTATAATAACACGAAAACTTATCTTGAAATAAGTTAAATAAAGAGGTAGTTTGTTACTAACTTACATTATTTAAATGTATTTGTTTTAACATTCAAAGCATTCAGATGTATGATTGACCTAATTTTTTTTAAATAAAACCTAATCCAATTAGAGATATACCTTTTCATTAATTGAAATGTTTTTAAATACTCCAACCAAACCCACACACTTTTATAATAAGGGAAGTGATATTTTGACATAAAAATAACAGTTTAATAAATTAATATTTTAATTATATATTTTATTTTTTAAAATTTAAAATACTAGTGTGTGTATATATATATATATCATTAGAATGGTTTGTTAAATGAATATTTTTATTTTAGAGGGTGTGAAACTATATATTTGTTATACTAATGTGCACTCAACGCTTTGTTTTGGATATCACAAGCAATGCAATAATAAAGTATGAGCTAAAGGAAAAGTAAAGTATTTAAGAAGTAAAGGTGAACATTGTATTCATAATTAAGATTGAATACAATTAAGTCTTATCTTAACCAAATAACACGATGTTAAAGTAAAAGTAAGTGTATGTATGGATACATCAGCCCCCAATATTAACTAAGTGGAAGAAGCACAATTGAGTGTTCTCAAACTAATTTCTTAAGTTAGAGACAAAATTCAAAGAATATTAGATCAATTGTGGTTAGCCCACATGGTACAAAGAGCAAACGATATAGTGAGAAAAATGCCTATTTTCTTCAAGACTGCACTTAATCCTTTCTCACTTTTGATACCAACAAACCAAACCTCATTTGGCTCATTCCATTTCATTATCTGAGATGATTGACTCGTTTTCTTCATGATGCTACCACTGTTACTGCAACATGTCTCATTCCAAATTTTCACTTCTCCCTTTATAAAAGCATAATGCATCAACACAAGTGCAAAGACGAACACAACTGCACTTGCTATTGTCATTGATGGCTTCAGTAGCTTCCCCATCACATAGGCCTTAACCTTCCTTAAAGACCCCTGGTCCTCCATTATCAACAGCATTGCTTCTGCATTCTCTACATAATGATCGTGTGCCATCACTGTATTAAGCTGAACTTGGACGGTTTGTGATGGAACCATTTGGTGAAAGAATGTCTCGGCCACTTGACCAGTCGAAACAAACATTCCACGATTGACCTTTATTTCCTCAACCACCTCAAAACTTGGAGAACCTGAATAATCATCACTGTTACCATCTTCTGTGAAGTTCTCGGTAGGGTCGCTATCATTGATGAAACCCAATGAGAAATCATTGATTTCAGTGTCATTGTGTTCCATGTTGTGCTGCTCATATTCTGATCATGCCGCAATTATACTAAAAGATTAGATGTTTGCAAGAACATGATCATTTACAAAAATTATAAAGAAAAGCAAACTGAAATATTAACAAAGCAAGCATGCATGGAATTCTGTATATATATATATATACCTTGCACCTCATTTTCTTTCATGTTAGTTTGGAGGCTTGAAATATCCTCTATTGGGACAATATTTTGTTCTTCCATCTGTGCATATACAATTGATCACACTAACAGTCATATAAATGTATTGATCATTAATATATTATCAAATATTATTTCAAGAGGCTTCTGCAAGGAATCAGATTACATATTCCTTTCAATTGAAGTATAACAATATTTTACTAAAAAAAACTAATATAAGAGAGAAACTGTTACTACTTAAAAATGAGAAATTTTTAATGATTTCAATCCCTCTCACCAATACCCTTAAGTCAATTTCAATAGTTTTATCATTGAAATAAAATCTTGAATGGGCTAATATATTTATGTACAAAAGAAACTTGAACAAACATACAATATTTTATACCTTTTCTAAATCTTCTCTTGACATTCCAACCCATTTTAAATTCTCTACCATCCTCTCTGCCTTAAATTCTTGATCCATATCTCCGATCTCTATGGTCCTTGTGTTTGCATCTTCCCATGCTTTGTCAACATACCTCGCTGAGCTCATTTCATTTGAATGATTGTAGTTAGTGCCAACCATGAAGGTAAAATCGTCATCACGAGGAGCATAATAATAATCATTGCCACCCCATTCCTGCGAATAGCTGGATTGGTTTATTAATTCCTGAGAGGCATGAGCCACTGAAAGAATTTCCTGCAAGATATCCGTTTCAGGTCTGCTTCCTTGCATGGAACTAGAGGCTTGTGTCATTTTCAGCTCTGAGATTCCAACTTGAGGGAAGTCATCCACCTCCAAAGGTGGCATAACAAACCTATGTTGCATTCTTGCACACTCTAGAGCTATATCCACCTGCAAATTATATCAAGTTTAAGAGGAAAGACAGCATTAACCAAACTAGCTCAAATATATGTTTGTCTTCAAAAACAGTATTGTTTGCTAGTTATAAATCAGCTCTTGTTTATATTGAAATATTTGTAGTGAAAGTTTTAAGCGAGCGTACCTTGGATGGAAGGTACGCTCCAAAATGAGGATATGAAGTTGGAAGACTAAACATTGGATCTTGTAATGAGACGTGTGACCATTTCTCATGATCCCTGGTGGTTCCACCACTGATATTGAGAGGAGTCTCAATTCCAAGATTGTGGGGTGAACAAGTATTCACAGACATAAAATAATTAGAGCTATCTAAATCTTCGCCCCTTCCTTCAGAGTATAGTTCAATGCTTGATGATTGATCGCTTGTAATCTGATTCACATTGGGAACTTCAACATAATGCCCCTCAACTTTTTGAGGAATCACTGCAGTCTTCTTCAACACACGGCAAAGGGCATATGCATCCTGAAATTACATTTTCCCATGTTCAAAAGATAGCCATATATATAAGAGTTTGACCAATTAATTTGTAGCCTTCTTATGTGAAAAGAAAAACCATGAATGAAGAAAAACAAATCCAAATAAAAAAGTGGAAATGAAATAAGAGTGTGCAGAAAAAACTGAGGAAGTGATTAATACCTGCAAGCCTGAAGCAGTTTCGCACTCTCTCTCATCGAGACGATATTCATGCATAACCCAGTTTGTGCGAGAGCCATGGGGTGCTCTTCCTCGATAATAAACTAGGGTTTTCTTCATACCCACAGATCGAGCCTTCGAATTCACTTTTCTATCCTTCCCTGTGGCCTTCCAATACCCAGATTTTGTTGCACGGTTTGTTCTTGATCCATTTGGGTATTTTCTATCACGAGGACTAAAGAAATACCACTCCAAATCCTTTCCCGGTAACAATGATTTCCCTGTAATTTAAAAATATGTATTCAAATTTAATTTCAGTATTTTCACAAGAACTCCCAGTAATTTTTCATATAAATTCTAGCAAAAGTTGATGATTTTTAATGTTTTCCTTATAGTTCATGGTTCTCACGTCAAATCTTAAGGTGGTATAAAGCAAAGTGCAATGGGAGAATGATCAGAAAACGTGAAGAAAAGTATATTGCATGGGAGTGGTGTATAAATGTACTATATATTATATCATGTACAATGCAATGTAATCCTTTTCTTTAGCATACGCTTTTTGACTTGGGAATCTACTGTTGTCTCATTACTAAATCTTGACCATCACAATAGGAACCCTAAAGGTGAAGGGACCATCTTCTTTGGAATTCTTAAGTACAGTCCTTTCCACCATATATCACAGAAGATATTTTATGACAAAGTAGAAAAAATATACTTGACCAAAAAAGCAAGTATGTGTTTGATCACACTGAATAAATATCAGAAGGAAATCGCACCTATGCGCGTCCCACTTTTTTAAGAAATAGTGTTTTGGACTGTTAAGTTCTGCAAAATCATTATAAATAAGAAAAATAAATAAAAGCTTCTCTTCATGATGTTAAAATTTGTGCTTCATCATTATTGTGAATTTTCAATATTTGATCTCTCCAAAAATAAAACCCTACTCGCAGAAAAAAAAAATAGTAGGAGATCGATGCATATATCCATGCATGAGATATATATAATGAAAACATGTTGAGTACAAGCTGAGGAAGAATGTAATTAATTGATTTTACCCGGTAAGTCCCATGGTTCACACTTGTAGAGATCAACTTCAGGAATGATTTCCAACTCAATCTTTCGGCCATTGATCTTCCTTTTAAGGTAATAAGCAACAAGTTCTTCATCAGTAGGGTGGAACCTAAAACCTGGAGGCAAAACAGGTGCCATTTGTATACTTTGGACCTTCTTCTTCCTCTTAACTTATCCTCAACAACTGGGAATATAGACTGTATAGATATGAATGAGTGCAGAAGCTTCAATCCCTACCATGCACAAAATTATAACAGAAAAGCAACATGTTAGGAAAGTAAAGCAAGCATACATAACTTTGTTTATATACAAAGATGACAAACATATACAGTGATAACTGAGAGAGAGGAGAATAGACCTTAAGGAAGAAGAAGATCCAAAGGCAGAAAGTGGGAGAGACAAAATGAAGAGAGGGAGGAGAGGCAAAGATGGGTGTGGAATGTGGGGCTTGCTTGGGGTTTTGATAAAGAGGACAAAAAGAGAATTGAAGAGAGAGAAGATTGGAAGAAAAACAAAGTTGATGAATGGGCCCAGGGTTGTGTCATCCTTTCATCTCTTTTTCTTTTTCAACTACTTTTTATTTGTTTTTTTGATCAAATGCATGGATTCCTGTTATCTTTCATATCAAGTTTGAACTGCTACTAACCATATACTAATTAATTATGAATATATATACATACATATATGTATGTGTATGTGTATGTATATGTATGTGGGAGAGAGATGATTTTCTTGTCTTCTGCACCCATTGATCCTATGCTTCTTGGTTGTTCTTTCTTGGATTCTAAGTTTATCCACCTACATGCAACTAGCTACCGTAGCTGCATCATCTCACCCTAGGAGTATTCCAAAGAAGGAAACTTAGAAGAAAAACAACCTACGACGGCTGTTCTTAACTGAACAAACGGTTCTACCTTTCACATTTGTTGCATGTCAATCATTTTCTAAACTTACAATCATTTCAATTAATCTATTGAAAATTTTTATTACCATGAACTTGTTTTTGGAGAGGAAAAAAAATTAAATGAAAAATTCAAGGACACCATAAAAAAACAAATTGATCAAACGATAACGAAAAATAAGAAAATATTTGAAATACTTTATAAAATAAAATTGTTTAATTAAAACTCGAAAGATTGAAATTTATAAAATACTTAATAAGATTGAGTGTATGAATTGTTAATGCGAGATAAAAAGAAAATTGAAAGTTAGCGTTGATACATAGTTTCTAAAATTAGCAATATTGTAGATTTAGGAAAATATAAAGAAGGAAAAGTAGAGAAGAAACTAGGTAGAAGCATTAGTTTGAGCACATGGAGAATAAATTAATTAGGTTAAAAGTGGGACCCACGTGGGACCAGCTTTTGCCACGTGAAGGAATTAAGCTATCCACTTGGCATAGCATGATCTCTTATAAGTTATCTCATGCTTTTTCAATCATCTTAAACTACGTTTCTCTCACATGCTTTTTCCCTTTCATGAATGCATCATTTGGTGCTTTTCTCTTTTATGAGTTTATGCTTTCTTTGCTTTTTCTTCCTACTCTCCCATCTCTAATCTACAACAATTTCATTTTTATTAGTTTTTTTCCGTATGTATATATGATTTAAAAATAAGTTTAAGTTTAATTTATTTTTATTTGTAAGATAATAATTATATCTTTTCATGTTGAAATATGTGAGATTAAACATATGATTTATAATGAATCGATAATAAATGATATAATAAACTTAAATAAATTTATTAAATAAATTTTAATATCATATGAAAAAGTGAATTTAAGTATAATTTATTATCATAAAATTGGTATAATTTATTTATTTTTGCAAAATCAAGTAAACATTATTTTTAGTCTATTTAAGATTTTCAAGAGATACTTTAAAATCACGTTTAAATTGTATTTTGACTTCACTCTTGTTCAGATAAGGAAACTAAAATCACCTACACATTGTAATTTAGATGTTTCAAATTATAATAGCTTTTTAAAGGTAGATTTTCCTTACATGAACATGACTTGTTTGTGAAAAAAAGAGTACAAGAATGATGGTTTTAGTCAATTTAAGTAACAAATACAAAAGAATTTTATATTTCAATTCGACCAAAATCAAGTTTTAACTTGAGCTTTAATTAGTGGGATACTTGTTATAACTTATATAAGATAATTTAATTTTTAGAAAAGCATAGCGTTTAATTACATTGTGCATTGAGTAGCATTTGTGCCTCCAAAACACAACCAATTTACCAAAATCATTGACGCATGCATGCATGCAGTGGAAAACTGTGAAAGACACTAACCGATTTCTAGGGAAGGTTCAAACACACAAAAATAAGTTTAGTTAAGCTTTAATCCCTTCAAAAATTTGTAATTTTTTTATTTTATTTTTAATGAGTTAATTCGTATAACATTTTTCTTTACCAAACAATCTTGCATCATTTTTGTTTAACATATTTTGGGAGAAACAAAGTTTTAGAATCAAATCAGTAAGATGTATAACAATGTTGTCATACACTATACCAAACATTATATTATAATTAAATTTCTATAATGAATCTACAATTTGAAGGATACAAAAAATTAGAACATGTATAAATGGATTAAGATTTCATCATGCAAGACAATAATACTAAATGGTTTGTTAATTATATTTGTGATAGGTGGGGTGCATTCTCCCACAACAAGAAAACAATACCCATTTGAATTGAATTGTATACTCTTATAAATATTCTCGATTATTTTCATATTAATTAATTTTTCAAAAAACCTATGCATGCATGCATGAAAAGTATATCTCTGCCCAAAGGAAACGATGATCAGAGTATCTTTTCAGTCTGAAATATGGAATTCTGAGAGCTCAAAAATAGTGAATCACATGGATCAAAATCAGAGCTGTGAATTCAACCTAATCTCAATGGATTAAGCCAACACATTTTTGGGCTTATCCGGATTGTGTCACATGTAATTGTTCTAACTTAGTCCATTATATGAGTCTTCAACAAGTCACTGATTTTAAAATATAATATATAAAAAATTCATAAAAAAATTAACATAGGAATAATAAGTTAATATAGTATGGTTCATGGAGAAGTCTAGAAAAAGATGCCTAACTTTCACTCTATTTTCTACCAATTCAATAATCAATTCCAATTCAATCAAATATTTTTTTTTGACATTTGAGCCCACACTAATTCCAGTTTCATAATTTTTCAATAAATGGACCTTTACTCTAGCATAAGAAATTTTAATTTTTTTTATAAAAGTTTAATTGTTAAGTATTATAGATTTTAACTAATGTTCTGTTTATGTGAGTGTAAATGTTTGATTTTATAGCTTTTAAGAATTTTTTTAAATGTTATTTAAAATTTTAAAATTTAGTTTAGAATTCATTTAAAGCTGTTTTTTTCAGTTATTATTATTTTTAAATTCAATTTAGAAATTATTTAAATGCTTGGATCTAAGAAAATTATTTTATAACATCGTGAAATAGAAACTAATTTTAGAAATAAAAATTAATTAGTTGCTATAGTGACTAAATTAGAAATCATTTTAGACACTAAAAAATTTTAGTTTCTAAATTAATTTATATTATTGTTAAATGATTTCTAAATTAGTATCTAATTAGTAACCAAAGTTTTAACTACTAATTATTTAGATTATAAATTTGGTAACAAAAACTTTGATGGCTAATTAGATATAAGTTAGAAACCATTTAATAATAACATAAATTAATTTAGAAATCAAAATTTTTTTAGTGTCTAAAATAGTTTTTACTTTAGTCACTATAGCAACTAATTACTTTTTAAAAAAAAAAAAATTTCTATGGCATGATTTTTTTTTAGTGAAAGAATACAATAAGTAAAATATTTTGAAAATCTTTTGAAGAAAAAAAACTAGATGGAATCATGCAAACAATTTCAATCTTTACCTTATCTTCCACATTTTCTTCTCTTCCATTTAATTTATAATTCATTTGGATAAAAAAAATAAAAAGGAAGAAAAAAAAAATAGATTGTGAGAGAGTGAAAGATGACTTAAAAAGTTAGTAGTAGATGTGATCAATGTAATAATTTTTTTTTTATATATATCTAAAAGATAATTTTTAAAGTTACAAACGTAGTTGAAAAGCACACCCAGATGATATTATTACTCCTTATTTCCCTTATTTTAATTCAAGCCATCATCGTATCAGAGTTGGCTAAAAACTAAAACAGCAAATTCTAATACAATGAGAAAAACCAGTAACAAGGCAGCACCACCATTCACTGCCATGAGGCAAACCAAGCATTCATAGTTCATTAATCAAGTCCTGACATCTTCCTGAAGTGAAGAACAAACTGGTAGACCTTCTCTGGGTCTGGCAGAACTTTGGCAACAGATTCCCTTTGCAAACACCTCTTAATCCAAGCTGAGAACTTTGGTGAATGGTCTTCAATTTTGAAGTCCCCAAACTTCTCATAGGCAAAAAACCAAGCTGAATGAGAAATGGCTATGATGTCCACATACCCAAAGCCATCACCACCAAAATACTCCTTCTCCCCAAGAGCTTCCTCAAGATGCTTCAAAACTTCAATGAAGTCCCTAGTCGCCACTTCTCTCTCTTCTCCATTGCTTGCCCACACGCTCCTCCCAGTTTCAAACACCTTCCATGCATACAAGTAACCATCCATAATCATATACACACACAAACAAATTTCAGCACACAGTGAGAATGAGGCAACTAACCTTTTTGTCGATGTAATCAACCCAGAATCTGGCTTGGGCACGATCATAAGCACAAGTTGGAAGCAGGGATTTGGAAGGCCAGACTTCATCAATGTAGCTAACTATGATAGCAGATTCGGCAATAGGTTTGCCATTGTGCAATAGCACAGGAACTCTTTGATGAATGGGATTTGACTTCAGGAGAAGTTCACTCTTTGCCCCAAACAAATCCTCTTCACTGTCTACATGCTTCACCCCTTTCTCTTCCAAAGCAATTTTCACTCTAGCACAAAAGGGGCTAGCCCAGAAGTCTAAAATCTCAACCTGGTCACCCTTTGACATGATATCTTCTTGAATCTGATTTCTTTCCTTTCTTTTGCTTGTTATTTGTTCCGAGGTGACAAGAAAATGTGAGGGAAGTGTAGATTTATAGTGAACAATTATACTAGATGAAGTCTTTGGAATGTTCACAATGCCTACAATGTTATTAGCTTCGTGTAACTCACAATGTTACTATAATCTTCTTGTAAGTGTAAATTTCTGTGTTTTGGTTTCAACAGCCTTTTGGGAGATGTCACTGAAAATTTGGCGTGGGGTGGGAATGGACGTAGTATCAAATGGCCGGCAGAAGGTTAAGTAGTTTTTTTATCAACAATATAAGGTTAAAAGGGTTAAGTAGTTATATAATTTTTATAACTTAAAATGCTTAAATCCATTTTGTTTCCTATACTTTCATAAATATGTAATTTTAATCTCTATAAAATCTAAACATAGACTCAGTTCTCCAAATTTTTATAATTAAACAATTAATCTAATAATTAATATATAATTTAATTGCTTATAAAGAATATTACATGGTTACAAAAACTATTTCAACGACTCCTTTACATAAGATATTATTAATGAATTTGACAATTAATTTAATTTAATATATATATATATATATAATTCTCTGATTTGGTGTATATAAATTATCTGCCTATTTAAGACACCAAATAAAAAAATATTAAAATATACTGAAAAAGAAAGTTTTGGTGCGGGTTAAATATTAAAGTTTGCATGAATTATTTTATGCTTTAACATAAATTTTTCAGCTTTAAAAATAACAACGAATAGGCCTCTCACACCACTATACTCCAGTCTTTCTATTAACCACGATGAAACCGTCTGTTAAACCAAATATTGTAAATGCTTCAATCTTGGCCATGTCAAATTCAATCAATGACAAAAAATATTTCTTAGTGATAAAGACTATTGTTAGCATTTCTCTTTGCATAATTAATTGACTAACAGTTCAAAAATAAAGGCATACTTTGCTTAATTACAGAAAAATTGGACAACCCAAAATTTTGTGACGCAAAGGGAAATACAGAACTGAAACAGCCAATTTTGCAGGGAAACAGCAGTAACATTAATTGGAGTTAAAAAAAAATCGATCTGTCAACAATTACTACACTCTGCACTGGAAAATAGCAATCGAATTATGAAATAAATACGATAAGAAACCGTTTTGTACATTTTATATACAAAAAAAAATTGCACCTTCTGATTTTTTTCTAGTAAATCTATACCCAACAAAACTAAATTTATCCCTATTGCACGGCATTGGCATTAACTTTTAAGCATACGCACATATGAAGAAAATACTCAGGATTCACAAAGTTGTTAACCACCCAAGAAAAAGGTATATCTAAAACTGGTTCTATCCCTTGAATGCGAACAAATTTGATTTCAGCAATCTCAGCTGCGTTGCAAGATGACCCGGGATCAGATGATCTTTCTCCCTCTTCTCCACTTTGGTTAATGTTTGTATTTCCTTCAATTACAAAGGAATTTTCCGGAAAAAACTCGGGTAATATTCTTTTAACCGCATCATTTAAACTAAAGTATTTACCTGCACGCAACAGACAAATATATCAGTTGAATTGTAGTAAAGTAAAGATTATGCTAACAATAAAATGACAATTTCGATTAATTGCAATCAATTTAAGCAGAGACAGAGGAATGGCAAAGGATGCATGGACACTTCAATACAAGCCATACCCATGAGAGACACCTGCAGACACTCTGAATACAACTAGCTGGCATTTTACAATTTTTTCACTTCTATATTTTGAATTTTTCTACCTTTATAGATGAAAATATCACAATAATTAGAGAAAAAAAATGACTAGTAAAAATATCATATTTCACCCAATATAAGAAAATCCCAAATTTCCTCGCTTTTTGAAACACATTTTACAAAATCTCAGATTTCATAAAATTATTCACTTTTGAATCTTTCAAATCATTTCATAACCCAAATTTGTCCAAAACCATCAAATATTTGCGTATAAAATATGAACGTAAGGGCATTAAGAAGAACAAAAATACTATTAGCAGACCAAAATCATACATTAATCATTATAAAGGAACAAAAAAATGCAATTAACCGTTCAGCAAGAGACGTGTTCTTGTGATAGATGTAGTTACATTATGTATGTTACGTTGCATCCACGACATGAGATCTGCGTTTTTATGATAAATGTATACAAGTTATATATGGTATCCTATGATAGTTAAAGGTTGTCACGTCATATTCTATTTGTATCCAAACTTTCTAAACTAATGCATGTTTATCTCTAGTGTGCACTAAGTATCAAATTGTTTAAATCTCGACTCCCATCCCCAAGAGAGAAAAAACTCTGGCAGTAACTAAAATCGTGACAGAAGATATAGTGTTAACAAAAATATTTAAGCACGTTTTTAGACATTCTGATTGACATAAGTTTTAACTGTACATATTTAAGCACGTTTTTATGAATTTCCATTGGTGAACAGAATCTTTCTCTAAAGTGGGCAATAAACCTCAAAATACACCAATTTAGAGCCTAATCTCGTAATAACGCAAATTATTCATAATTTTTTCCGAAAATTAGCAATTTACTTTCAAAAGATGTAAGCTCGCTTTAATTTTATTATTTCCCCAATGTAGCCTGTGGCATTCAATCAATACAGGTGTCAAGCACTTCAGAGGTTCATATGCCTCCAGTGACCGAGATAGGAGCTATACCACTTCTGCTACTTGGACAATAAATAATTGACAGATCTTAATAAATCATGAACTGTTTTGGTAGCAAATAAAAAGAAGTTTGTGTGGATGTACGTTATTTTGCAGCAACTTGGTTAACAAATACAATAATTGTAAACATGTTTCTTCCATTAATCTGAGATAAAAGATAGTTTGCTATCAAGGCCGGGGATTGTTTGAATTGATAATCAAGGAAACTGAGATTTGAGTTTTATTATCTTCTCTACGCTTTCCCTTTTTCAAGTTATCCTTTAAGAGAATATAATATTAGCTTAATTAATTATATTTTCTGTTCACTTCAAATAATAACACGTAAATATTCATTTGTGTGATCAAGACACAGCCGAATTCAATCAAGATGTAAGCAAAAAATAAGGTGAACAGAGACATGATATAAGCACAAGCACAATGATCACACAAACCCCGTGAAAGGAAGATTAATGATTTATATAAACCACCATACTAAATGACTCAACACCTAACAAGTGTCTAAAACTTCCATAACGTAAAGAAAAGCCCCCAGAAAAGTAGCATTTAGGTCTACCAACTATTACTAAGTTACTAACATAATCTTTTCTCACCAAAGATGAGAACTGTCAGGTAAGGCAATACGCCAGATAAATATGCTGTGGATAGCAGCAACCAATGGTGCAAGCATGGCATCTCTCGGTGCAACCACCATGAAAACATCCATGCATGGAGAGTTTACCATGCTTCAGTATGCTTATTATTCATCTTATTACTCTATAGTATATTCTTTGTATTTTCCTTACTTTATCTGTCCTTTCCATACATTATATGTCTTGTATTCTTTTTTTGTCTCAGCTAATTGCTCTTCAATTCATTTTTAACTCGTTTTTTTTACAAAACTGTATTCTTTGGCTTTTTATTACTAAGTTCTCAGGACACAACATGCGAGCAAATCCTCAGCTGTGGTTCTCTGTTCTTTTCCATTTTAGTCCATACATTTGAGCCTCATTCGCACTATTGATAAATTGCCTTTAATGATTGGTTATTTTTTCCTAAAAGGAAACATTTATTATTTTGTTATAGCTCCTGATATAAAATACTAGGTCCTTTTATTTAGTTTTTATGTGTTTGTTATTTTTTTTCTCTAACATAACTGTCCTCCTTTCCCCATTACCCACTACTCCATCCTTCACAAAACTATGGCTGATTTTGCCCTGACACCATCACCCATCATGCACCATTGGCAACATGACAACTATTCTCATACAAGAAAAAAAGAAGAAAAACCATAGAAATCAATCAATTTAGAAGTTACAAAAGGGGATTCCCTACAAGACACGACTTACCATCTTCCTTATGAAGCTCAACAGGACGATTGATATATGAGACTTTGTCCCAATTATCAATTTGAGGAGCATCTTCAAAATCATCAAACTCCTCATTGACTGTCCATAGATATAAACGAACAGGAATCCTACCTACAAAAGACAGATGTTAACCGCAAAAAATAAGTTTATCAAGAGGCATTGGTAAACATGCTCATATACAGTATTACAGTTTTAAGTACAATTAGAAATTAAAGATAAAAATAAGAAAGAATCAAGTAAAACAAAGTAGTCTAAGTGATAGCTCTCAACCTTTACATATGATCACACCATACATATATCGTTTTTAAAAGGGCAAGTTGAAAGCCCATAACGCACTCAGAATTGGGTTAATCCACTTTGTAAATGTTCAAAAGATCCATGAGGAAAGAGACTACTCGCCTGTGCTAGGAATTTTGAATTTACAGATAATAAGAGTAATCTTTATAGAAAAAGAACGAAATATTATCAAAAAGAAACGAGGGTGTAGACATGAAAACTTCCATAAAGAAGAGGAAAAAATACAGCAAGCCAAATTGGCACACAAACTAGTACATGTTGCTCACCAGTTTTAACTTGTCCAGTAACATCAGCATCCCCTGTACTTTGTGGAGATTTAATCAAGACTGAACTAACATTTTCAGTATATTCATCTTCAGATGTTCCAAGCTTAAGCTTAGATGCTACCCGCCGATAAATTTCTAAATTACCTGCAATGCAAATGAGTGCTGACTTTTGACACAAGTCTAAGATCAAAGGGCAACAAAACAAAACAAAAGAAAAGATGAAATACTGGACAGAATGTAAAGTCGATCAAATTATCCTAACCCACTCCATCCACTCTCACACTGATAACCGACTATGACACAAGTGCAACTGCACAAATGATAGATGAACACTCAAAAATATTCAACAATGGTCCCTTGCTCATTTTTTACCGTGGGTGTCAGAATAACGAGACAATTATATCAGCATTCACTATAATATTAATAAAACTATCAAATTATAATGTTTTTTTAATACTGTACAAGAATAAATGCTAGGAACACACTCCCTCATTGGTCAGAATTTGTTGGAAAACCCAAAATTTTGTGGATCTCACATTAATGAAGCTCTGCTAATTTTTGTAGATTTCAACAAGTTATAATTACAATGAAAGTGCTAGAAAGTGTGTTAATAACACTTCCCATTATATAATATAATAAATAAACAAAATAGAACATAAAAAATAATTAAATGATAGCTATTAAAATAATTAAAAAATATATTGCGCCTTTTCATAACGCAAAATAAATACTATATAGCAGTTGTGTATATTTAAATTCACATTGTTCTTTCTAATATTTATATGCATAAAATAACACAGCACCAAATTCCCAATGTTGTATATCAATCACCTAACACTAGACAAAATGAAAACTTGAACTGTAATTCAATGTGCATCAACACACTCATAATGTTTGAGATGAGATACCCGAGTTTGGCCTATTCACAAGTGAAACCAAGCTTTATTGAACAACCCTTGGCTATCCCAAACAAACCAACCTCAAGCTTGATAAATGATAACCTCAGGTTCAATTCTAATCTGACCCAGATTACATTTGTGACCTTATCTAGATTCCTGAAAATTACAAAGAATTGGCTTGCATTGCCTCATTCACCAGCAGAAGAAAAATGAAGGAAATAAGTATGCATGCAATGTAACCATCCATTGGTGGGGTCAGACTATTAAAAATAACCAATTTGCCTTTATGTTTACTAAATATAGAATGAATGTGAAGCTTTTGCGGGAACAAACTTCGCAACAGAAATTTATCATCCACCTTGCTAACTCATATTGAATTGCCACCAAAATAACTATGGGGCCTCTTAAACAGCACTACCAGCACACAAACAAGAGTAAGTCAGTAACTCAACAATCACACTACTTGAAAATAATTGCACTATATCTATAACAGGAACTGGATCATAAATGTAAAGAAACATTTAAAGAGCAGGAAATTGTATTTATATTTATATATTATTTATATCATATTCTCTCTCATCTGGTTCTGAATCAAAGTGACAATTTGAAAAGAATTGCAAATGAAGTATCGCTCTTTCTCTCGCTCTATTCCCTCAAATTAACTATCAGTAACAAAAACCAACTGAGGTCCTACGTTTTATATTTATCCTATTTTGCTTAACATTCACATGCTAACAATCTATTTGATTGAAATAACTAAAAGTCCTATCATCCACCTCCCAACATTTTACAGGTAGAACATAAAATCACACAAGGGAATCCCAAAGAGAAACAGAATACCAGATTTATTATTAGGTAATTAACAACTGTACCATTTAAAACAGAGCTCCAGAGCTCCACCTGATCAGGTTGAGACATGTTCATGACATTTTTGCTATTCCCATTTATTACATATGCAGCCTGCATCAAAATTAAAATTCAGGTAGTGACAGTGAAAATTTAACATCTCACATGCATTGCCAATGGGACAAAAAATAACAAGTTTTGGGGACTTAAAATTGAATGAATGCAATATCCCACTTCCCTACCAACGGTCCTACACAACCAAATTTAGCTGGAATATCCCCTGCTCTGCAAGTTAGTGCACTAACTGCTGCTTCTTTTGGATTCTAGTCTAACTTAGAGATTAAGGTTTGGTAGCAAAACATAGCCGGTGACTTTATTAGCCTATGAATTAAGAAAGTTGTGGATAGTCAGAAAAGGAACACAACATGGAGGGTTTATTCTAGAAGGAACAAGAAGGGCCTTGTGGAGAGCCAGATAACTGAGGTTGAAAAAGTAGATGGGGATGGGGGATCATGTGATAAAAGGGAAATATAGTAAGCAGAGAGAATAATAGGGGGTCAGTTGTGGGAAATCATAGTTTATTATGTATTTTGCAGGGAAGAGAAAACTTTCTCCAAGGAGATTAGGCTCTGGTTTCTTTTTTTACTTCTATAATAGCCCTTGAGCTCTCTTCAATTCAATAAAACTAATCTCATTGAGAATTTATTTTCTGGATTCCCATCACCTTAGCATATTATTACTAAATACCTATTTTGACCCGCTACTGAGATCAAAGATCTCTTCACTTACAATAACATTACTAATTTTATCATAAATGCATATTGAGTAGTAGTAAATAATATCAGTTGTTCCAAGGTGTGGGAGACCTGAAAACAACATAGCTTTGATGAGAGAACTCCTAATTTTGAAAGGTGCAGTGGGTTCTATCTAGGATATTCCAGAAAACCCAAACAATACATTAACTTTTATCATTAAAGCACACTTTATAGCAGTCAAACAACAAACTAACTTGGTCCATAAACATCATACCAATCCAGCAAAAACAAACCACTATTACCTTAACAAATCCTCAATAAGTCTTCAATTTAATCAAGTTCCAATATTTTCCTTACTATCCTATACCAATAAACCATGTCTCAGACTCAGGTGAGATCTGTTTAAAGCTTCATATAAACAAATATGACAAGAATCTGACTTGATCAATCGAAATAACACCAAATGCATATGTTTGAGGGCATAAGCACCTTCTTTGAAAAGCTTAACTGGCATGAAGCATCATGTTATAAATCAATAAAGTACCATCATAAAGGCAGGAACACATAAAGCAGATATCACACAACTGACCTCTTTCAGTGAGTTAATAAAGCTCCACTTTACACTATCTTCACCTTCACAAGGAAGCAATACATTACTTGGATATCCTCTAAAGTGTACCTATAAATCAATCAGAGGGTACAGAAATTGAGATCGAATATAGCTGAACATGTGGAAAGATTATTTCTACAAGGGCCACTAAAATGTCAGTAGTAAATCAATCCTAATTTCTTTAAGCACTCTTACTTTTATTTGCTTCCCCTAGTTAAGGCTCTTTCTTTGTTTCTTCAATAACAACACCAAGAGATGAATTGGAAAGAAATCTAAAAGGTAGCCTTCACAGGACATAGGGCTACAATCACATGAATATATGAAACTCGGAATTTAATTTCTATGAAGTCATCCAATAGGATTTCCTGTATCGTCACAACATCCTAATTATTAATATCATGAGGCAGCAAGAAGAGTTCCTATTGGATGCTGGTTTTTTTCAAAAAAAGATTACACTAACAGCAACATACGGATTAAACTCTACTCAAAATATGGAATAAACTACAGATGCTTTACTTAAGAGAAAAAAAAATGTCATCCAATCACAAACCAACGTCGTAATAAGATAATTTTAATAAATTTTACAACAACTACCTTAAAGTCATACCGACAATGATTTTAACCTAGGAGTTCATAGCCACTAAAATTAAACTGTCGTGTTAAACTTGCTTCCTGCAATCAAAATCTAAATGAGCCAATTCCTACCGAACAAACTAAACAGACGAAACAAAATGAAATTCCAACAGAAAATGATAGGTAGGTCAAATTGACTAAACAGAAAAACCAAAACAAAATCAGAAAGTAATTACCGTTAAATTCCACGGTCTCTCCGGCTCCACGCACAGAAGATCAAAAAGAACACCGGTGGGTATATACCTGCACAAGGCATAAAAATAAAAATAAAAACAATCAGCGCAATGCGATAATGGAAAAACAGCGAGAGAATGCATTGTATTGTAATCGCACCACTTGAGAGGGAGGCCTTTGTAGTCAAACCAAACGGCGTCAAGTCCAGGGGGAAGCGTGCTGCTGAAGTGAGGCTTTACGAGCGAAATCAACAGAGGCAAGTACCCTATCCGAGGGGCCAACACCTGAAAACGAAACGAAGCGATTAATTGAGTGAGATGAAAAACCCTACGGAAAAAAGGAAGAGTGTGGCGCGAGAAGAATACGAGAGCGGGTGGAGGAGGAGGGAGAGTGGTGACTTCAGATTCGTGGAGGTGAATCTGCAGAGGAATTGCCCCTTCCCACACCTGCTTCTGCGCCGAGCTCATCTCTTTCAGATCTCTTTCTATTTCTCTCTCACTCTCTCTACTTTTAACTTCATTCGCTCCACTTCTTCTACCACTTTCATCAGATCGCTCACCTTGCCTTTTCCGTTAAGTTTCTCACTCATCTTTTACAACAAACAAAATTTTAGAATTTCTTATACAATATTTAGAGATAGAAAATACTATATTTTAACTTTACATTATTATCTAATTACAATTTATTATTTATACTAAATATTTATTTTTATAATATAAAATTACATTAAAAATATTAGACTTTTTAAATAAATATTGTGGAATCTGATAAATAAATGTGGCTATCTTAGTCTAGAGTTTTTTTATTTTATTTTATTTTATTTTATTCTTGTTGATACAGACAAAGTTCAAAACTTGAGTGAGTTTGATACGTATGAATTTAGTCACTGTTGAACTTTTTTTTTATTCTTACATTTAAACACCTTTGTTTTAATAGATTGGATATTTTATCTATAATTATATATATATAGTTATATATATAGAGGATTTTTTATTTTTATTTTTTTTATGTTTATCAATTTTATCTTTATATTAATATTTATTGTTTTATTTTAGACATTTCAGTGATTTTATTATTTTTTAAATATTTAATAAATAACTAATTATTTTTTAAATATTTAATAAATAACTAATTATTTTTATAATTAATTAAAAACTGTTTTATTTTATTTTTAAAATTTATATTTTATCATTTTATTAAAAACAATTACTAATTTTAAATTTTGAATATGTAACAGTTTATTAACTAACTTTTTTTCCATATTTTTATTTTACTCCTTTTTATTAAATTGATTAACTTTTCATTTATTTTTATTTATTTATTCTATTAAATTAAGAATTATTGTTATAATAATATTATAATTTAAAAAATGTTAACAATAAAAATAAAAAAATACAGACATTCTGTATTTTCGCTAGTATTTATAATTCGTATTACTTATGCTTTGAAAGGAAAAAATATATATACTTTGTAGCACGTTTTCTCATTTAACTGTTCGTATTTTTCAAGTTTCTTTTATTCATCAAGTTTTCTTTTTATACGTTTTACTGTTACCTTTCAAAACAAATTCTACATTTTATCAACTTACTTTTTATTTTTCCACGTGTCACCGTCATATTGGTAATAAATTGACATCATTTTTGTAAAAAATTACAACAACACCGTATAAGTTTATATCGTATATCATGATTTTGTTTCATATGTAACAAAATGGTAAAATGTGTAAAAATGAAAGAAGTAGTAAAATATGGGCGAAACTTAAATGGCAAAATGATGATAGTAGGATGATAAATAGTGTAGTCCTTACTAACCTTACAAATTAACTTCAAATGTTTAATAAATAAATAAAAAATACCTCATTTTAAGAGCTTTTAATTTTTAAGTTATAAAGTACTTTTCTAAATTATAAGTTATAAGAAACTTCTTATAGTTTATAAATTATAAACTATTACTTTTACCTTATAGATCATTTTTTATTATTTTTAATTTCAATTTATTTATAATAATAATAATAATAATATGTTTTAATATTATGGATATAAATAATTATTATATATTTTTTTAATTTTATGAAATTCAAATTAAAAAATATTATATAAAATTTGTATACAACGAAAATTGTAAAAATATATATAACTCATTTTAAAAACATATACAATTTTTAAAAATAAAAATACTATCAAATTTAACCAAAAAGAATCATTATTTTAAAAAATGAAAAATTATGATTAAAGAATAATATATTTTTATTTAGAAATATAAATTTCAATTATATAATATAACTAATCATATTGTTTTATATCATTTTATATTTACTAACTAATTTATTAGTTGTTCTTATCGAAGAGTGCAACTCGTTGTTGAGGATTGCGTGTTTTTCAAAAAACGAGCTTTTAGTTGGATTTCGATGAGATTGAGAGATCCACCTGCAAAAGACTCTCACGATGTTTAAGTCCGTAGGAGTACAAATATGATAAAGATAAATTCTTAACATGAAACTACGAGTAAAAGTATAAAATACAGTTCTGTATGTGAGACAAGATAAATTGTACATTCTGAAAAGTTAATATTTATAGATTAATCACGTGGTATCATCTGAGTAATCATTACGAGTCATTTAGATTAGTCATATAATTGTTATTCATAATATTTAATACTCATTAATTAAATTGTTTTATTTATAAAGGACATTGAGCTCTTTAGAGTCATTTAAAGATATATAGAGTCACTTGAGCTCTTTAACATACATTGTACGTTTATTTACAGTAATTTTAGTCTATCCTATCTCATTTAACAAAGAAGTATTGTTACTTAAATTTGATATAGATTACAAAACATGTTTGCTATCCATATCAGTGTTTAAATGAATGAAAACAATAATCATTTCATGAGTACAGTGAAACTATTTATTAATTAATTTATTCTCAATTATCTATTCTCATCTTTCTTACATAATCTTTTAGTAGTTAAGTCATTAGTATAAATTAAGTGTTTTTAAGTTAAACTTTATAAAATGTTATAAATTAGTTTTATTTCTAATTAAAATAAGATCTCCAACTATTATATAAGAATTTATAAGAGTAAGTATTTTAAATGAAAAGACTTTAATAAATAATTGAAAAACACATTTTAAACTATATCATAAGTGAACTATTCATGTTAATGAACAGCACACTTTCTTTTTCTTTATATGCCAAACTTTTATTCTTTGACTTTTCTTTATATGCCAATCTTTTATTGTTTGACTTTTCTTTATATGCCAATCTTTTATTGTTTAACTTAAGAAATGGGAAAATAGTCCCTAAACTGATATTCATTGTGAAGGTGAAATATATACCATAAATTTGTTAATTTTTATAATAATGATAGTTATGTTTAATATAATTTTTATAAGATTGTATTAGAGCGTATAAAAATTAGATTACAATACATGTTAAATGCTTGAGAAATGCTTTTTATCCTCATTGCAGTGGCAGTGACACCTGCAACGTAACACAAAAACATACCCATAAACGAAAAAAAAAAAAAAAACCTCACTAGTTAACAAAAGTACCAGATTCAAGCAAAATGTCACACAACACTCACAATCATTGGCACCAGTTTTTGAATCCGACGGTACCGTGTTGTTGTTGTTGTAGTATTATGTGAGCAATTTCAAATTACCCCGTGTTCAGATTTTACTTCTTGTCGAATTGAATCTCGCTTCTGCTGTTATCACGTTCCCATCACAATATCTCCTTCAAATTCTTCAATCCCAAGCCACTCACAACCCCCCACCAACTTTCTCTCCGACCCTTTTCCGAAGTCGGAGAAAAGTTTTGTTTTTTCCTCAGATCTCAGGTTTTCCCTTCACGGGTCGTTCCAAAAACCAAAACCCCACATGTGAGTTTCAGAGGGATCTGGGAATAATAAAGCGGGCAATGTTAGGTGCGGTGCAGTTGGGGTTGTTGGCGGCGTGTGTGGTTCTCTTTGTGCCTATGGGTATGGCGGGGTGGCACTTGAGTCGCAACAAGGTTCTCTTCTTCAGTGGCGCACTTTTCATCACTCTCGCTGTTGGGGTTCACCTCACACCTTATTTTCCTTCGGTTTCTGATTTCGTCACGTCGGTTTCCACTTCTTCTGTTAATGTTGTCGTGGACGATCGCGCTTCATGTGTTTCGTTGCTTCATGAAATTGTCTGGGAGGTGAGGCTGAGGGGGTTTGACTTTGACCCTATGAATAACAATTCCGTGAACTACGAAAAGTCTTGGTCTTGGAAGAGATCGGATTCTGTTGAGTCGTGTGAGTTTCAGAGGCTTAATCGGCACGACGTTTCGGTTTTGCTTAATGGGTCTTGGGTCGTGGTGGCGGGGGATTCGCAAGCTCGAATCTTTGCGCTTTCGTTGTTGAGTTTGGTTCTGGACCCAGAAGGTATGGAATCTGTTAAAGGGTCTTTGTTCAAGCGGCATAGTGATTATCACACTGAGGTAGATGAGATGGGGATGATGTTGGATTTCATGTGGGCACCTTACGTCACCAATTTGACTAGTTTGGTTGCGGGGTTCAAGAGGAATCGTGTTTATCCTGATCTTCTGGTGATGGGTTCTGGTTTGTGGCACATGCTGCACTTCGTGAATGCTTCGGATTATGGTGTGTCTTTGGAGATTTTGAGGAGTTCCGTGACTTCACTGTTGCCTGTGTCCTCCGAATTTGGCAATGATGAGTCTGTGGCGGTTAGATCGCCACACTTGTTTTGGCTAGGGATGCCAACTTTGGTGAACTCCATGTTGAATACAAAGGAGAAGAAGGAGAAGATGACTGATCTAGTGCGGGGAGAATATGAGAGAGAGGTTAAGAGAAGTGGCATGCTGAGGCAGTTTGAGGGTCCACTTCAACTACTGGATATTGGGTCACTGAGTTGGAATTGTGGGATCAGGTGTACAGATGATGGGATGCATTATGATGGGATTGTTTATGAAGCTGGGGTTCATGTTATGTTGAATGCATTGCTTATTGAATCTCATCAGAAGATATGAAGTTTGTAGCATTGGTTTGGTTCCCCTTAGATGTGATCACCTCAGCTGCCTCCACTGGGATGTATACGGTAGGACTCTCCAACGATTTTGATTAATAGAAGTTGAGTTCTTCCACCATAGCTTGCGATTTTTGCCTGGTTTCCTTCCAAGGCATTAGATTCATTTAGTTTTAGAGTGATTATCATTGTTATAGTATATACCAAATTTGGAATTCTCTTTGTTTCTTTCTTTTTCCTGTTTTACTGTATGCTAACAGCTCATGTATTAGTCACAAAAATTGGAAACTCAAGTTTCTGTACAAACAGTTCACACATGCTTTTAACCAAATTTAATTGGGATTCTTTTGTGCTTTTTATATAAATATCTTTTAGGCTAACTAGAATGTAGTGACATGTTGATGTATAATGCTTTCCGTTTGTTTATTCTTTTGACTAATTTTTTTAGATGTGTCATGGTGGAGCAGATTAATTGATTGTTGAGCACAACCACGAAACCATTGTTTGATTTCTTCATGGATTGGTATAATTAATAGGGATGCGGTTTAATGTTTTTCCTTCTGTTTGTAAGACAAAATTCTGTTGACATAAGTAGATCACCTCAGGTCTTAACAGGTCCTGTTTCATTTGACACCAGTTTCGAAGCTCTTTACCCTTTTGTTGCTCAAGTGTATGATTATCAATGGGCTATAATTTGTTAAAATTAAAACTTTAATGACCATTCATTAGTTTATTAGGGTTATACGACAAAAAGTTCCAATTATGCATTTTAAAGCAAGTCTGAACCCAACTAACCCGTTTTTAATACGAATAGGACTTTTAGATGGCTTAGGCCTGTCAACAGAGCGCAGAACAGTTTAGTCATTTGCTGTTGAGGGAAGGGAAAACTTGAACATGTGTTGAGTTTGAAGGGCCCCAGTTTTTGCATTCAGCTGTAGTAAGTTCAGTAGGGTTAAATTAAAGCACTGAGAAGTCACACTAGTACATACATAAATGTATTCAACAAAAAATCTCATAAAAATTAGGCAGTTACAGTAGAAATCATTTCAGTAGTAAAATTTAAGACAAGTTTGAAGGTAGCAGGATAACATGTCTTGTGAGAGCCTTACAAAAATTTACATTGCAAGAGTTTTTGTTGTTGACCAACAAGGAATGTATATATATATTTTTTTTTCATACAAAACTTCCTAATATAATAAATGAAAAGGTACAGCGTCCCATTGACAACCTTGCAAACCACCAAATCATCTGCTATCTACAGTCTTCTAGAAAACCAAAAGAATAAAAATGTAGAAAGAAAAGCACTATCGGGGTAAAATTTTTTGGGGAAGGAGAACGGTCCCTTGAAACAAGATCACATGAATCCAATGAGCTTTCAATTTCAAGTCTCAAATTGCTTGCCTTCAAAGGTTTGTCCAAAGGTCCAATCCTTGGGAGCAACATTGTAAGACGTAACAATTTTCTCATCACTAGAAGTAACTTCGAACGCAAGGGGTTGATTCTGCAGCAATGCATTTACATGCCAATTTTGCCCCCAATTCCGACCCATGGAGAGCCAACCCGTTCTTGACCCTTTAACCTTCACAGCCAGTATGTCTCCATGACCAGCAACATTGCTGATCAGCACCGAAATGAAGATTCCAGAACCAGTAACAGTAAATCGCATCCCTCCTTCCTTCCTACATTTTATCCTGCATCCAACACATCACAACATTCAAAATAGAATTTAATTCAAATTTAATCACAACGCAAAAAAAATAAAAATATAGTCACCTACAATAGCTAATAAATCGAATTAACTAGGCAGACCCGAACCCGATTAAATGCAAGACATGAAAATTTTAATTTGAATTAAACTTAAGCCTTCTGACCAGTACTGATTATGGCTAAGCTTAGCCCCAAATAAACCAGAAGAACCAAATTTTCACCAAACTCAAACTTCATTTTAAAAGTTTTGAATCCATTATTATTTATCAACGCATTACAATCTGCGACCCACGTCATGCTGGGTAGGCCATTTTTTTTCCATCACTATCATCTAAGCAATTTGTCACCACCATCATTTACTTCAAAGATATTGTGATTTCGAAGGAGCTGGGGGAAAAATTAATAATACACTCTAATTTTTTTTATGCTAACACATTATTCAGTATAATAATTTAAAGCATTCCTAAAATTCTGTGAGCCGACTTTCTCTTTGAAGAGTAAACAATTTATGGTGTAATAAAAGACTTTCGTCATCCAGTCACAAAGTGGTTAATATGATAAATTTGTTTTTGCCATAACACACTTAAAATTCATAACATCTACTTACAGTGACATTGCACAAAAATTAAACTCATTAATAAATGCCATTCTCGATCTTACAATTTTCAATAAATAACAAGTGTGTTACAGGTCCTTGTCGTGAGCCAAAATTTTAAACACTATTTCTATAATTAACTGAAAATTTATTGAAGTTTACCAACACTTGTGCATTATACTAGTTTTTTAATCAGTCGATTTAGAAGCTTTCAATAAATTCCTCAGGGAAGGTTAGA
This sequence comes from Phaseolus vulgaris, assembly GCF_051622355.1. NCBI lineage: Eukaryota > Viridiplantae > Streptophyta > Magnoliopsida > Fabales > Fabaceae > Phaseolus > Phaseolus vulgaris. The sequence continues at coordinate 58,546,470 of NC_143505.1, read as the reverse complement.
AAGATCATACAAAAGAAACGTTGTTAGAAATGCTCAAGTGTAAAGTACAAAATTAAAGCTGAAAACAAACATCAGCATGCATAATTGATGTATAGAGTAATGATCTGCAAGAAATTTGGAGTACCTGCGGTACTGTACGGGCATGTTGCCGGCTTTCCAAATGGCGATCTTTTCAAAGGCTTCGATGGGGAGAACGAAGTGTTTGTTGGGAGGGTTACAGTGGCCACCGCCATCGGAGGTGAACCCGTAGTTGGGGGCGCAGAAGTTCGTGGCCGTGACGATGATGGAGGTGCCGGGGATGCACCACCGGTTGTCGTCCACGCAGCGCAGCTCGAAGCATGCGCCGCAGATCTGGCCGCGTTCGAACAGCGTCTCGCTGAGGCCCACGGTGGCCATGCCGTAGCCGCCCTTGACGAGGTCTCCGTAGCCGCAGGCGCCGCCCACCGCGTCGCGAGGATCCGCAGCGGCGTAGTAGGTGGCGTGCGCGGATCGCCACTCGGCGAACTCCGGCGAAGCTTGCAGAGAGGGCGGAGAGTAGGAGGAAGAGGAGGAGTAGTGAGCGGAGACGAGCGTAAGGAGAATGGACAGTGTGAATGGTGCTGCGGCAACTGCGAATGGTGACATTTCCGTTTGAACACTCTGAAACCGAAGCAAAAGAGTTTGAGTGTGGGTTCCTTTGATTTCAACCGACAACACCACACTCACTCTACTTTCCCTTTCCCTTTTCCTTCTTTACTTACTCTCCCCAAATTACTTTTCTTTTTTCTATTATTATCTACGAATATACTTCTTCTTAAATGGTATATCCATATCGGATACCCGTATTCGTGTCGACACTCGTAGGATACTTATCGGTGAAGTGTAATTCAAATGTATAAATACAATAACTTTTTAAAAACTCAAATTTATTGTATAATTTTTTATTATGATTATAAAAATAAGAACAAATTCTTTTGAACCAATAATAAAAATATATTCATGCTCCCAAAAGAATTTGGGACATACTTTTCCACATAAATATTTATTTTCAATTTATATAGTTCAAAATTATATAATATATATCTGTATCCCCATATCTTATATTTTAGATATTATACGTATCTCCGTGTCGTATCAGTGTCTGTATCCATACATGTGCTACATAAATTATTATATAACTTAATCATATTTCTTAACTTATTTCCAATCATTCTAATAGTAGCCGACACTGTTGAAAACAATTCTGATGCCTAAGTCCCCACTAAAACTCAATTAGTTTTTCTCTTAATTATAAAGGTTTAAGTTCTAAAGACAGATCTTAAAAAAAATTAACACTAACACACTACTTAGTTTAACTTTTTGTCTAACCAGTCAAAAAGAAAGTAAACATTCATCATTATACGTTATGTAAAACCAAAAAATATTTGCTTAAAAATTTATGGACAAAGGCCCAACTATGGGGCCTGTTAAAGAAATATTTGCTTAAAAAAAACTTCATTAGAGAGTCATAAATAAACAATACAAATAATTCTCATATTCTATATTTATAAAATATCTAAAAGATGTTAGTTTCTGCATTCAACCTGGTATGAATTGGTAAAGGAAAAAATGTATTTGATATGATGCTTTAACTTAACATGTAAGATTGTGAATTCTTATTCCATAAACATTTTATTTTTCTGAAACCCTACCTAAGGTAGATACTAGATTTTGTTGATGATTCATTGGGGTTGTGGTATTTGATAAAAGGGGGCAAGTACTTGACTAAGAAAGCTGAGTTGAGAGGAAGCAATAATGAAAATGATGATTGTATGAATGATGTGAGTTTAGTAATAATGTTTAGGAATCTGATTTAACAATCCACTGGAAGAAGCAAGTGTGATCTGCATTTTGAAGGCTACAATTCCTTCCAACCTACAACACATGCCCCCTTATAACCCATTCATGAATAAAGGTTAGAAAATGACCCATGAAAAGGAAAAGGGACAATAATAAAAAACAAAATGGAGAAGGGTGTTAACGTTAAGTTACCCAAGACATAAAGTACTAGGATAAGCATATCACAATATATTTAAAATCAAATAGCGTTTTAGAAGCACGGTTTGTTTAAATACAAAACAGCACCACTCTTAATTTCATACAAAACTATAAAAAAATTAGCAAAGTACATGTTAATTTCATTGTATAGCTTTAATGTTCATTTTTCGTCCACAATTACATTACACAAGTATTTAATTTAAATACTTAAAATTATTAAAAGAAATTAATTTTGAGAAAAAGCATAAAATCGGTTTTAAAATATAAAAATTAATAAATCATATATCAAATATCATTATAATTATATAACTGAAATTTATCTGCAAGATATTGTCACTTTTTATTAAGTTTTTTGTTAGTATCTCGCTTTGAATTTTGAATTTTGAGCTTTTTTCTTTTCTATTTGTCTTTATATATAATTTTGATATTCTGATTTATGTTACATTCAGAATTATAAAAAAAATTGTTTGTGTTTTTTTAATTGTATTCTTTCTTCTCCATTTCTCTGTTTTTTTTTTAACCTTTTTGTCCTTTTTTTTCTTATGTTTCATGATAAAATCTAATATGAGAAGATATTGTGTTAAAAAAATTGTATGTGGACCTTGTCATTTAGAAAAACAACATAAGTTGTATTTTCCTTTAAACAAATCTTCTGATGACAATCCTTTTTATTTTAGAATTCTAAGATTTATAAAACATTCATCATGTCAGGCATTTTCTTTTCTTCTAACTTTATTCAGTTGAAAAGCTTCAATGATTTTAATTGGGTTTATGGTGGTGTAACAAACTTCGTTATGTCACTTAATTTTGAATTTTCTCCAAAGATTCTTTGATATCATAGAAAATTAAGAAATAAAGGACCGTGTATATATAGTTCTTCATCCAAAGCGGAATATATATAGAGCTTTTGCAACCATTACATATGAATTATAGTGTTTTGATCTACCATTTTGATGATCTGCATATCACTCCCTACTTTGTATCTAGTTTATACTGTGATAATCAAGCAACAAGACATATTACAACAAATTCCAACTTCCATGAGTGAACAAAACATATTGACATTGATTATGTAAAAGAGAATCTTCAATTTTAGTTGTCTCACTTTTTGCCCATACGAACATGTACTTGTATAGACAAAGTGAGTCTATATAGTACTTGAAAATAGTTGTACAATTGTTGATGTGTCGGTTGCCTTCTCGCTCCTCACTCCTCACTCCAAGTCTTCTCCTTTAATTGTTGGTGCTCAATCATGGTTGACTTGAAAAAGGTACTCTAACGATCAAGTAAGTACTATGTGTTAATAGTATATAGTGATAAATTGATTAAACCGTACCTTACACCTTTGTAGAAGGTTTATTTATAGTGTTTAGTCATGGATCTTTGTTGTGATAGACCAAATCTATCAAATATAAGTTGTTAACTTATTTATAGCATGATCCCTAATTTATAGGAAAATATATTGATATATATGGAGAATGTATAATAAATCAATATCTTTCACTAAATCATTGTTAGCTAATTTTTCAGGAATGTCACCCGAATTCAGTGGGATATGATCATGATTTGTAAGGAGTTCTCATAACTATCATTGCTATAATTTATTAAGTACCTTAAATGTATTTTGATGCGATCGGTTATCGAGACTAAACAACAGACTCGTCCAGTACCGACCGGCAGAGAATCACTGATCAACAAACTGATCTCTTACTAAAATTCTTGATCGCAAAATTAATAGAAAAATGGTTTTTAAACTAGGAATGTTGAATATACATTCTCCCGTCTGAGAGAATATATTGAATTTTCTGTTATTATCCTGCTAGACTTGGAGTCTTTTTATTTTATTTTTTTATTTGTCTTTATATACGATGCTGTACTCTAGTTTACATTACATTCAAAATAATGAAACTTTATTTATGTGTTTTTTTGTTCTTTCTTCTTTATCTCTATTGAAACTTTGTGTTATGTGTTTTTTTGTTCTTTCTTGTCTGTCTCTATTTTTTCCTTTTTGTCCTATCTTTCTTTCTTATATTTCATGAGAAAATCTAATACTCTTTTTTACAAGAACTAAATTTATTAAGTTTGGTGGGTGGTATTAATTTATATTTTGTTTAGTAAGACTCTTCTATTTGTCAATTACTTTTACATCTTTTTTATCTATTAGGGAAAGAATAACTTCATCTCCTACTCTTAAATTTTTTGGTTAGTTATCTTCCACTCATTTAGAAATGAACTTTTCAAATCTATGCAGATTACCTCGTTTAGAAATTGAGTTTCTTATTATTTTTCGAAAAGAATGAGGTGAGTCAAAAAAAGGTTAATGAGTGGAAGATGTTATAATCCATTGTTTGACTACCCCTGTAGAGTTGATTTTTTTTCTGTCAATGGCCCAGTACTGCATTGCATAGATCTCCTTTTGTGACAGAAAGAAGTTTTCCTTTTTTTTAAACCTTTGATCATTTTGATGGGCCATTCTCTCTCTTCTTGCAGCATCCACAAAATATGCCTTATAGGAAGTGATTCCAACAAAAGGGACAAATTACGCTCAAACATTTTCAAGTATAACAAAATTTTATTGCACACCCTCTCATGTTGTATCCTTCATAAACTTTATTTAATTGATATGAGAACATAACTTCATGTATCATTTTGGTGAATACAGAGGTCCATGATTTCTTATAGATGAAAGGAAATCAAAATAATGTGATACAGGGAAAGAATATTTTATTCAACTTCAGGATATGTAAGTGTAATTTACCCATTAACTATGACAAATATGAACAATTACGCCAATAAGCGATACATAAGTATATGTAACTTACACTTGAAAGACAGTTACCATTTAAAAGAGATCACAGGATGATTGTGAGTGGAAGGTGGGAGGAAAAAAATTTGAAGAAATACACAAAGCCTAACATGGCTTGAAGAAATATAAAGAAAAGTGGGATAATTCACTGGATAGTACCCCTAAAGACACAGACGTTGAGACTTAAAAAAACGCAGTAGAAATATCAAAAATTTCAGCTCCCTTTTCTCTCCTCTCATATCCAGAAACAGTAGCAGCTACATTATACCTGTAAAAGGGAAACTGCTTTGAAGAAAAGCCAGTGAGAGGGTACTATAAGGAAAGCTTGATACGTTGCTCTTCCCTCTCCTCATCACAAACTGATGAGTATTGGTTTTCTCTCCCTGCCATGCACCTTTTGTATGGCACAAAACCTTTCCCACAGGTTTTAGCTCTCACCCTTAGCTCAAATATAGCTGATGTTTCACTTGGTTTAGTGTGACCAAGAAAGTGTAACTGTCCATCCCTTTTGCTAAAGCAATGCACATGACTCTTGGCTTGATCATCTGATTTGTCAGTGTTGTCTCCATCATTAACTGAACTAGTGTTTGAACCAGTCCATGATCCTTCCTTTTGTACCTCTTTATGTTCAAAATCTCCAAGATTAGAGTACAGGTGTTTCCCTTTTGTCTCCCTGTGCAGTGGCACAGATGGTGCATTGTGGGAAAAAGTCCACCTTGGAACAATACTTGCAGGACCTTCTGCAAGATCTGAACACCCATTTTGAAGTTGCATAAGATATGTTGCAGCAGCAGGTACTGGTTTGAATGGCTCCGTTCTTAGAGAAAAGGGTTTGCTTGTATCTGTTACCAGTAGAGTGGTCCCAAAAAGTTTTAGAGTACGACCAGATGATTCCTCTGCTGCATCATCTTTGTTAGAAACACTTTCTTTATGAAAAAGCTCCAGTTTCTAGACAATAAAAAGAAGGGAGAGTTTAACTTTTCAGGTTAGTACAAAGATTTGTACACTGTAAACCAATCACTCTTAGTATGAGTTATAAAAATAGTTGTAGTAAAAGTTAAGAAGCGTGTCGGTTTATGATTTAATGACAATATACAGTACATTTAAATTAAATTCTAAAATGATTTTCTTAAAAGTACTCTGATGAAGATACTGTAGTGAAGAAAGTGAAAATGATTAGGATTTAACAAGTACCACAAGAGGTTGCTCATCATGAGCTGAATTTGGTAGAGACCCTTCTTCCTCAAATGATGTTTTGGGTCCAGCAAGTGGAAACCTGTTTGTGGGGACACCGCTAATGGATGAGACTGGTGACAAACTTCCAGTAGGTGTATCTGAATCGGAGGAACCAAGGTTTTCGGAAACAACTGTAGATAACACTGACTTGGGAGAATTGTTTTCTTGACCAAAATCTGATGACTTGAGAGAATTAGACCTGGGAGTGTGGTCTGAGTTGGAAATCTCTTTCTTTGGAATCTCAATCAGTTTACGAGGGTAAGGATGAATTGGCTTCCTTTTTGGTCGTGGAGGTGGAATTTCAATCGACTCCTCCAAGACTGTGCTGTTCCCACTAGACTCTCTAACAATCTGCAAGAAGCCAGAAGAAATGAGTTAGAGTGTACTTAAAGACGAACCCTTTAACTTCACCCTCAAAAGTTAGAACTTTGCATCTCTTAAGGTCATCACAATTTAAACTTATGACTCATGGTATATTCAACATATGGTAAATGATGGGTACTGGAATATAACAATAAACCTTAGAAAAAAACTTCTGAGCATGACTTCGAATCTGAACAGCAGTCTTTGTGCCAACATGTTCTGTGGTGAAAATGAAAGGATCCAAAAACTTAGACCAACCTTCTTGATTGATTCAGTGACTTGTATTATTCTTCTGCTAGAATCTATGTGGCATACTTTGCCTAAGATATGGAAGTTCAAAATTAATTATACCTTCAATCCGTCGCCATGCCCTGCCATATAGCTTTAAGGCTTCAAGGAACTTCTTGTGTTCTTCATCTGTCCACCTCTCTCTCTGCTTTGTGATTGTATATGGTTTTCTTACCTGTTGATGTAGGTATAAAATTGATTAAAACAAAGGTGACACTGTCACAAATGTGAAATCAAATCTATAATACCACAAAAACGTAAGAATCGAGCAAGGGAAAACCTTCAAGGCATAGTCATTTCCATAAGAAAACTGATCATGTAGTGGAATATCTGCAACAGAATGCACACCAGGACTCAGAGATATTTCATCTCCAATGGGAAGACCACTCCTTGATCTAGTAAATGCACTTTTGCCCTGCATCCAATCCAAAAAGCAAATGAATTTAATATAACAATCAAGAAGAAAAAGAAAATTTTCTCATAATGGAAAATTCAAGTAGTATTAAATGAAATCATTCATCTCTCAGTAAACTAAAGATCAATCAAAATTTCACAATTTCCATTAAATGAACTTTTTTTTTCCTTTTTAAAAAATATCAGGAAAAGTGTGCCTTTGATGAAGATTAGATCAAACTGTTAACTAAACCTGAAACATTCAAACGTTCTTTTTCCAAAATTTATAAAAACTATCATCCAATCTATAAAATATAAAAGTACAAATATTTGGCAGTTGAAAAGGAAAACCAAATCATATTTTATAAAGTAGCCCTCTATCTTTTTCATTATTTTATTTGACCTTTTTTTTAATCTTCAAAACAGAACCAGACATACCATACCCGAACGAAAAGACTTTTGGCTGGAAATCCAGAACAAACCATAAAACATACAAGTACGACCTAAACCAACAACAATCTCATGTCCCTCAAAAAAAACTCCACATGGCATCAAATATTCTACATCAAAGAAAAAACAAAAGAAGAAACTCTTATTTACATACTTTTATCGCCATGTGGTGAATATCTTCTCCTCCCTACACGGTTGGCTCACAGTACACCAAAACAGTAAAAGTTATCTTTCTTTGTACACAACTTTCTCAACAGTATGCAACACAAAAACAAACAAATTACCAAACTCCACACTTCTCCCTCAACAACTCTGGAACCAACAACTTTGTACAAAATGGACTTCTCTCGGCACCAAACAAAAACACTGTTTCGTCCCTTCGTTTTATCCAACAATACAGTTTAAGCTCAGAATTGAAGAAACCCTTCTAAGATCCCGTGAACATGAACTACAGAAGCTCGATCATTCAAACTGAATCCATCTCGTGAGTTGGCCACGATCACCCCAAAAACCTCTCCAAATCTCAAGGTGCTGGCTTGAGAAGCAACAACAGCGGTGACTCAGATGTAATTAACTAAGAAATGGTCCACAGTTCTCAAATCAACAAAACCCACCACGGAAAAAGGCTGAATAATAGAAGGTTTCTTAGTTTGCAAAACAAAATGATGGATGTTCAAACAAAACAGTTCCAAAAACAAAGGACACAAAGTCGACAAAGGTTTCTCTGAATTGTCATGGCTGGTGAAACGCTCAAAAGGGGTGGAGAGAAACAGAGGGAAAAGAGGTTAAGGTTTGAGGTTTCAGAAGAAGAAAAATGGAGTGAAGGAGAATAACAGAGAGAAGAAGAGTGAAGATAGATATAAAAGCCAAGTGGGAAAGAGACTATTGTGAAGGAGAAAAAAAAAAAAAAGGAGCAACGAGATAGTGCCACGTCAGATGTTGAATTTTGTCTTGTAGGAGAGAAAAAGAAATTTTCTTTTTAATTTTTTTTTCTCCATCGAAATCTCGAGAACTCGATGCAATCTTGTGGCTCACGTCGAAAGAGGTCCTCCACACGTGGCGTTCCGCTGTCGCGTCTGTTTCCGCTTTTCTGTTTTTTTTTTCCCTTTTAATTTTTTAATTTGGCTTCGTTTTCTAATTGGGTGGCCAAAGAAAACTAATACAGAGCGCGTTGTGGATAATTTGCGAGTGAGCACACTCGCGGGTGCCACTGCCACAGTGCCACTCGCACTGTCACAGGTGCCACGCCACTTTATCATGATTAATGCGTGGCCATTATTTTCCCAGCTCTCATACAGATAATTCTGCTTTCTCATAAATATTCTACTTAGTCTTTTTTTTTTTTCTTTTTTTCCTATGTAACATATTCTATTCAATTCTTCAAATTTATCATGGACTCCACACTATTTTTTCTATGATTTAATAAAACTGACACTTTAATTAAAGTAATTAATATATAATTTTTGTCATATGAATTAATTAGTATATAAACATTTTTTCCTGCTTGGCAACAGATTTTGACCTGCAGCATACACCGCCTCCTATTTAATAAATGATTGTTTTATTTTCAACAACATTTTATGTATTTCACTGTGTAAAAAAACTCTTTTTTTTAATTTTTTTTAAATAGCATTGAACGTTTCGCATGTTTGATTTTTAATAATTTGTAGAGGGCGTGAGTCAACTAATACAAGTGGGTAATAATATTTGAATAAAATAAAGAATAGCATATAGTTAATTAATATGATGTGATATACGTTGTAGATAATGTTAGCAATTTATTTATGTTATTAGAAAGAGATTGATTAATATGTTAATAGAGGTGAATGAAGCCGAAAAAACAATAATTAAGGAGTGTGGTTGTGACAGTTTGGAAATGGAAAATAAGAGGATATTTGTGAGAAGGAGAAAAAGGGTTAAATATCTTAAAAATTAGGGTTGAGGAGTGGATGAAAAAGAGCGAGAGAGAGATAGAGGGTGTCGCTTTCACCTTTGCGCTTTTCGCCACGTCACTGCCACTTGCCGCCCCACTAAAAGAACACCGCCACGTGTACATTCAACGTAAGGATAGCGATCATTCCACACCACTCGTTTTTTCTCTCCCGTTATTGCATTTTCTTTTTCTCAGAAGCCTCGCAATTTTGTGGCCACAACATTTTGTTCGCCCTTTTTTATTTCTCACATTCGCATTCATGAGTTGACAAGCCCAAACCTGAATGCGTAAGAAAATGTCACATTAAGCATTAAACTATTGCAACTTCTTTTTTTTTTTAACTGTAACTTTGTAAGCTTATTCTTTATTTGAAGAAGGTTTATTTAAATATCTTGGTAAGGTGATAAGGTTAACGTTGGTGAAGTGAAAAACTTTATGAGGCAAAAGAGACATTTGAAGACTTTAATGGAGTGTTGGGCAGAGACAGGTGTGGGATTGTACTAGAACGTGGAAGGTTGCAGTTTTGATTGAAAATGGATGTCTGAGGGACCAATGTGTCTGGGCAGATATTGAGTTTCCTGGTCTAACCCTCAAGACACTGTTTGTTGGGAGACAACAAAAGCTGCATCACTTGCGTTAGTTACCTCTTTATTTCATCGGTGTCGGCTCCATTATTCAAATCGATTTAACTTAGGTTTCTTCTATTCCATAAGGTTCCACAATACCAATACATACTCTTAATTCTTCTTCTTTAACTGCTATAAATAATCATAACTCGTATATTCAGTCATGCTACTATTGCTCTCATGCTCCTCTTTAAACTTCAAATTCAATAAAAATAAGAAAGATGAACAATTCCTAAACATATTATTTTTTAAAATTTTAAGTATTCAATTATTTTATGTAATTGACTTGTAATATATTTATTGAATAATAATTTTCTTATTTTTGTGAGGGATGAGATAGTGGTATTCAACAGTTGAATAATTGAATATTTTTCTTTTCAACGTTTTTGTTCTTCTTTCTTTAGTTGTTTGAAATTTAATTTTCGATCGAAAAGATATATATTAAAGATTCTCTTAGACTTAGGTATTGGATATTCAGATGTCATAAATATTATAATAATGGATCATCTTAATTGTTATGTGATTTATCACATCTTATGAATATTTTTATTATTAAACCTTAAATAGGACGTATATTATAAATAACATACATTCGTATTACTTGAATTTTATATTATTTAAGTAGTGTTAATATACATTTTAATTAATACACTTAAATTTCATGTTGTTCTATCAGTGTTGGATACAGTTCATCATTCACGGTATATTACTTTTATAATTCCCCTAGTACATAACAGTAGTTACACGGTACTTAGAGTTCTTAATTGCATATCATACGGAATAAATCTGATCCATATATGTTTTTTAGAAGGACTGACATAATTACAATGTCGTACAAGTCTATTTAATAACTTCTAAATAATTTAAATAAATTGAATATGAGTTTTAAATTGAATTATTAAATATGTAATTTTAATACATCAATAGAATTAATATCATTATATTATTGTTATACTATTATTTAAAGACAACAAAATTTAAACATAAACTTTTTAATGGCCCAAAATTTAGTCTTTTAATTAAATAATCCTTGTAAATGAGTGTAAACTTAATGTGATTACATTATACCTTATAAAATATCAACTTGGATATCAGTACGATAAAAAAAACATTATACCGTTGTACTTTACTGTGAACTTATATGTGGGTTGATACTAGTGTGTTTGTATATTATTATCAACTTGTTTGGAGGACTTGTTTATAGTGTTTTTTTTAAATTTTGGATGTTAAGACTTGAAGAGAGATATTAAGATATTATCTGATAATGTTATGAAATTAAATCACATATGATATATTGTACACTTTGAATCATCATTATGATTTTGTCTTTAAAAGACGTCCTTTAAGATTAAGGGAAGAATGAGTATTTAAATTACTCTTGACTTGTAACAAAACATCAGGTCGAATGGGAACAAGGTTTCATTTTTTGTAACCAATTTTCCATTTTCTAGTTGTGAGTGGATAAGACGAGGGTTTATCTTTGCAATCATTTTCACATAAACAATAAACAACATCAAAGTTCCAACTTTGAGATAATTAACATCATTAGGATCACTCTTCATAACGATTTTATCCTTAAAGATGCATCGAAGGATTAGAAGGGTAATATGTATTTAAATTTCCATTGACCTTGACTCATAAGTGATGTGTACTTCAAGCTGATTCCTAAAACTTCTCACTAAAACATCCAAAATTTTGTTTGTTTATTCATAGTGAAAGTTGTATTTTTTTAAGCTCTAGTTAGTTATTTTTGTTACCTTTAGATCTTAATTAATATTATAGTTTGTATTTTTTTTCAAACATTTTAAGTACCACAAACAAATATCTCTTATTTTTGTTTAAGATTAGGAGAGAGGGAGAGAAATAAGAGAGCCATATTAGATTTCCAAATCTAAGTTAATCAAAGAAACCTAATTAAACTAATGCTTGATGAAGTTCAACACAACTTATTGAAAAAATTAACTCAAAAAAATCATGTCAAATATTAAACAAAAGGATTAATAAAGAATGATTTTATTACTTTTTAAGCATAAAAATACATTTGAAATTTATTTTTCATTTTTACTAATTATTATTTATACCTATTTATATTTTTTATTAATGTTGGAAGAATTCTGCACTGGATGGGACTCGAACTGACGTTGTCATTTTACAAAAATTAACACTGAAATAAAAGTAAGTAATATCGGCTGTTTCCTTTCTTATTTGCGAGCGACGTCGTTTCTTTCTGCGCCTGATAAAGGTTCTTAAACTCTTAACGACGTGAAGAAACGCGTGAAGAGGTTCAAGCGCCCCCAAAGCGATCGCAAGATTCGCTAGGTTAGGGTTTGGCCGGTTTCGCCACCGTCGCAACCGCCCTCCCTCACAGCATCGCTAGGGTTTTTGTTTCTATCTCTCTGCGAAGCCTGGTTCCTCCAATGCCAAGCCAGTAGTCGCCGCCGCGGTGCAGCAGCAGTCGCAGGTAAAGGCGACAACGAAGCAAGTACTGTGAGGAAGACGACGACGAACCCCAATAGCAGCAGGTCCAGGTTACGTAAATTAACGAAACCAAAACCCTAAATTGAAGATTTGGGGGTTTTAGGGTTTCCTACTAAAGGTTTTAAAATGGCGGAGGGCTCTGCGGGTTTCCTCATTCCATGGACTTGTTTGATGGATCGAAAAGTCTGTCCTGATAATAAAGTATATTCTATGACCGGTCAAAGGAAGACTTTTGCTCAGGCTTTGGGAAATACATGTGACATTCCTTTGTCCCAACTACCTACCCCTTGTATTAAGGGTGACATGATTGTTGTCCAGATTGATGAGGCAGATTACTTGGCTGGTCTTGAGGATTGCAAAACCCATCTCCATGGTCGGGTTATTCTATCTAAGGGGGATAAACCTCTCACACACCTGGATTTAACTAAAAAGTTGCAGCCGGTGTGGAAAGCTCTTGGACCATGGAAAACAATTCCTCTTGGAAAGAGTTTCTATGAGTTTGAGTTCGCTTCTATAGAAGACATGCGATGGGCCCTCGGGATGGGTTCCCTGAAGTTATCTCCTGGTTTATTGAGACTGTTTGCCTGGACAAAAGACTTTGTCCCATCTACCATGAGGAGTACCAAAGCTCAGACCTGGGTTAGAATTTACCATTTGCCTTTGGAGTATTGGAAACCAAGGACAATATTTTCCATTGTCAGAGGCCTTGGTACTCCTTTGTCTTTGGATGAGCATACTATGAGAAAGAATAGGGCTATGTTTGCTAGAGTGCTGGTGGATATTGATCTGTTGTCCCCCCTTCCTGATCAGCTCTTGGTTGAACGTCCAGACTTTGCTTTTGTAGCTGGTGTGGAATATGAATGGCTCCCTCCATTTTGCTCTCATTGTAAGATGATTGGGCACGAGCTTGCTCAGTGCCGGGTGATCCATGACCAGGGTCGTGTTCCTGGGCCTCTACATAAACCTTCTCAGAAGACACCTTCTGATGAACAAGAACAAGGGAGGACCACGATTCCAACCCAACGTAAAGAATATTGGAAAAAAAATCTGCAGACGAAGCTCTTAGAAGGTCCCATGGATAATTTGAGAGTTGATGCTACTAGTGGGGTTAATGTAGGGTCACCCCTGGGGCACCTTGCTGATAAAACAGATGGAGGAGAGGATGATTTTGCAGATATGCCTCCTTTTGAGGATGCTTCAGATCATGATAGATCCTCACCCAAGCAGGGGTTGTCCTCTCCCACTTTGGATTCACTTGTTGTTATTCAAGCTAAGGACTCAGAGTCACACTCAACGATTCTTATTGATGATCATCATGTGGAGGCCTCTGCTCTTGTGATTGTACCATCTCCATTGCGTACTACCTCTCCTCGGAGGGCTAAATCACATGCAGATACTAATCCTAATGTGGAGGTCTCTGCTATTGTGACTATACCATCTCAGTCGCCTCATACCTCCCCTCGGAAGGCTAAATATATTGGGGATGTTAAAGCAATATCGTTGGTCCTTCAAAATCACTTTTCCTCTCTTGATGGTTTGGAAACTACAGATGTGGGAGGTAATTCTCATATTGGAGCGTCAACTATTCCGCCTACCATTGTTGGAATTAATTCTGATCATATTGAAAATCAGGTTGTTTCAAAATTTTGGGCTGACTCTACTGAGATGGAGGAGGATGATAGTGATAATGGGGAAGAAACAGTTCGCACTAAAAGAAAACCAAGGAGACCACCTAAGGGGACTGGTAAATCCAGGAAAACTGCTAAGGCAGTTCTCTCTACAACGTCGCAATGAAGGTCTCTTCTTTTTTTTTGGAATGTCAGAGGATTGGGAAACCACAAAACTGTGGAGATGTTGCTTAGTTTACTTAACCTACATAAACATCTCCTGGTTTTTCTTGCTGAACCCATGATGTCGTACACTACTGCTTTTGACGTCCTTTTCAAATCTGTCAATATGCATTTGGTGGCTACATCTCCTATTGTTAATAAAGTTGCTAAGCTTTGGTGTTTGTCGGTTCCTAATCTTGTCCAAAATTTATTGGTTAATGATCAATTTATCTCTGTAACTTGTCTTTGGCAGGATAAAAGTTTTAGCTTTGCAGGTGTTTATGGTGCTAACACATACTTGTCTAGACGATTTTTGTGGAGGGATCTTAGTTTCTTCACAGGGCCTTGGTGTATTATGGGAGATTTTAATGTTGTGCTCTCGGCGGATGACTGTAAAGGGGGAGTGGCTCCTAATCAGGTTTCTTGTAATGAATTCCTGGATTGGATTAATACTAATGATCTTTCTTGTATGCCTTTTACTGGATCTTGTTATACTTGGTGTAACGGAAGGAGAGGGTTGCATAGAATTCACAGAAGACTGGATAGGGCTTTATGTAATGGAGTGTGTCTGGATGAATGGGATTCTTGTACTTATCAAGTTCTTGTTAAAAATTGTTCTGATCATTCCCCTATTCTTGCTAGTCTTGCTAGTAATTCTTTGCGGAAGGTTAGCAATTTTCGTTTCTTTTCTATGTGGCTTCAGGACACTTCGTGTATGAAGCTTATTCATGATTCTTGGGCTAATAAGGTTGTTGGTTGTCCTATGTTTATCTTGCAACATAAGTTAAAAAGGTTGAAACTTGAGCTCCGGGACTGGAATAAAAATTCTTTTGGTAATGTTCACAATGCAGTTCTTCTTAAGCAGGGTATCCTCCTTGGTATTCAAAAAAACTTAGAGACTGCTAGTTTGTCTGATAGTGATGGGCTTCTTTGTCAAGAAAAGATTGCTAAGGAGGAGCTTGATCATGCTCTTCACTGTCAATATTTGTTTTGGAAAGAAAGGGCTAAGATGTTATGGTTCAAGGATGGAGATCGAAATACAGCTTTTTTCCATGCTGTGGTCAAAAGGAGAAATAATTCTAGTGGGATTCATTGTCTACGGATTGATAATGAGGTTACGGAGGATCCTAAAATCATTGAGGATCATATTTTGGACTTTTATAAAAATCTTTATGCTGAGTCTATTTCTAATGTTCTGAATGCTGATAATATGGAAGATTTTATTGGTACTTATATTCCTCCGATGGTTTCCTCTGAGGAAAATATGATGTTGATTAAATGTCCTGATTTTTCTGAAATCAAGAATGCGGTTTTTCATCTTAACGGTAATAGTGCTCCTGGTCCTGATGGTTTTGGTGGTGTTTTCTATCATTCTTGCTGGGAAATTATTGGGACAGATGTTTGTAATGCTGTTCAACAATTTTTTAAACAAAATTGGGTTCTCCCTGGAATGAACAGTAATGTGGTATCTCTTATTCCTAAGATTCAGGGTGCTGATTCCATTAAAGATTACAGGCCAATTGTTGTTGCTAATTTCAAATTTAAAATTATTTCCAAGATACTGGCGGATAGGCTTGCTTTTGTGGCTGTTAGAATCATTTCTCCTAATCAATATGGGTTTGTGCAGGGTAGACAGATTCAGGATTGCATTGGTATTGCTTCTGAGGCTATTAATATGCTTTCTAAAAAGGTTAGAGGAGGTAATGTGGCTTACAAAGTTGATATTCATAAAGCTTTTGACACTCTGAGTTGGAAGTTCTTATTATTAGTTTTGAAACGCTTTGGTTTTCACCCCTCGTTTGTCAGTTGGATTAGTACAATTCTCCGTTCAGCTATGCTTTCTATCAGAATAAGTGGTAGTTTGGTGGGTTTTTTTCCCTGCAGTCGAGGTGTAAGACAAGGTGATCCATTGTCTCCTTTACTTTTTTGTCTTGCAGAGGAAGTTCTTAGTAGAGGTATTTCTAAGCTTGTGAATGATAAGAAGATTTTAAATATGGCTAGTCCGAAAGGTTATCTCACTCCCTCTCATATTTTGTATGCTGATGACATTTTTATTTTCTGTAGGGGGGATATTAAGTCTCTTCGAAATTTGAGTACTTTTCTTAAAACATATGGTGATTTTTCTGGTCAATATATTAATAACTCTAAAAGTAGTTTCTTCACCATGGATAATTCTCCAAGATTTGTCACCAAATTTCAAAATATTCTTTCTTGTAGTCATGGTTGTTTGCCTTTCAATTATTTAGGAGTGCCTATCTTTGTTGGTGCTCCAAAGTGTCGATTTCTTCAACCTTTGGCTGATAAAGTCAAATTGAAGCTAGCATCTTGGAAAGGTAAATCTCTTAGCATGATGGGTCGGATCCAGCTGGTCAATACAGTGATTACTGGATTTCTAGCTTATAGTTTTAATATGTATAAATGGCCAGTTTCTCTTATTAAGCAAGTTGAGCAGTGGTGCTGGAATTTTATTTGGACTGGTGATATTATGAAAAAAGGTATCGCTACTGTTAATTGGGCGAAAATTTGTTCACCTCTTGAGGATGGAGGCTTGAATATTATTAATCTTCATCATGAAAATAATTCATATCTTCTTAAGCTTGCTTGGAACTTCGCTTATAGCAACAAACCTTGGTCTTTACTCTTGAAAGCCAGAGTTCTTAAATCAAAATACGAGTTTAGAATGGTTTATAGATCCTCCTCTCTTTGGCTTGGAATTAAACAATTTTATTCTATCATACTTGATTATACTTCTTGGACTGTTGGTACAGGTTCTTTTATTAATTTCTGGAATGATAAATGGTGTTCTACTACTTCTTTAGCAAATATTGCAGGGTTATCTGATGGGGCTAACATTCCGGATACAGTCTCTCAATTTTGGTCAGGTTATGATTGGAATATTCCTTTATCTTTACAGCAGATGCCGCATTTTTTTAATCATATCATGGTTAGAGAGGAACAAGATATTCCTAATTGGATTCTAGATGAGTCTGGTCGTTTCACTCTTAAATCGGCTAGGACTTTTTTCTTGGAACCAGGAGTTCCAGGTGGTTGGGGTAAGTTCATTTGGTCTTCATCTATTCCACCTTCCAAAACTTTAGTACTCTGGAAAATTTTTCATGGGAGACTTCCTACAGATCTGCATATTCAGAATAAGGGTTTGCATATATGTTCTATGTGTACGCTTTGTGAAAAGCATGAAGAATCTATTCAACATCTATTTTTTGAATGTTCTAATGCATTACATATTTGGAGTTGGGTTCGACAGATTTTTCTTACTTCTCATTTCTCTAATAAGGATGATCTTCTTTCTTTTATTAAGAGTGATGGTAGTCCTTTGGTTAAATTGATTAAACTTGTTGTGACAACCTTTTCTATATGGATGATATGGCGTATGAGGAATTATGCTAGATTTCAGGATAAGATTGAGGTTTCTAAGGCTATTTCGGTAATTAAAGATTTAACTCGTCTAGTGGGAAATTCGTCTAAAGCTTCAATGAAGAATGATATGTTGGATTTCAACGTGATTAAGTTTTTTGGTATTAAGACTCGTAGTGGGAAAGTTCTTCATCCTCTTCCAGTTAGATGGGAATTTCCTTCACCAGGCTGGGTTAAAATTAACACTGATGGGGCTGCTAGGGGGTATCCTGGTCTTGCTACTTGTGGAGGTATTTTTCGTGGGAGTATGGGAGAATTTATTGGTGCTTTTTCAGGGTTTCTTGAAGTTCAAACTGCTTTGGTTGCTGAGTTTTATGGAGTTATACATGCTATGGAGGAAGCTCAAAAGATGGGACTTACTAATGTTTGGCTTGAATGTGATTCTGTCTTGGTTTGTGCTGCGTTTACTGCTAGGACTACTGTTCCGTGGATGCTTCGTAATCGATGGAATACTTGTCTTAATTTCTGTAGGACAATCAGGTTTAGGGTTACTCATATTTTTCGTGAGGGAAATGCATGTGCTGATAAGTTGGCTAATTTAGGGTTCATTCATAGACAATCATTTCATTGGTATAATAGACTTCCATCTAGTCTGTTCTTAGAATTCTTTATGAATAGGTATAGTCTACCTATGTATCGTTTTTGTTAACA
Organism: Phaseolus vulgaris; assembly: GCF_051622355.1. Taxonomy (NCBI): domain Eukaryota; kingdom Viridiplantae; phylum Streptophyta; class Magnoliopsida; order Fabales; family Fabaceae; genus Phaseolus; species Phaseolus vulgaris. Next base: position 58,527,966 of record NC_143505.1, on the reverse strand, counting down.
TGTGGGTTTTGGTCTAGTCCCCCCATATTTTTGTATTTTCTTTCTTTTTCCTTTTTTTAATAATACTTTTTTCATGTGATGGCAGATGATTGTTGTTACTTGAGATGTCAGCCTAGCTGAGATGTCAAGTTGCATAGTGATGCCTAACATGAAAATTTTCATTAAAAAAAATACATTTGAAAATTCAATTATGTAAAATGTCCGGACGGAGTGATAAAGAAAATAATTGAAACTAAGATATATTTCTTCACTCATCTTTCTTTTCTTTTTCTTCTTTTATTTAAGATTTTCACATTCTCTTTAATTTATTTTATTTCTTTTCATATACTTTCTCATAGTTTTTTAAAATTTTATTCTAACAATGAAAATTTAATTAAAGTGTTTGTTTATCTATTTGTTAACATGGTACAAGGTGTTTATAAAGGATTTAAAAAAGTTATAGTGCTTTTTGTGGTGTCATTTTTTTTATCTCTTTATAAAGATGAAAGATAGTGTTAACTAAGGTAAAATTTTGTTCAAACTCAGAAAAAGAAAACATGTGCAAAATTATGTTTCTAAATTTATGTACATCTTTAAATTTATATTAGTTATTTTCATTTGTATCATTATTCATTAAGTACAGCATAACCATTTAAGTTAATTCAATGAATTTTATATTTCTTTGTTACATGTGTGAATTTTTTATTATTATTTCATAAGACTAAATAATGTAATTTTAATTTTATATAAAATCTTTATTAGCTTGATAATGAAAATAAGGGTAGATTTTCACATTAGTATAACGTAAATTTAGTTAGTTTTGTGAAGTAATTTATTGTTCCAAAAGTGATAGTAATCTTAAAGTTCTAATTCAAAAATTCAACTCAATCCTCATTACATTATTCGAAATTCAGCTTAATTTGATTTAAAAGAGGATGAATTGCTGCATAATCCAAGACAAGCTAAATGTAAGTATTGCCTTAAATAAGTTTAAACTTTACAGTACTTTTTTTTTTCAACTCTGTTTTTAACTTTGTTGAGAATAATATATCTTTTCTCTCATTTGTATGATTCACCTCCTAAATAAGTAACTTCTTCACTTAATGTTTTTTCAGTGATGCCAAAAAATAGAGCAAACTTAAGCTAGAATTTAATGTAAACTAGGTATATTGTAATTAATTGTGATTTTTTGTGGTGAAGTTTCACTTGTGTATGTTAGTGCTGAACTTTTCAAATTACATCACTTCTTGTATTAGTGTTGGTTAGTAATGGTCAAGTTAGTGTTGATTACTCATGATTATATGACTTGAGTTGATTTGTGTTAGTATTAGTCAAACTAGTCTCAATTAGTGATAATTATATGAAATGTGTTAGATTTGTATTAGTGTTGGTTATTCACTTATTAATTATATAATTTGGTTGATGATGATTAATGTTGATTATATTATTTGGTTTATGACGGTTAATATTTGATTATATGATTTTACTAACGGTTATTAGTGTTAAACATAGTAAAATTGTTTAAATGAGTTATTGACCTAATGACTTGTTGAATATATATTTTTTATTTTATTTTATTTGATTGATGTTGATTGGTCTTTTTGTTACTTTAGAAGTTATAAAATTATATTGTCATTTAAATGATTATTAATCCACATTTTTATCCTTCCCAAATTTAGGATTAGTAGGTTTGCATGATTTAATTAGTGCACAATTATTCCAATTTTATGTAGAAAATAATTGATGAGATAATGTTATAAATCTCAGAAACTACACCACATAAAAGAACATACAAATGATTCAATTGGTGTTATGTTTGGTAAACAACATCCAATATTTTATAACTTTTTCACCAACTCATTTATGATTTCCATTGAGAACTGAGTTAACAATAATTTTTATTGTAGACTTTTATTAGGTTTCCTTATGAAAATTGAGTATTTTATTCGACTATTCATTTTCAATTATGTTTTCTTCTTAAAATGTTAAATAACCAAAACTCAACTACCTAGATTTTGGAATTTATAAAAAGACCTTTGATAATTAAATGAATGGTAAACAAAATTGCAATTCGTCCATTAACTTACAAAACAATGTAAAAAAAATTCATAACAAATAATATTTTAATATTATCCTAATTCAAAAGTGTAAAGTTTTATTCAAGATATGGATAAATTATTTAAAAAGTTAGTGGCTTATATCTTTAACCAAGAATTTGAAGGTTCAAATAGTAACGCTTCTTTAAATATGAAATAAACTAGTAATACTTATTTTGTGTGCACTCAAGATTACTAATTAAATTTGTCATTATATTTAGAGAGATGATTTTTTCAAACCAATACAATAGTCATAGAAAAAATTAAAAAGGCATCTCAACTCATCGAGAATTTTTCGTAACATTTTGTGATCTCATCACAAAATAAGAAATAAAGCGTGTATATTATTACATAAAAACATGTACATATTTTTAAATAAAATAATTAATAAAAATAAATATTTTTTTATGTTCATATACTATGACATAAAATTGATTTTTAATTCTTATAAGTCTTCTTTTTATTAACATTAATAAATAAGGACATAGAAATAAAATTAATTTTGTATAGAATAGAAAACAAAAAATATATTTAACATTAATAAATAAGGACATATCTTAAATACAAATTCTACCTTTTAAGAAAATAAATATTAATATTACATTTTGTAAGATCTCCTTTAATCCAAAACCAATTCAAAATATCTTAAACTATCCTGCGATATTAATGAAATAATTGTATATTATAATCATTTTAGTTTTTACCTAACTATAAATATCTATTCAAAATTTTCTCTCAACTAAATTGTAAGAGTTGACATTTCTTAATACAACACTAGTTATACTTTTCACAATACCGCCACCTTTATTGTTTCATGTCCATTTGTATACTACAGCTAATAAGTGGCCAAAAGTCACGCAAACTTATTTCAGTCTAATTTTAAAAATCTCAAAATTGTTAAAAAATAGTTTTTTCTTCAAAAATTAATAGAAAATGTAGTCAAGTGAACACTAATTTATAATAATATCTCAATTTTTTTAATACAAATTTAAGTCACTTGTAAAGAATATTTCTATCGTAGCAAAATTCGAATTACACTTTTCTCATATATATAAAAGTTTTATCTTTATCAAGCAAACCAAACTTTAGTTCACACATATATTTCAAGTATTAGGCAACGCAAGTAGCTAAGGTTGGTATCCTTAGTTGTCTTGCTAGAAAGAGCATTTAGGGCACAAAACGTAAGGTTAATAAAGTAACTGCAACATCAACTTTTATTTCCTGGGGCCTTCACATCAACCAATTTTTCACAATGGGGACAACTAGGCATGTCTATTTCTCAAACCCTGGATCATTACCATGTGAAAGCATTTCAAATGTTTTTGTTATCTACGAGAAAAAAACTTAAACTTAGTAAATTATTGAATGAATTCGTTTTTTTTTTAAATTGTTAAGGTTATTTTTTTTGTTTTTTTTACTAAAATGGGGTTCGTTTTAAAAAAATTACAAATTTAGGTAAGTCGTGTTAATTCGACACGACTTCATATGTACAAATCGTCTCAATTAGACACGATTCTGTCATGTCATATTGAAGTTGTGTCAACTTGGCACGACTTCTGCCCTGTCATACTGAAGTCGTGTCAACTTGACACGACTTCTGCCACGTCATTTTTCTTTTAAAAATTGTATTGTTTATATATTGGGTAGTAAGTTATGTAATGTTAAAAATTAATTTGATACATAACTTTATAAGAGTGTTAGTTTTAAGGAACAAAAAATTGGATAATCGTGTATGGATCATATCCGGCGCCATTAAATATCAAAATATCAAAAAATTTGCATACATGAAACATTAAATATCAAAATATATTTTTTGACTAGTGGGAAACCATGTCCGACGACAATGTCCTCAAGAGTTAATGACTCAAAGTTTGAATAAGCTGATTATCCAAACATGATCCATGCATGATTATCCAATTTTTTGTTTCTTAAAACTAACACTTTTAGAAAATTATGTATCAAATTAATTTTTAATATTACATAACTTACTACACAATATATAAATAATAAAATTAAAAAAAATATGACACGGCATAAGTCGTGTCAAGTTGGCACGACTTCAATATGACATGGCAGAAGTCGTGCCAAGTTGGCACGACTTCAGTATGACATGACAGAGTTGTGTCTAATTGGGACGATTTGTGCATATGAAATCGTGTCGAATTGGCACGACTTGGCTAAATTTGTAAATTTTTTTAAACGGACCCTATTTTAGTAAAAAGCAAAAAAAATAACTCCATCATTGTCAAAAACCCGCTTTATTATGATTCTTCTCATCTCAATGGTACTTCTTTGGATATCGGTCTCTCAATTTCAGGTGAATGCCGAATGGGAGAGGTACCTGCAGAAAACACTCTAATGCTCAAGTCAGTAAAAAGAGTATTCGACATTCAGAGGTGTACAGTGATAATGACGTACCTTTATTCTTGGAGTGTGTGCTATTTATATTATTTTAATAGACTTATCTTCTTGGACCGGATTAATAGAGTGAATCTCAGTTAAGGACGTATTACCTAATTTATTATAAGAGTTTAACTTTAGTAACATTGATTTAAACGTTAATAGTTTAAACTTTAATGAATTAGATGTGTCGTGAATTTCATCCCAGTACATGTTTTACCAAATTAAACTGAGAAAGTGCAAGATATAAGTGAAAGAGGTAAACGTAAAAGATAATATCTTTTATTTTCTCATTTCAGAGGTGAAAGATAGTGTTGGCACCGTCAAAAGGATGATCCACACATGAACTGAAAAAGAAGAAACAAATCCAATTGACATCTTGTATTACCAATAACCTTTTGACAAACATTTTACCTTGATTTTGATGGTTGATTAAATAAACACAAGTTGCGATAACCATCCACTTTTGGAGACTTTATGCGGTTCTAGTTCCATCAAAATGAACAAACAATTTTAAATCATCCCAAAAAGCGTAAAGAACTAAACAAAATTGACATGACGAGGATTCCAATTCAAGTTAGGTAACACTATTATTTATTCTTAACACATCTAAGTTAGGTAACAAATTATTGGTTTAGATTGGGTTTTAACCAAAAAAATGCTTTTCTGTTAAATACATTCATTCATATCATAATACTAAATATCGTATACAAAAAGGGTAACATTTGCTTCGCAATTTTAATAATGCAAAATCACAGCCACAAAAAGTCCTATATAAATATGCAAAACTCACTTTTCTCCTTATCATCTTGTACTTTCTTAAATAATTTATTATACTTTATTTATGGACTAAATATATTTTCCGTTCTGTAACATAAATTTTTTCTAATCCAAACTTTATATATATTATATATATACTTTTATAGTAAAAGAACTATTAAAATTAGTTTTTAGACTTAACAAACAATTTTTTTTTATGAACTATATTATAATATTACAACATTTCCTTCAATAAATTAATATGAAATATTTTAATATTCTAATTTATACTAAAAAAAAATCATTTGTCACCTAAAAAAATAATAATCAATGATAATTTCCTTAATAAAAATATCCATAAAATTTAAATTTTAGAGTAAAAACGAAAGCCAATTCCACTTCAAAATAACCATAATCATCCTCAATTCTTTATTTATTTATCACTTAACACACGGATCCAAAAATTAATTAAAAAGGGGCTGAATTAATTTTCTTCTTTTAATAATTATTTAAACATTTAATCTTTTAAAATATAATAAATCGATTAAATTTTTTATTAAATTTGGTTTTTAAAACGTTAAAAATGAATTATATTGCCGGATCATTTATTTATTTAAAATAAAATAATTCACTGGATATCCATACAAAAACATGTTTTTTTTTGTAGTACAAGTATATGATCTACATTATTCTTAAGTAGTCTGTATCAATATTCTATGTATTTTTTTTCTTCCATTTATTGAAATTAGTTAATAAAATGGAAGAGAGCACAAGTACTGCATTTCTTAAGTTCCATAGAACAAAAGTATACCAATTTAAATGGAAGAGAGCACAAGTACAATATTTCAGATTCTTTTTAATTTAAAGTAAAAGAGATTGTAAAATTACCAATTAGTTTTAACTTTAATTTTAAGAATAATTATGAAGAAGAAAATTAAAATGAACGCTACCTAAAGACATTATATTTTAACTTTTTCTTTCTGCACTCCCATGATTTCTAAATGCACAACCATAATTTTTAAAAATAATTATTTTATCCTTTACAAAAGTATTTTTCAAATTTTCTATTTTAAAATTATTCCTAAATAAATTTCTAGAATTTTCAAAACATAATTTTTAGAACATTATTTCTGAAGTAGATTTTTTAGAACAAAATTTTTAAAATTACATTTTTAGAACATATAAAACATTTTTTGAGATGAGTTTTTCAGAATTTCTGACTTTTTTAACAAAATTCTCAAAACAAAATTTTTATCATGTATAAAATATTTTTGAGAATGAACTTTTAAAAAAAATATTTTTTTAAATATAAAATACCTTTTGAAACAAGATTTGTATAACATGTATAATAGGGTTTAGGGACAGATAAGGAAGATGTGATTGGAAGGTACAACAGCAAGGGAAGGTACTTTAGTTTTATTCTTTAAGTACGGGGGTGCAGTTAGTAATTAAGAGGTGCAGAAATAAAAAAGTATCATGATTTTTATGTAAGAAATCAGGCCTTTCACAGTAATACTTTGTAATTTCTATGCTAATAATTTAATAATTTTACAACTTAATATTTCTTCAATATTCACCTACTTGCAACGAATTAAAACTAGTGATCTTATTCTATTCCCAGTTTCGCCTACTATTCTTTGTTATCTTTCCACATACATTCTTATCATGATAAGAAAAAATAAAGCACACTGCAATAAGGTAAACAAAACCGGTACATGTGACAAGTGCTATTTGGAACATTATATTTGATTTTGAAATTTTGTGGATGATATAATTTTTTTAACTTCTGCATCTAATTATATCTTAAATGAAGCTAATCTTTGATTTATTATACGAGAATGGAAAATTAAGATAAAAATAACATTTGCAAATTGAAAATGTTCCTACAATACCTAAACCCTACATGATACTTTTTTATGCAATCTTCTTGTCTTTTCGAATTTTCGGTTGGACTCTGATCTGGACACGATGGGGTGTGTCTGCGAAACATTCCAACGATCAAGTCAGTCCGGAAGTTAAGTATCAGAGGAGTAGGGAGTGAATAATTACCTTGAGTTTTCTGCCTCTTCCTCTATTTATACTACTATAGATGAGCTCTGACTGTTGTGAGTCTGCTTTTGAATCCAGTTGAAGGCCCAATTGCACCTTAATCATGTTTTGCGTTTAATCTGATTTACTCTCATCTAATTACGTGTTTGTCTGTAATCCTAGTGGGCTAGTTGGCTATCCAGCCCAACCATCCGATAATACAAAAAATACTTTGTCCATGATTCGCAAGTCTCTTTAATTAGTGTAAGAAATGACTTTTCTCTTATTTCTAATATTTCCATAAAAAAATAAATTAGAAGTTAGATAAATATTATGATAAAATTGACATTGTAAAGAAAATATGAGAATATATAAAAAAGACACTTATACAGTTAAGTTCATAATCATTTTATTACAAATTTATAAACCGAAAGCCTATTTATAAACAGTGTATTTAATGTAATAAAGTGATAACTTTATTTCGAATTAAATAACACGATTCACTGTTCATAATTATAATTACACCCTTTAAATCTTACTAAAAAATCTTACACCTAATGATTAACCTCATGTATAAATTCTAACCAAGAAATCTGCACTAAAAAAATTGAAGCCCGCGCCTAAAATAATTTAAAAACCTTTTCACATTATATGATTAGTTTGAAAAATCTATAATAAAATAAAATAAAAATAAAAGATAATATAAAATAGGAAGGTAACTTTATTTATGATTTTTTTTTTAATTTTAGTTAGACAAACTTCTAAATCGACGGAATTTCTTAACTAGTTAAAATGTCTTTTCTAACACTAATTGAAGTCATTAAACTAACTAAAATGTCTTTTTTTAATAAAAAAAGTTAATGTTTTCACTAACATTGATAACTCAGCCGAGAACAAACTCAAAGAAAAAAATAAAATAGAAATTCCACCTTCTCAGATAGTTGCGATGATTACGCATTTTTTAGTATTTATATTTAAAAATTCAATTTTAATATTTATTTATTGTTTTTAGTTTCTAGGACATAGATCATAGACTGAAGTAAACTAAAATTAGTATACAACTAAAAAAATGTTTTTAATATAGAAAAAAAAGAGAATTAGTTTTAATTAAAATGAAACGAGTGATTAGATCTAAGTTAAAATTAGAAACCAACGGCACCAGTTTTGTTACCGCACAGGTTGCGTAAAGGACGCGCCAGTATTTTCTCCGATTGGACGACAGGGATCAGATCAGAGCAGGGTCCCCGATATCTACTTATTGGGTGCAATGCAAGCATATTCTGTCCAGAACTAAATACGCTGGCGTTTAGTTCCCGTGTCAATTTCTGCAAGTACCACCACACCTCTCTTCTCTTATATTATCACACCACCCTCTTCACACACACTCTCACTATCTTCCCTCTCTAATTTCCTCTCATAACCCTCGCATCCTTCTTATTCTCTCCATTCTTCCTCCGTAATGGCCACTGCCACCGAGAAGCTCTCCACTCTCCAACCCGCCGTCGCCGGACTGAACGAAATCAGGTCTCGCATTCTCTCAATTTCAATCCTCTACTGTTGATTTCCTTCGTTTTCGTTTTCGCAAGATCGGAATCTGATTCGTGTTTTGTTCCGTGCAGTGAGAACGAGAAGAGCGGATTCATCAACCTCGTCAGCCGCTATCTCAGGTGAATCAATCTCCGAGATGGAGCGGCCTCTTCTGCATTTCGTGCTTATTTGTTGTTGATCTCAGCTAATCTTGCTTTTAAATGTGTTGCAGTGGCGAGGCGCAGCATGTGGAATGGAGCAAGATCCAGACGCCTACGGACGAAGTGGTTGTGCCTTACGACACTTTGGCGCCAACTCCTGACGGTAACGAATCGTCGCGTTTTGTTGTTTCCTTTAGTGGATTTGATGTTGTTAATAGAGTTCGGTGTTATTATATGGAACGGAATTGGTGCAGATGATTCGGAGGTGAAGAATCTATTGGACAAGCTCGCGGTGTTGAAGCTAAATGGAGGCTTGGGAACAACTATGGGTTGCACTGGTCCTAAGTATGCCTATATGCCTGATAAGATGTTATTCTTTGTTTTAGACACCAGCGAATTTTAGTCGAGAGTTAGGATTGGGATCATATAGATGATATTTATTGATTGTTAATCTTCAGTTTTTCTAAATTGATTATGATCCGAAAGATGTGTTATATATACGGTTAATGCATTTAGATGTAGGTATCTGTATTGTGTATGGCGTTTTGTTTGAAAACACATCTGCTATCTGTGTGCCACCTTTTACAAAATAAAATAAAGGGGACCTACTTTTCAATTTGTTGAAAAGTAATTCGATGGCCTGTGCCAAGTCAAAATGACCTGAAGTATTATATTCTCAAATCGCCATTTCTGACGAGCTGTATCTGTATTTATGGGCTAATTGATATGCAAATGAAATGCAGATCTGTCATTGAAGTTCGGGATGGGTTGACATTTCTAGATTTAATTGTCATCCAAATTGAGGTTATTCTCGAGTCCTTCTTTTACTTGGTTTTTATTTCCCCCCCACTTGTGTGGACTTTCCGCTGATGAATTCATTCAACACTTATGATGTAGAATCTCAATTCCAAATACGGAAGCAATGTTCCTTTGCTTTTGATGAATTCATTCAACACTCATGATGACACTCAAAAGGTACTCGCTCTTTATTTCTTATTTATCCCCTTTGCCTAGTAGAATTATTATCTGAATTTGTTTGTAAACTAACAATTTTACTTTTGTAGATTATTGAAAAATACCAAAACTCGAATATTGAGATTCATACTTTTAACCAGGTCTGTAACTCTGATTTCTTGTTTGACTATATTATGGATTTTCTGGACTATGATATTTATTTATGTTGATATTTTGTTGCACTATTACTAATTTATGCAGAGTCAGTATCCTCGATTGGTTGTTGAGGACTTTGTGCCATTGCCTTCCAAAGGGCGCACTGACAAGGACGGATGGTATGTATGACTTCATTTTTGCATTTTTATACTCGATTATATTATTGCAATGATTTCAAAACTTTCACACGATTTACATCTTTCTTCTATTTTTTCTGAATCAGCAATGCTAAAATGGTACATGGCATGTATAATTTAGACGTAAATCTAAGCTGGTCTATATGCATTGGTTTGTCATTTTTGACGCTCAAATTTATCTCCTGACCAATCACATTTACTATTTCTTTTTTCAAATGTGTCTTAACATGGCATTGCTGACTGTTCATATTTTTGATGGATTGCTTGCTTATGTTTCTGTACGATGTCATTTTTGTCTCCTATTCTCGAAGGGGTTTATTTATTTGCGAAAATAGTAAAATATTATAAATTTTCTCTTTTTGAAAAGAGCATAGCTGATAGCAGAAACCTACGGATAAATTCACATAGCATTGGTCCCAAGAAGAAGAACAAGGTTTAATATAAAAATTGGAAACTATATATTTAACGGTTTCTCCCATAAATAAGTGTTTTCTGAAGTAACTTGTATATCTCCTTTAAGTTTTTATCTTGTTGGCTAAATTCTAAGGAATCATATAAGCTTCATTTAACCAATTAATATGTAGAAATATCCTCAGATCCTTTTTGTTCCTCCATTCTACCTTTTGGATAAATAACGCATTATTGACACTGAACTGAACTATAGCAATTATGCGCCTTTTGAGGTTCATCCAACTGAGTTTTGAGTTTTTTTTTCTGGTATGCATCACTTGTATCCACGACTTAAGCCCCATATATCAGCCATCCTCAAACTTTTTTTGAGGCAGAGCTTGCTATGAGTATGAGGTTTGTTTTGTTAAACCCAATTACAAATTGTAGGACACAATTAGTCACAGTTTAATATATGCTGTATGTCATTTAAAACATAAAAGTAATCATGTTATTATGTCTTAGACCCAAGTACTACTATATATGGTTATGTTGAAAGCGATACCCATGATTTGTGGTTGTTTTTCAAATGGAAAGTGTTCAAGATAGCAAATTAGCATTGGGCCAATCTGCAAATAGAGTCTAATTTGGCTTATGTGTAATTCCTATGGATAGGTACCCTCCCGGCCATGGTGATGTCTTCCCATCACTATCTAACAGTGGCAAACTTGATGCACTATTGTCCCAGGTTGATTCTAGAGCTCACTTGTTTCTAGTTGGACTGTATTTATTTTTCATATTTATTATCATAACTATATTTTTATTTTCCTTTTTTTCTTTCAGGGTAAAGAGTATGTATTTGTTGCCAATTCAGATAACTTGGGAGCTATAGTTGACTTGAGTATCCTTATTTTTCATTGGTTCTTTCTGTTTTTTTTAACTATTTTTTACTACATTGCTTACTATTTATGCATACAAAAGTTTCTATGTGCTATCACTGTACTTGACTCATTGATGTAGAAATCTTGCATCATTTGATCCAGAACAAGAATGAATACTGTATGGAGGTAAGGAAAGATGGTCTTTATCTTATAATTTATATTTTTAGACTTCATCATTCATCCTTTTTCTTTTCCTTTTTTCTAATACAGGTGACTCCCAAAACATTGGCTGATGTCAAGGGTGGCACTTTGATTTCTTACGAAGAAAGAGTTCAGGCATGTAATCTTACCGATTTCATTTCTGTTCAACCAAGTTTTCATTTCATTATTTCTGGTTCTAGTTTATAGAAAAATTTCAAGTCTCTCTCTGTAAACTTGCTTCTATGTGATATATTCTTTCCGTAATTTATATCTCAAGGAAATAAAAGAAAATCCATCTAGAGTTCAATTTTCATGCTCGCTCTCTTTCTCCTTTTGGTTTAATGAGAAAATTAAAAACCCTTGAAATCTCAAGAACCTTGCTATTGAGTGACATTTATTTATGATTCTTTTATGCAGCTCCTGGAAATCGCACAAGTTGAAGATGAACATGTAAGCCACTAAATATGTCTCTTTTTCTTGGTTCATCTCGCTCTTCCGAGCATAGGCAATTGTTTTAAGTAAATTATTTAGTTATTTTATGTAAATATAATGTTACGAAGAATAAGTGTAGTGATTAAGCATTAATGTATTGGCTTGTTTGATTTAATTAATTTGTGGTCTAACTAATGGTTGCTAAGGCTAGCTGATGCTTATGTATTGATAATCTGACTGGAGATGCCACATCAATTGATACACGTTTTCAAAAAGAAAGTGAAAAAAAAATAGAAAGCACCATTCTTGGTCATTTTCATTGAAGTCTCACAAGTTTTTCACTCTAGAAAGTGTTTGAAGGATAAAGATGACAACCAAGTTATTTTATGGCAATGCAATTTGGAGGCCGTTGCTTTGGTAATAACAAGAAGTTCATATCTCAATGCAATTGCAGTACATGTTTTTAGTTTCCAACAGTTGATAAGAAGTTGTGAACTGTAATTGTGGATTTGCTACCATATTTTCTTACAAAAAATTATCCAAAATCCACATTGATCATATAATATTTATAAAAGGTAAGGGACAATACTTGCTTTTGCAATTCTTTTGATACAATTTATGGTAGCTGGAACATGTGGTAAATATAGATGATAAGTCTTAACTTTGGTGGAGACGAGAGAAGAAATTTGCCAATTATTCCATTGAAATGTAATTCTGTCTTTAATGCAGGTCAATGAATTCAAGTCAATTGAGAAGTTCAAAATTTTCAACACAAATAATTTGTAAGTTTTATTAGTTAATGCCTTTATTGTTTTAGATTGTATACTCATGCATATGTTTTGACAATAATCTATAGGTGGGTGAACTTAAACGCAGTTAAAAGGCTTGTTGAAGCTGATGCTCTTAAGATGGAAATTATTCCCAATCCAAAGGTTCAAATTTGTTATTTTTCAACGGATAGCCTGTATTTCCTTCTTTAGGATGCTCTACTGTGGGCTAGTTGTTTGATAATTGATTTTTGGTTGGGAAATTGCTGACTAACTAAATTTGTGGATTTGTAGGAAGTCGATGGAATAAAAGTTCTTCAGCTGGAAACTGCAGCTGGTGCAGCAATAAGGGTACTCAGTGTTTATTAACATATTAATGAAGTCTTCTTTACTATAAGTTTCTTCCAGTGCTAATATATTCACATCATTTCTAACAGTTCTTTGACAAGGCTATTGGTATTAATGTTCCTCGATCACGATTCCTTCCAGTGAAGGCAACTTCAGATTTACTTCTTGTCCAGGTTATAAACTTTTCCGATGCAAGGCACACAATGTTACTTGAATATATATTTTATTTGAAATAATTAGTTGTCTTTGTTTCTTCAGTCTGACCTCTACACCTTGGAAAATGGATTTGTCATTCGGAACAAAGCTAGGACAAATCCTGAAAACCCTTCTATTGAACTGGGACCAGAATTTAAGAAGGTTAAGATTGATACTATTGCTTTGTCTTAGAGGATAACCATAATACTAAATTTCTTGGTCTCCTTCACAGGTTAGCAACTTCTTGGGCCGCTTCAAGTCAATTCCTAGTATTGTTGAGCTTGACACTCTTAAAGTGGCTGGCGATGTTTGGTTTGGAGCTGGTGTTATCCTCAAGGTATTTGATTTTATCCTTAGTGTCTGTGCTGAAATTGTGTTTAATTTTAAGTGTTAAACTGACCTTAATAATAAAAATATCTAGAACTGAATACTTATATAACTATTTAAATTTCTGCCCTCAATATAATTTGGTTAAATTATGGATGAGAGAATTGTATACTCTTATGGTTAATGCAAGAACCTTCGTAAAAGTTTCTCTTGTTATGGTTATTGTTAAACTTGTATTTTATAAGGATAAAGCTTAGATACAGTACCTTACGTGCTTTTAGATATTATTCTCCAATTAAAAGAGTTTTATCTTGAGAGTGTTCTTTTCTAACGCAAACATTTATTTTTGCGAATTACCCAAGTAAAACTCCAATTTGATTGGATAAGAATCCCATAAGTATCTAAAGAACTGCATACAATTTTTAAATCTTTTATTATTGTTCCGGTATATATCCAAAAATCTCACATTGTTTGAGTTAGGATCAAAAGTAGTTTATATATATAGATCTCCCTCTTTAACACTTTTAAACATTTTTTCAAGACAAAACCATTATGGAAACACCGAGTTCCAGAGCATGTAAATATTTGATGTGGTGACAACAAGGAGTCTGTTCCGGTGTCCAAAAATTTTACATTTGGAGTTTATATACATTCTCCTTCTTAACCTTCTAAAATGTCTTTACTAGACAAAAATATGATAGAACCACACAGTTCCAAAGTGATATAGTATACAATTAGGATGTTAATTAAAATTCTGTTGAAGTTTAGAAATTTTCTAATTTTTGAAGTAAAATTGGAATGTCACCAAGAAAATAAGGTAAATATTTAATGGTTGAAGTTAACTTTAGTTCTTCCGTTTTGGGTGTTCAGTGCTGTTTTTTGGTACCTTCAACATTTGAGTTTAGTCCCTATGATTTTCATTATTCGGTTTGGGTACTAAACCCTATATTTTTCAATTATTTCAATTTTAGTCCCTACAAAAAAAATGATCCTGAATTCCCGATCCTCTTTTTCATGCCTATAATCTAACTTATCGAGATAAAAACTTTATGGTATGAAACTAAAGGGGCTAATATTCAAGGAAAGAAATTATTGGCAACCAAGTGAAGGACAACTATAAGGACAAACTATATTGTCCAAACTAACCCAGGCTAAAACTATTTTAGTGAAGTTCTCAATTATTATGATTAAGAGTAACTTGTTTGGTTTCATCTTTTTAAAATTCCATCCTTTGTAGAATTTTAAAAAAAATAACAGGTTAAAATATCTTTTTGGTTTGTCAGTTTAGCACCTCAACACCATTAAACTTTGGTTGACACGACACGTTTAATTATGTAGCACCTAGTTAGTGCCATAAACTAGAAGAACACCAATTTGACCAAATTAATGAATTATTAGTGAAAGAACCAATTTGGTTTAACAGAGAATATACACTGACCGAATTGGAACTAAAAAAATTAAGAAGAGGGACCAAAAGAGTCATTTTTAATGAAACTAATATTATTTTATTTTCTGATGTTTTGTGGTGCCTTGACAGGGTAAAGTAAGTATTGTAGCAAAGCCTGATGTAAAGCTGGAAGTTCCAGATGGTGCTGTCATTGCGGACAAGGTATTTAACTATATATGGATTTTATTTGTGGAAGTGAGGTTGTCATTCTAATTTCTTCTAGTTCTGAGGATGGAATTGTTATATGCAGGAAATTAACGGCCCAGAGGACCTGTGAGGAAGCAATATAAGTTTTGAAAGATCGAATTGCTATATGCAGGAAATTAGTGGCCCAGAGGACTTGCGTGGAAGCTAAATAAGTTTTGAAGTGTCAGACTCTTTTCCATCTTTACAGTCTCCTGTTATTTTATCAATTACTACTCTAGGAAAAGAAAATAAGTTGCTTTTTTGTTGGTATGGAGCTTTGTTCGTTGTCTTGTGATTATTCTGTTTAGAACTAAGAATTTGACAAGGTTGGTTATGAGTTCTTCAAACAATGTTAGCGTTCATGCCAATTTTTACGCCAAAACATAATCTCACTAGTTTTGCCAAAATATTATCGGTGTTCAATTCAAATAAAAAATATTGGATTTTTGAAATACGTTTCTAATACAATTTTAAAAGGTATAAATAAATAATTTTTTAAAAATTTAAATTTATTGTATAAATTTTTATTATGATTATAAAAATAAGGAACAAATTTTTTTAAACCAGTCACGAAAAATATTTTACTGCTCTCAAAAGAATCTTAAACATATTTTTACACGTAAATATTTATTTTTAATTTATATAATTCAAAATTATATAATATATAGATCTGTGTCTTACATTTTAAAGATTATACATATTTTTGTATTCGTGTCAGTGTCTGTATATATATCTGTGCTACATAGGTAACAGTCAAATTCAGTTTAACTAACTTTATACTCTAACATACACAATTTAGTTACTAAATCAACTTATTATCTAAATTAACTATACAAAAGTTCTATCCAAAACATAGATAACTTCCCTAAACTAAAATTCTTTATTATAGTGAAAATTTCAATTCCAATCGAAAAACCACTCTAGAATCTAAGGACCTAAAACATGTTATCCAAACATCACCAAAATTTAGTATGTGATAAAATAAGTTGAGAGGAACACTTTTCTCAAGTATTCTTATCAAGATTGATAACTAAATCCTAACGAAAAAAAAGACAGAAAAAGGATCTTTAGAGGAATAATGAACTTACTCTGCTTAAAAATTTGATCGAGAAAAAATGTAGCCTAACTTCTCGGGATAGTTACAAATATTATTTGTGACATATTTTCTTTACAGATAATCATTCATGAAGATTATGAGTTGATTTTAATCACACATAATTAAAAATCGATGAAAAATCAAAACACTAAAATGACTTTGAACCCTTAAAATAGTGAAAAAAGGATATTAAACCTAATATTAATAATATTAATATTAAAAAATTAATAACAATATTAATGATATTAATAATAATATTAATTATATTACTAATAATATTAATTATATTAATAATAATATTTTTAAGAATAAATATAAATAATAATATGCATAATAATATTGATATTGTTATTAATAACATTATTATTATTTTTAAACTATTACTTATTATTTATTGTTATTAACATTAATATTATTTTTAATATTAGTAAAATTATATTATTAATATTACTTATGAATATACACTTGTAGATAAATTAATATTATTTTTTAATTTTAATAAAATTATATTATTAATATTATTTATGAATATATATTCATAGATAAATTAACCATAAATTAGTATAGTTAAATTTATCTAAAAATTTATATTCATGAATAATATTAATAATATAATAATAATATTATTAATAATATTTTTAATATTATTAATAATAATATTAATGATATTAATAATATTATTATTAATATTAATATTAATAACAATATTAATAATAATATTAATATTTTTATAAATTATAATAATATTATTATTAATAGTTTTAATGTTATTATTATTACTATTAATATTAATTTATGAATAATAATTTTAATATAGTATTTAATTTACTTATAAATTTGTGCTTATGAGCAGTAAGTTGTATGTAATACTAAATTTGTTTATGCATTTATAAGGTAATAATTTGTAAGTAAAATTGAAATTGTTATATTAAAACTAAATTCCTATTATTACTAACTTTTTTTATAAGTCAACTGCTAATATGATTTAGATAGAAAAATATCAATTTTTTTAGAAAAATTATTAAGGGGTGATTCTTTTAATTTAAAAAATAATTTAGTTTAAGGAATGATTACTGTAGAAAATAAATTATATGATAAATAATATTTATCTATGCAACTTGATTCTTAATGTTCAATATTAATAAAGCAAATGAACAATGATTATGAAATTTAATTTGGTTTGGAACAATATGACAGTTATGTTGATATTGAAACTTTCAATGTGATAATTTAAAATATAATTCCTCTGCAGCTTTAACTAAAAGTAAAAAATTATAATATATACTTAATTGTCAATAGCGTAGAAAAAACATAATTTAATGCAACTCTTATAACTATATAAAATTAAATCAATCAATAACATGTTATCATTAATTTGTAATTAAAATTAATTTTACACATGTAACAATGAATGGCCTTAATGTGCATATCTTTCTTGTATTAGAAAATGTGGTCTCACTTTTTGCAATCTTAATTTCATTCTGTTTAAACTCTTAGAAGTCAACTGTGTTCAAATTTTATTTTACGGGTATTTGATGAGTAGTAAATGAATATGAATTGTTTATTTATGCGTCTTTATCTATTTTTTGTTTCTTTTTCTTTCTGGTATAGCTAAAGATTTGGAAAAAAATCACTCATTTTATTCTTTTCCCTTTTTTAAAATATCATTTTTCTCTCTAATTCTATATTTTCTGTACCAATTTCTTATATGTATGAATGTTAATTCTATGACTAGTTTAAGTAATTTTTCCCTCTTAATTATTTTTTAAATTTTTACTATTTTTTATCTCATTTCATATTTATTATTTATCCTGTAGTAGTGTTATAAACATAGCCAATTTTACAAGCTGCTCCAACATCACTTATTTTATTTGATAGGAGAATTTGAAAAAGAAATGATTCATATATTGTTATTTTTCTTATGCTTAGTGAACAACCATGATAGATATGTAGTTTATGGCATTTAACACACACATCAAGAAGATTTAGAGTTGGAACAACAATTACAACTCCTTAACAAATCACCTGTCAAGAGTATTCATGTATTTTATATTCTTCTATTTCATTATTGTATGCTTTTCTTTTTGTTGGATTTGATCTCAATATGTGTTTTGATAAAAAAACAATTATATATAATGTATTTTTATTTTTTAGACAAAATTTGGATACATTGTTGATTGTATTGATATTTACAAGCAACCCGCATTTGATCATCCTTTATTAAAGAATCACAAATTACAGGTACATTCTTTTGAACATTCTCAAATATAATCAATTTTATATATTTTTTCTAATTATAATTATTTTTGTCTTGTTTAATTATAGAGAAAACCCAGTTTTCAAAACTCATTTGAAAAGACAAGTGTGAAGAATTCTTCTACTAAACCCATATTTGGATTTGAGAAAGACGAATGTCCAAGAGGAACTGTTCCTATTAGAAGAACAACAAAAAACAATCTCATTCAAAGCAAATTACTATCAAGTAATCATATCCTAGATAAAGATGTTTCTGGTCTACAGGTAAGTTTTTTCTTGTATAATAAGATTGAATATGTTGTTAACTTGTTTCTATAAAATTAACCATATATAATGTTCAATTTGAATACTTATTTGAATTTGTTAAATTTTGTAGATTGCAGAAGTATATCTTTTATCTGATGGTCCTTATTACAAAGTTAGTGGAATTAATAGCATTTATAATCCAAAACTTCTGAGAAATGATCAAATGAGTCTTTCTCATATTTGGGTTCAGAACGGACTAGGTGATGCTACTAACAAAATCTCTGTCGGATGGCATGTGAGTTTTAATTGGATTATATTATCATTTTAGTTATATATATATATATATATATATATATATATATATAATGAGTTTTAGTTTATACTTGTTATTAATTTGTGTGAAATTATATAGGTGGCTCCACACTTTTATGGTGATACTGCAACTTATATTTACACTTCATGGACAGTAAGGAGATATTTATTTATATGTTTTTTAATTTATACCTAAAAACATGTTCCATTTTTTTAAAATCTAATATGGTATTACATTGGGACACAGTAAGATAATTTCAAGAATAAAGGATGCTTCAATCTATATTGTTCAGGATTTGTCCAGACTAATCCAAAAAAATACATCGGTTCACTAGTGACACAAACATCTACCTATGGTGGACCAATGGTTGCGACTGCACTTTCTCTCGCAAAGGTCATGTTCATTCCATTTAACTTTCTCTATGTAATCTTAGACATGATATTATATTGTTGACAAAGGTTAATATATATTGTAGGACCCAAATACACAAAATTGGTGGCTAAATATCGAGGGCTCAAATATTGGATATTTTCCGGCAAAATTATTCCCGAATATGAGCTCAGCTGATCAAGTGGGTTGGGGTGGGAGAACACTGACTCCTCCTAACACTCCCAGTCCTCGGATGGGATCTGGATATTTTCCTGATAAAAATTTTGGTCTTTCATGTTATTTTAGGCAAGTTTCCTTTCAAAATGAATCAAGAACAGATTATGGACCTCCAATATATGACACGGGCACAATCAACGACAATCCTAATTGTTTTGGTGTTGAGTACTACGGAGATCTAGGAAGAAAAGCTGGATATTCTCTCCAATTTGGAGGACCCGGTGGTGAGCGTGGTAATTGATGAAAAAAAGCTCAATAAAACGCAACACTTATATTATTGCCATATATTCAAGATTTACATTTAGTTAAAAACTTGGTTTAATAGTTTAAATTTAATAATAAGTCTAAACTTCTAAACATTTCTCTTTGAAAATAATGAATTATGAGAGATTGATTCCATCACAAAAGGCATAGATGAACTAATACATCTCTAATCCTAAAAAAACTAATTAAAATAAGCTTACACATTTGACTTTATAGATAACGAAGAACACATAATATAATTTTTTTTAGAGAAAAAAAATAAATTACATTAAAACAATATAAATATGATATCATTGAAGAGAAAGTATACACGTGCATAAATAGAAAAATTTAGTATAGTTTCGTCACTTAAGATATAACATAATTTGTCACATTCATTGGTTGTAACAACGAATATTCTAACAGTATTATTCTAACAGTATGAATAATAATGCTTTTAAAAATGTATAAATAAAAAAATATAGATTTTTTTTATACAAGAGTATATTTTTCTTATTTTTTTCAAAATCTATAAGAAGATCCGAGTAACGGCTTACTCAATTACCATATCATACAATTATGTTACCACATCATTTAGCCTTTGGTGCTATTTTTTATGTATATATGAATAAGCTTTAGAAAAGAGAGGGTGAAGTGTGTTGCAATGAAAATTTCACTTGTGTAATAAAATCTTTGATTCTCTCAATCTCTTAATTTTCTTCAACTATTTTTTGTAAGTTTTCTTTCAATCTTCTTTCACTGATTAGGAATCTTATTTTAATTTGTTATTAAAATTTAATAGCTAATTTTTATATAATAATTTTCAATAATTTTTTAAAATTTAATATAATATATTTATTGCTAAAAAAATATGTATACCAATCAATTTTAATTTAAGAAGAAATATATAATTTGTTAAGGAAAAATATATGTTTAAATCATCCTTGACCTTAACTCCTGAATAATCTGAGACTAATACCTTAACAAAAATGTTCTTACCGAAGCTAAGTTGGAATCGTTCGAGGTGGATGACCGAGCTTTTGGACAAGTTAATCTCTCGATTGAATGGTTGTTGAGCTTTGTAGACTAAGTACTGAGCGGAGATCTGAAGTAGAAGTTTCTCTAATGGTCATGTTAGAAAGAGATTAGAGAAATATAAGAATATTTAAGTGAATGAATGAGATTAAGTGAGTACTCCCTCGAGATAAAGTTATATTTATAGGCTTTTGGGCCTTCCAATAAAGTGGTTACAAAATATTGGGTTGATTGATCTAGTACAACAAAAATTAGTTTCAACCAAATTCGACTTATTCAGATTTACAGGTGGTTTTATCCCGCTTTACAAGGTGTATAATATTATATTATTATTGATTGTTGTAAGAAACAACTCATGTTTTGAGATCTAGGAGGAGTATAGATTACTTCAGTGCAACAAGTTGCAAAGAAGTTGAAGAATGGGGCCTAATGTTTCATGTAGAGGTGACAAAAGATGAACCTATGAAAAACATTATGATAATACATTACTTTTTGAACGTCTTTCTGGATGAGTACTTGAATCACCTCATGTGCAAGAAATGGAATTTGGAATTGATCTTGTTCTAGGAGTGGGACCAATCTCCACAAGTTTATATAGAATGCCCTGGTTGAGTTGGCAAAGTTGAAGAAACAAGTGGAAGATTTGTTGGAGAAGAAATTTATTAGACCTAGTGTATTTCCATATGGTGCACCAATGTTGCTAGTGAAGAAGAAAGATGTGAGCTCCTGGTTATGTGTGGACTATCATCAATTGAATAAATTGACCATTAAAAATAAATATCATTTGTCTCAAATAGACTTATTAGACTAGTTACATGAAGCTATTATGTTTTAAAAATTAATTTGAGGTTAGAATATCATCATATTATAGTGAAAGATGAAGATATTTAGAAGACTGCCTTCGAGTCATGATAAATTTGGCGTGACAAATGCTCCAACAATATTCATGGACACTACAAGAACATTTGCTATTATTTATTGATAATTACCTACAAATTTGGATTCGTATATAAATTAGGAGTTACAAATGGATTTTACATATAGCTTACTATATGTAGGTAAAAGCATGGTTACAAGAAAACTCCAGACAAATAACTAAAAGTTTACTCCCACATGAGTTCCATTATCATCCTATAGCCTACATGGAAGCTTGTGCTCATATGTTATTTGTTAATCTAGAAAAGTACTATTAGTTTATTTTGTTTAAAAAAGGAATATCATTAAAATTCCCAAAGTTTCTTAAATGAAGTATACTCTAATTTAAGAGAAAAAGTAACATTTGTAGCAGGATACATGTTGACTAGTTTTTCTTATAGCTTCTCAATCTATAACATGAATCTTAGCTTGGGATTATACTATGGTACATCCATATGAAGGAGTATAAAAAAAAAATCTAGCTCACAAAATACAAATAAAATGGTGGAAGAAGTCAATAGTGATCTAATCAACAAAGACAAAATCAAATAATGGTTAGAGAAGAATAACCTCATTCCCAAAGAATCACAACCATAACAATTCAATAAGGAAGCCTTATTCTTAGTAGAAAACTAAGGAATAAGCACAACTTTAACATCAATATCTTCAAAATAAGAATTTGAGAAGTCTTCAAAAAGCAACATCAACACAAGGATAAGATAAAGCCACCACAAAAGGGGAATTCTCTAAATTCAATCCATATATACAAAATGAAGATATTTATTATTGAGAAGAATCTCTCAGGTCATTTGATATTTTGTACTACTTTTATGAATATATAAAGAAGTTATTCAAAAAAATAGAGAGTGAAGTATGTTGTAATGAAGACTTCTTTTCTCTAATAAAATCTTTGGTGCCCTCAATCTCTCAATTGTCTTCAACTATTTTGTAAGTTTTCTTCTAGTGATTTTTCAATCTTCTTCCAATATTTTATTTTATAATGTTTTTGTGTACTCTATTTTATTTAATATCTTGACAATATTATCAACCCTTTCATTAGTAGTATCTTCAAAATATTCTTACAATATTTTTAAAACATAGTAGTATATTAAATCAAAACAAAATATAGGATATTGTAGTAGCAATATTAGAAGGTAGCCTTCATGGTTACTTTCTTTAATTGTTACCCAACCTTTACAATGAATGTTAAAAATAATAAAACTAACAAAATTATATGTCCAGACATGAAATGAGATAGTAGACGAAATGTTTGGTCCAATACAAATAATTAATCTATACATTTTATTATAAAGTTAAAAAATAGATTATAGTTATAAAGCTTTAATATCTTTATCAAAAGATGAAACAATATTGATCTTAGAAAATCATCAATACAAATTCCTAAAAGATTAAGTTATGAAGAAGTAATAAAAGAAATTCTTAAAGAATGGATACTAGAAAATATAGTAGAAGAACAAAAAATTAAAACACAAAAATAAGAGAAATAATTCAAAAAGACTCAAATATTATATTAAGAATGAATAGATCCTCCAATATAAAAGACCACCATCTAGACACTTTATCAATGGATCAAAATAAACTTAAATTTAAGAGAATTAAATAATATTACACAGTAGTAAGTAAACCAATATATACATATACATAGTTAAAGAAATCAGAATCTCCTCAACATTCTCTAATAGCTTCACAAGTATTAAATACTTTAATTAGAGAAAAATATTTTAAGATAGATAAAGATTGGATTAGGAAAGATTTAATGTCCTATACAATAAAGATAAAGTATACTGATATTTTAAAAATTACTCTAAGAATAAATAGAAGAATTTAGAACAAAATTCGATAATTATCTCAATCAACGTGAAATAAACCTTTCTTTTTTATTGATTTTCATAATATAATAAATTTATATGTCTATTAGGAAAAAAAATAAACAATACAAAAAAAATAAAATAATGAAGTTATGAAATCAGAATATTCTTACGAGAAACTATTATGATTCAGTTATAAAAAAAATTAGAAATAAAAAAAATTAGAAATATAAGCAAGTTATACTTAACAAAAATTGTGCTTGTGATAATGGTTATTTTTGTATATGTTGTCACTTCTAAACGTCACTATATATGTGTGCAATGATTTTGTATGTACTATAAATTTTGTCATCACAAAGAATAATATAATGGTATTTTTCAAATCAACCTGCCATTTAATATACTATATTAAGTGACGTTTTAAGGTTGTAAATAATATCTATTAAAATTGTCGTAATGTCATTAATCGAAAAACAATTTCATTATAACCAGTTGGACATCTGGATGTCATTGTTTTAGTTATCATTTGTAATTGTCATTATTCTAATAAATTCTAAAATGTAGTGTGACTGTGAAATGTCATAATTTCAATATTAAATTATTTATAATTATCCACCAACATTTATAATATCATAATTTAATAAAAATCTAATTTTCATAATGACAAATTAAAAGATAGTAGCAATAAAAAAAAGTGTATTTAACATTCCATTTACCAAAAACTTAAAATATATATAAATTCTTATATCATACATTTTCCTAAATTTATAGTCATTTTCTGTTGTCTTGTTTCCTCAATAATTTATCAATTGAAGTTTAAAAAAATATAGAAATAAATATATATTATTTATGAAAGTTTCAACTTACATGGAAATCAAGGATGGATTGTTGTCAAGAACTTTTAGCTCCTCTAATTGGAGTATATCCTTAGGGATTTTTCCATAGAAATTGTTGCCAAAATAATAATAGTAATTACAAAAATTGTTGAAGTATTCCTAGTTAATTTTGGCAGGTACATGTTAGCTTACACTGATTTTATGAAAACTTGCTTTCCAATTTCATGTGTTAGGGTTTAGATCTAGGATTTAGGATTTACAAGTTAATTTTATATAAAAATATTTTAATAATATAATTTAATTATAGTAGTTAAATAAATAAATCTATAACATTAAAATAATTATTATTTTATTTTATTTTTAATAGATGAAAATACACTTTAATTGTCGGTGTTGCAGTTGAATTTGATCTACTCTCAAACATATCTTTAAAACAATGAATTCAAGAAATGATTTTTTTAAAATGGAAAACACAATTCTATTGAAAAAAGAAAATCACAATCTGCAGATATGGACTGCAGTAATATCTCCAATTAAAAAAATTCAAATTAGAAAAATTATCGCCACTGAGCCCAGCGGACTCAGCCCAGGCTCTTTAAGAAATGGTGCGGATATAAACATTGTGAGCTGCAAATAGGAACACTGCTGGGTCAGCCAAACGGGCCCAGGCTTTAGTTCAAAAAGAAGTTACGGATATGAAAAGGTGGAATGTAAATAGCAGAGCTGCTAGGCCAACCGAACGGACCAAAAAGAAAACGGGCCAAAAAAAATTAAGATTTCCGTGGCTGAGATAAAATTATCCCCAAAATCAGTGGAGATGGAGGGTGGAAGAAATTGTGTTGTGTGGAGAGTGAATATGGAAGAATGTGTATGATGAAGACAACAAAATAATCTCTGGTGAGAGGTGCTGTGTGGCTACAGTTTGTGTAGGACAATGGATACAAATGAAGCAGGTTTTCTTTATTTTGTTTAATTTATGTTCTTTTCTATTTTGCTTTTTTTAGCTTCTTCTTTCTTTAGGTTAAAAATAAAATGGGTTAGGTACAAAAATTTTATGTTTTCTTTCTTTTTTTAAAAACAAAATAAAACTAAAATATATCTTTAAACATTTAAAATAATTAAATTATTCATCTTTTAAAAAAGAATTAAATAACTTTTATTTTAAAAATAACGGTTATATATATATATATAATATTTTTTATCCTTTAATATCTATAACTTATAAAGTAAGAATATACTCAGTTGTTTATAATTTAATAAATAAATTTATTATAAAAAATTACTTCTTATAAATTGTAGGTAAGCTCAACTAAATTTATGAAGACTAATTTTTGTTTGTCTTCTATCTAAATTATAAGATTTTCAAACTCTAAATTAATGTTTTTATTCATTTATATATATATATATATATATTAAAATTTATAATGATATTTGTAAATTTAATGTATACGTTAATTTAATAAAATTACATTTATTATAAATTATAAAACAATATCAACAATAAAGGAAATTTAACACATTTTTAAAAAATATTTAAAAAATTACAGACACAGGCGTAGACACAGGCGTACCGTCTGATTGTGTATATATTAATAATAATAGTAATAACATTAATAATATTAATGTCAATATGAATAATATTAATGTCAATATTAATAATATTAATACCAATAATAATAATATTAATAATAAAATTAATAATAATAATAATATCATTATTATTATATTAATAATAACATTAATAATATGAATAATAGTATTAATAGTATTAATATTGTTATTAATATTAATTAAGATGCAAATCAATAGATATACTAAAGTATTCCTAAATACACTATAGATAGATTTATCTACACATCTATATCTATAAAGAATATTAATAATAACATTAATGATATTAGTAATGTTAATAATAATATTAATAAAATGAGTGAATGATGTTTATATGTGTAAAATTAGTTTTAATTAAAATATATTGAAAAGATATTATTCTTCTTATTATTAATAGGAATTAATATTATTGTTAATGTTAGAAAAAAAGTCAGTCATTTTATTATATTCTATTTTTTAAAATATTATCACATTTTATCTTTCTAATTCTATATTTTCTATATCGTTTTCTTTTATATGCATAGACGTTAATTTTATGGTCAGTTTAAACAAAATATTTTTTATCTCATTTCATATTTATTATTTATCTTGTAGTAGTGCTATAAATATAGTCCATTACACAAGCTGCTCCAACATCATTCAATTTTATTTGATAGAATAATCTTGAAAGAGAAATGATCCATATATTGTTTTTTGTCTTATGTTTAGTGAATTGTCACGATAATCATGCAGTTCATGGCATTCAACACACACTTCAAGAAGATTTAGAGTTGGAAAGACAATTACAACACATTAACAAAACACCCGTGAAGAGTGTTCATGTATTTTATATTCTTATATTTTTTATTATTATATACTCTTTTTTTGTTGGATTTGATCTTAGTATGTTTTCTAATAAAAAAAAATCAAATATGATGTATTTTTTTTTATCTTTTAGACAAAATTTGGATACATTGTTGATTGTATTGATATTTACAAGCAACCAGCATTTGACCATCCTTTATTAAAGAAACATAAATTACAGGTACATTCTTTTGAACATTCTCAAATATAGTCAATTTTAGATTTTTTTGTCCTGATTATATTTGTTTTTGCTTTATTTAATGACAGAGAAAACCTAGTTTTCAAAACTCATTTGAAAAGGCAAGTGTAATGAATTCTTCTACTAAATCCATATTTGGACTTGAGAAAGACGAATGTCCAAGAGGAACCGTTCCTATTAGAAGAACAACAAAAGATAATCTCATTCAAAACAAATTACTATCAAATAATCATATCTTAGTTCAAGATCTCCCTGGTGTTCATGTAAGTTTTTTCTTGTATAATAAGATTGAAGATATGTTGTTAACTTGTTTCTCTAAAATTCACCATATCTAATGTTTCAATTTGAATACTTATTTGAATTTGTTAAATTTGGCAGCTTGCAGAAGTATATCTTATAGGTGATGGTCCTTATTACAAAGTTAGTGGAACTAATAGCATTTATAATCCAAAAGTTAGTAGAAATGATCAAATGAGCTTGTCTCATATATGGGTTCAGAATGGACTAGAAGATGGTACTAACAAAATATCTGTTGGATGGCATGTGAGTTTTAATTGGGTCTTGTTATCATTTTAGATATATGTATATTTTAGTTGTACTTACCATTTTAATTTGTGAGTTTATATAGGTGGCTCCACAATTTCATGGTGATACTAAAACTTATATTTACTCATCATGGACAGTAAGAATAGATTTATTTACATGTTTTTTAATCTTTACTTAAAAACATGTTTCAATTTTTATAAATTTAATATGGTATTACATTGGACACAGTCAGATAATTACAAGAAAACAGGATGCTTCAATCTATATTGTTCAGGGTTTGTCCAAACTCATCCAACAAAATATATTGGTGCGCGATTGGAAAGAATGTCTACCTACGGTGGAATAATGATGGAGACTAAATTTTTTATTGCACAGGTCATGTTCATTCCATTTAATTTTCTCTATGTAATGTTAGACATGATATATCATATTATTGAAAAGGGTTAATATGTATTGTAGGACATGAAAGGAAATTGGTGGATAAATTACATGGGCCAAAATATTGGATATTTTCCATCAAAATTATTCTCGAACATGACCTCGGCTGATCAAGCGGGTTGGGGTGGGAGAACATCTACTCCTCCTGGCACTCCTAGTCCTCAAATGGGATCTGGATATTTTCCAGATGAAAATTTTTCTCATGCATGTTATTTTAGGCATATTTCCTATCAAAATGTTTCAAGAACAGATTATGGACCTATACAATATGACACTAACACATTCAAAGACAATTCTAAGTGTTTTGGTGTTGATTACTATGATAATCTCGGAGGACAGGTTGGATATTCCCTCCAATTTGGAGGACCCGGTGGTGAATGTGGTAATTGATGATAAAAGCATAATAAAACTCAAAAATTTGATCTATTACGATCAAATATTAAATATTTATGTTTAGTCAAAACATAGTTTAATAGTTTAAATGTAATAATTAGGTCTAAACTTCTAAACATTTCTCATTGAAAATTAATTATGAATTGTGAGAGATTGATTCTAATCCATGACATAGATCAATGGTTACATTTATAATCCTAAAAAAAACTAATTAAAATTAATTCACACATTTTAGTTTGTAAATAATGACTAAGAATATTATTTTTTTAGAAAAAAATAATAATTTTAAATAAAAAATATAAATATTATAGAATTGAAAAGAAAATATCCCCATGTATAAATTGAAAGTATCTCTTAAGATGTAACAACTTGTCACATTAATTAAGTGTAACAAAAATATTCTAACCTTATGAATAATAATTCTTTAAATGCTTTTAAAAGTGTATAAATGTGAAAAATGAGAATCTTTTATAAGAATATATCTTTCTTATTTTTTTTTTATATGTAGTGCTATCAAAAATGGATTAATGGTTAGGATACCATCATATTCTGGTGAGAGATGAAGATGTTCACAAGACATTCTTAAAGACATGATATAGCCATTATGAATATATGATCATATCTTTGGAGTGACAAAACGTTCCAACAATATTCATGGACCACACGAACATGTAAATCTCAATCAACATGAAATAAATCTTTTTTTTTATTGGTTTTCATAATATAATAAAATTATATGTTGGTTAGGAAAAAAAAATAAACAATGAAAAAAAGAAAATAATGAAGTTATAAAATCAGAATATCCGTACAAGAAATTATTATAATTCAGTTATAAAAAAATTAGAAATAAAAGTAAGTTCTACAAAAAAAATTGTATTCGTGGTAATGGTTATTTTTGTATATGTTGTCACTTATAAACGTCACTATTTATCTAGATGTCCTAAAAATTTTGTTGTCAAAAGTATAATATAATATGATGGTCTTTTCCAAATCGAGCTACCATTTAATATACTTCTTCAAGCTAGACTTGTGGAAGAAGGAACCGAGAATAAAATATCAGCAACAACTGACGTTTAAGGTTGTAAATAATGTGTATTAAAATTATCGTAATGTCTTTAATCGAAAAACAATTTTATTGTAAGCAATTGGACATCTAGATGCTATTATTTTAGTTATCATTTGTAATTTTCATTATTCTAATAAATTCTAAAATATTCTAAAATGTAATGTGATGGTGAATTGTCATAATTTTAATATTAAATTATTTATAATTATCCACCAACATTTATAATATCATAATTTAATAAAAATCTATTTTTCATAATGACAAATTAAAAGATAATAGCAATAAAAAAAAGTATATAGCATTCCATGTACTAAAAATTTAAAATATATAAAAATTCTTATATCATACATTTTCCTAAATTTATAGTCATTTTCTGTTGTCTTTGTTTCCTCCGTAATTTATCAATTGAAGTTTAAAAAATATATATAAATAAATATATATTATTTATTAAAGTTTGAACTTACATGAAAATCAAGGATGGATTGTTGTCAAGAATATGAAAATTACAAAAATAATAATAATAATTACAAAAATTGTTGAAGTATTCCTAGTTAATTTTGGCAGGTACATGTTAGCTTACACTGATTTTATGAAAACTTGCTTTCCAATTTCAGGTGTTAGGGTTTAAATCTAGGATTTAGGATTTACAACTTAATTTTATATAAAAATATTTTAATAATATAATTTAATTATAGTAGTTAAATAAATAAATCTATAACACTAAAATAATAATTATTTTATTTTATTTTATTTTTAATAGATGAAAATACACTTTAATTGTCGCTGTTGCAGTTGAATTTGATATACTCTCAAACATATCTTAAAAACAATGAATTCAAGAAATGAAATTTTTTAAAATGGAAAACACAATTATATTGAAAAAAGAAAATGACAATCTGCAGATTGGACTGCAGTAATATCTCCAATTAAAAATATTCTAATTAGAAAATATCAATTAAAAACAAAACTGTTTGAGCCCAGCGGACTCAGCCCGGGCTCTTTAAGAAATGGTGCGGATATAAACATTGTGAGCTGCAAATAGGAACACTGCTGGGTCAGCCAAACGGGCCCAGGCTTTAGTTCAAAAAGAAGTTACGGATATGAAAAATATGGGATTTTTCTTCCTGCACCCCCAGAATTTTGTAAATCCCGAAACTGACCTTCACATTTTATTTGAAATTGGGATTGAGAGTGTGCTACGGATTCATCAATCCAGAAGTGAATCATGTTGCTTTCCGGATGAGCGGGTGTTCTGAAAGCAAAGTTTGCATAAATGGTTGATTTCTCAATTGCTGAATCCAGAAGTATAATTTCTATTACGAATTGGTGGATCCAAAATGATTTTTTTCAGTTATGGATTTCTGAATCCGTAATGCATATTTTGATTTACAGATTGGCAGATCTAAAATGCATATTTTTTAATATTGTCATTCATGTACTACTGGAATCACCATTCCAGGAGGTTACTGGAAGCACCAATCTAGGAGGTTACTGGACATGCCAATCTGAAATTTTACCAAAAGCGTCAATCCAAAAATTTACCGGATTTCATAATTTGAAATGAAAAAAATAAATGTACAGTTTTTATATAGGAGCAGTTTTGTCTTTGCAAAACATTGTGAGGGTGTAGGAAGAAAAATGTAGGAATGCATGAAGAAACTGCCTATAAATAGCACAACTGCTAGGCCAACCGAACGGATCCAGGCTTTTCTATAAACGGTTCTGCGGATGTAAAAGAGGAGGTTGCAAATAATAAAAGTATGGGACGAATAAATAGGCCTAGACTCTCTCTTTTCTTAGAGAACAAAATGCTGAGAGTGGAAATAGTAGCTAGCCGTGCCAAAAAGAAAACGGGCCAAAAAAATATCTGGTGTGAGGTGCTGTGTGGCTACGGTTTTTGTAGGAGAGTAGATGCAATGGATACAAATGAATCAGGTTTTCTTTATTTTGTTTAATTTATGTTTTTTCTATTTTGCTTTTTTTAGCTTCTTCTTTCTTTAGGTTAAAAATAAAATGGGTTAGGTACAAAATTTGTATGTTTCTTTCTTTTTTTTAAAACAAAATAAAACTAAAATATATTTTTAAACATTTAAAATAATTAAATGATTCATCTTTTAAAAAAGATTTAAATAAATTTTATTTTAAAAATAAAGGTTATATATATATATATGATATTTTTTATCCTTTAATATCTATAACTTCTAAAGTAAGAATATTATCAGTTGTTTATAAATTATTAAATAAATTACTTCTTATAAATTGTAGGTAAGCTCAACTAAATTTATGAAGACTAATTTTTGTTTGTCTTCTATCTAAATTATAAGATTTTCAAACTCCAAATTAATGTTTTTATTCATTTATATATATATATATATTAAAATTTATAATGATATTTGTAAATTTAATTTATACTATTAATTTAATAAAATTACATTTATTATAAATTATAAAACAATATCAACAATAAAGAAAATATAACACATTTTTAAAAAATATTTAAAAAATTACAGACATAATTCTGTATATATTAATAATAATAGTAATAACATTAATAATATTAATGTCAACCTTAATAGTCAACATTAATAATATTAATAGTCAACATTAATAATATTAATAATAAAATTAATAATAATAATAATATTATTATTATTATATTAATAATAACATTAATAATATGAATAATAGTATTAATATTGTTATTAATATTAATTAAGATGCAAATCAATAGATATACTAAAGTATTCCTAAATACACTATAGATAGATTTATCTACACATCTATATCTATAAAGAATATTAATAATAACATTAATGATATTAGTAATGTTAATAATAATATTAATAAAATGAGTGAATGATGTTTATATGTGTAAAATTAGTTTTAATTAGAATATATTGAAAAGATATTATTCTTCTTATTATTAATAGGAATTAATATTATTGTTAATGTTAGAAAAAAAGTCAGTCATTTTATTATATTCTATTTATCAAAATATTATCACATTTTATCTTTCTAATTCGATATTTTCTATATCGATTTCTTTTATATGCATAGACGTTAATTTTATGGCCAGTTTAAACAAAAATTTTTTTATCTCATTTCATATTTATTATTTATCTTGTAGTAGTGCTATAAATATAGTCCATTACACAAGCTGCTCCAACATCACTCAATTTTATTTGATAGAATAATCTTGAAAGAGAAATGATCCATATATTGTTTTTTGTCTAGTGTTTAGTGAATTGTCACGATAATCATGCAGTTCATGGCATTCAACACACACTTCAAGAAGATTTAGAGTTGGAAAGACAATTACAACTCATTAACAAAACACCTGTGAAGAGTGTTCATGTATTTTATATTTTTATATTTTTATTATTATATACTTTTTTTTTGTTGGATTTGATCTTAGTATGTTTTCTAATAATTTTTTTTTTCAAATATGATGTATTTTTTTATCTTTTAGACAAAATTTGGATATATTGTTGATTGTATTGATATTTACAAGCAACCAGCATTTGACCATCCTTTATTAAAGAATCATAAATTACAGGTACATTCTTTTTAACATTCTTAAATATAGTCAATTTTAGATATTTTTTTCCTTATTATTTTTGTTTTTGCTTTATTTAATTACAGAGAAAACCTAGTTTTCAAAACTCATTTGAAAAGGCAAGTGTAATGAATTCTTCTACTAAATCCATATTTGGACTTGAGAAAGACGAATGTCCAAGAGGAACCGTTCCTATTAGAAGAACAACAAAAGATAATCTCATTCAAAACAAATTACTATCAAATAATCATATCTTAGTTCAAGATCTCCCCGGTGTTCATGTAAGTTTTTTCTTGTATAATAAGATTGAAGATGTTGTTAATTTGTTTCTCTAAAATTCACCATATCTAATGTTTCAATTTGAATACTTATTTGAATTTGTTAAATTTTGCAGCTTGCAGAAGTATATCTTATAGGTGATGGTCCTTATTACAAAGTTAGTGGAACTAATAGCATTTATAATCCAAAAGTTAGTAGAAATGATCAAATGAGCTTGTCTCATATATGGGTTCAGAATGGACTAGAAGATGGTACTAACAAAATCTCGGTTGGATGGCATGTGAGTTTTAATTGGGTCTTGTTATCATTTTAGGTATATGTATATTTTAGTTGTACTTACCATTTTAATTTGTGAGAATTTATATAGGTGGCTCCACAATTTCATGGTGATACTAAAACTTATATTTACTCATCATGGACAGTAAGAATAGATTTATTTACATGTTTTTTGATCTTTACTTAAAAATATGTTTCAATTTTTATAAATTTAATATGGTATTACATTGGACACAGTCAGATAATTACAAGAAAACAGGATGCTTCAATCTATATTGTTTAGGGTTTGTCCAACTTCATCCAACAATTCATTTTGGTGCGCGATTGGAAAATATATCTACCTACGGTGGAATATCAATGGAGACTAAATTTATGATTGTACAGGTCATGTTCATTCCATTTAATTTTCTCTATTTAATGTTAGACATGATATATCATATTATTGAAAAGGGTTAATATGTATTGTAGGACTTGAAAAGAAATTGGTGGATAAATTACATGGACCAAAATATTGGATATTTTCCATCAAAATTATTCTCGAACATGACCTCGGCTGATCAAGTGGGTTGGGGTGGGAGAACATCTACTCCTCCTAACACTCCTAGTCCTCAAATGGGATCTGGATATTTTCCAGATGAAAATTTTTCTCATGCATGTTATTTTAGGCATATTTCCTATCAAAATGTTTCAAAAACAGATTATGGACCTATACAATATGACACTGACACATTCAAAGACAATTCTAAGTGTTTTGGTGTTGATTACTATGATAATCTAGGAGGATCGGTTGGATATTCTCTCCAATTTGGAGGACCCGGTGGTGAATGTGGTAATTGATGGTAAAAGCATAATAAAACTCAAAATTTGATCTATTATGATCAAATATTAAATATTTACGTTTAGTCAAAACATAGTTTAATAGTTTAAATGTAATAATTAGGTCTAAACTTCTAAACATTTCTCATTGAAAATTAATTATGAATTGTGAGAGATTGATTCTAATCCAAATTACATAGATGAATGGTTACATTTATAATCCTAAAAAAACTAATTAAAATTAATTCACACATTTTAGTTTGTAAATAATGACTAAGAATATAATTTTTTTAGAAAAAAAAAATTTAAATATTATAGAATTGAAGAGAAAGTATCACCATGTATAAATTGAAAGTATTATTATGTAAGTTTCATCTCTTAAGATGTAACAACTTGTCACATTAATTAAGTGTAACAAAAATATTCTAACCTTATGAATAATAATGCTTTTAAAAGTGTCTAAATGTGAAAAATGAGAATCTTTTATATGAGAATATATCTTTCTTATTTTTTTTATATGTAGTGCTATCAAAAATGGATTAATGGTTAGGATACCATCATATTCTGGTGAGAGATGAAGATGTTCACAAGACATTTTTAAAGACATGATATGGCCATTATGAATATATGATCATATCTTTGGAGTGACAAAACGTTCCAACAATATTCATGGACCACACTAACAATCTAAGGGCATGACTCATTATGGGTAATTATTGATAGAATGACGAATAGTGCTAATTTCCTTCTAGTGAACACAAGAATTTATATGTCCAAGTTGGCTAAACTATATACATCAAGGAGATTATGAGATTGAAATGGGTATCTTTTAGTATTGTCTTTTACTAGGATCCCATATTTACATGTAGATTTTGACAGACGTTACAGGAAGTATTTGGTGCAAAGTTAAGACTCAGTTATGCATATAATCCCAAATAGATGGACGTAAGAAAGAACAACGTGGTCATTAGGTGATTTGTTGAGATATTGCATATTGGATCATCTAGAGAGCTCAGATGAAATTCTTCCTTTTGGTGGAGTTTACTCATAACAACAACTATCATGTTATTAATGGCATGATATCATACATGGCAATATATGGGAAGAAATACATAAGACCTTTTGTGTTAGTATTAAGATGGTGAACAAGTATTAGTAGGGTTGAAGTTGTTACAACAAATTAAATATATATTTTTTTAGATATTTAAGATAAAATAACGTCCTAAAAGTTTGCATAGTGGGAACATGTTTTTTTCGAAAGTAAAACCTATTACATAATTTGGTTGAGCTATCAAATATAAGAACTTAGTCCTCAAAGTTTATTGGATTATAGCAAATACTGAAAAAAATCATTGCACTATCTTATAAATTGGCTCTACGAAGTGACAAATTAAAAATTTGATTCATATATCTTTCAAGTCAATTATTTAAAGTGGTGTCATGACTAATAAATAAAGTCATCATTAAACATTTAGAGCTAGTTTTTTCTTTTAATTCTTAAATTTTATTATTTATTTATTATTTAATGGTTTGAGTTATTTTTTCAAATCATTAATTGATTTTCTTTAACATAATCACTGATTCTAAATTATCTTATAATTTTATAGGACAATTAATTTGGCTAAGAGTAAAAGTTAGTGATGTCAACACCAAATTTCGTCTGGGTAAATAAAGTTTGCGAAAGAGATTAATGGAAAAAAAACCCACACTTACTATTCACACGCCCACTCTTACTCAGTGTCACTCCTCCGCCCACTTTCACTGCTCTCCTTCTCACATCCCCACTCTTACTCAGTGCAGCTCCTCAGCCCACCTTCACTGCTGTCCTACTCACACCTCCCCTCTCAGATCGCGCACCACCAGCCCATCTTATTCTCTACTTTTCACACCCCACGCTTACCTCTTTTGTACCCCTAACTTTCACCTTTTTCTCTCTCCACACGAACACTTTCATCTTTTTCTTTCTTTCCTTTCCCTCACAGGAGACCAAACTATATCCCCCACACACATAAACGTCCACCAACTTGCCACTTACGTTTTTTATATCTGCACCGCCATGTTTCTTTTGAAGCTTGAGCTCATTCAGCTGGCCCAACACTTTTGCTATATGACACATTTTTTTCATTTTATACACCGATCAACTCTTATTTCCTAAAAAATAAAAGATAAAGTATAAAAATTTAAAAAATTAAAAATTCAACAAACATATATCTTCTTTTAACTTGCAGGGTACGAAATCCATGTCTTTTCATTAGAAACTAAAATACGGAGAAGCAGGTTCATCCTTGTCAAATTCAGTTTTCCGCTTTTTTTAAGAAGTTCAGTTCTAGTGGCAAAGTCTAAGTCACTTTGTTACTTTTTTTTCAAAAAGATCTTTAACTCCAAAACTACGTGATCTCTTATTTGCTTTTATTTTATCCACATAAATACGTAAGATCAAAGTTTATCTTTGTAGAATAAAAAAAAATCATGCATTTTGTTTTTTATTTTTGGGGAAAAAATATTTTAAAAATTTACACTCATTTCATATATTTAATTAAAGATATCATTTTCAGACATGAATGTTAATATTTTTTCTTACTTGTCGACTTGTAAATCCAAGTCTAATTCATAAACTATATTTTCAATTTTTTTCATATTTTTTTATAATAAATTATTATGGCTATTTTCTTGTCAGAATATATATTATTATTATTTTTCGCTGTTAGCCGTTATCACCCCGTAGAAAGGATCCGAATTTATTTGGTATTTGTCTTGTCTTAAAATTGTTAGGTTCTTCTCTCATTCCATACACAATATGACAATACATTTTTATTCTTCTTGTGCCATCTCCATAGAGTAGCTTTCAGATTATGTAATTTGGACACGTATTTGAAAAAAGACTTATGGATTATGTAATTCATAAGCTAAAAAAGACTTCCATATTTCATAATTCGGAAATTATTCATCCATCTGAAAAAAGGTTTTCAGATTATGTAATCCAAAAGCTAATTACGAATATGAAAAAAGACTTATGAATTATTATGTAATTCAGAATATTAGAGAAAGTTATTTTTGGAAATATGAAAATTTATGGAAGTGGGAGAAGAATATATGGAGGTGCGAAACAGCCTTGCCTTAA
The DNA here is from genome assembly GCF_051622355.1 of Phaseolus vulgaris. Classification (NCBI taxonomy): domain Eukaryota; kingdom Viridiplantae; phylum Streptophyta; class Magnoliopsida; order Fabales; family Fabaceae; genus Phaseolus; species Phaseolus vulgaris. The sequence goes on along the minus strand of NC_143505.1, from coordinate 58,490,019 downwards.
ATTTGGAATTTCAATGTGTGGAGCTCATAGATTTAGTTTGTAAAATATGTATTTAATTAGAATTGGATGATGACTAGAAAGAGAGAGCTGGGGCCCAAGTTTGTCCATTATGAATTAATTTCTTTATGGATCCCTTGATAGTATTTTTACACTCCCTACTCCCTTATATTTGTTGCCCAGCATTTTACTATTTACCACACAAGTTTTCTTATATGTACACCACTACGATTTTTTGAAGTCTGAACCCATTTGGCTGACCCAACACTAACACTCTTGCTATCTGCCACCCTCTGCCACCCTGTTTTATTTTTATCCACCACCTTTTATAAGATTTAACTAGACTTAAATTTATTATTTTAATATGATATTAGAAACACTAAAACTCTATATTAGTTTATATTTGAATCTATCCTACTAGTCATTATCTGTTCTCATCAATTTTAATGTTGATATCAACATAAGGGACATATTAAAGATATTAAAGATGTAATTAAGTAAAACTAAGAATAATTTTTAATAAACTCACTATCTTTTAAAATAAGTAAAAAATATAACGCACAAATTTAAAAATCATAAAAATTATGTAAATATAATAAGTTGAGGAAGTAAGATAATTTTTCATAAATATTATTAAAACTTTCTAAATTATTGTTATTGCTATTGTACTAATAGGTATGGGTGCTGAAAATCATCTTCCTTCATGGAAGAAAAGGGGGGACGGAGGAGACGGGGAGGAGGAAAGGGAGAAAGGAGGAGGTGGGGAGGAAGCTTCCTCCACAACCACCTCCTTCACCAATTGCAATGTCGGTGTCGGTGTCGGTGTCGGTGTCAAAGTGTGATTGTGTGTCATCATACCCAAAACTTTAATATATATTTTAAATATATATTTATTGATCCTCCAATACAATTTTCTTTCAAAAGAATTTTGCATTAGTTTATACTTTTGTGTAGATTGCGTGTAAATAGAGTATTTACATGCCATATACCATAGTTGCAAACTGGTAATGTGACAAAAAATTTGTCACTATTGTCACAGTTAGGGATGACAATGCGAGTCGGTAGTAGCCCACTAGAAAAAAGTGTGAGGGCTCACTAATTCAATCCGCTAGCCCGCTTAAGCCCGCCCTCCATAACCTGCAACACGCGTGGGCCAATTGTGGGACGAGGAAGGTTGACCTGTTAACCCGCATACAAAAATTAAAGCAAGTTGTGTTGGGCAGTGCATAACATAAGTTACACAATGTTTTCCCAATTCAAAACTTAATTAATTTGGTTTGGTGTTGCATTCACTACACTCTTCCTCCACACACCGACAACCTCCATGCACGACTTCGCGCCCTCTGTAGCGCACAACCAGGAGTAAAGGGAGAACGAAGGAGGCGAGAAGGAAGTTTCCTCCACAACTAGCTCTTACACCCATTGCAATGTCGATTCTGGTGTTGGTGTCGCAACGTGATTGCATGCTGTCATACTCCAAACTTTGGATACAGTGACGAAGGTCAGCACAAGCACAACCACCAGTATCCACCAAGGGAGAAGCCGACTGCGGTTGAAATCTTGATGCTTGATTTGGTATGGGCTATGAGACGAAGGAGACGACAAAGGTTGTTGCAGTGACGAGGTGACCATGGTGAGTATGTGGTATGAGAAAGAAGAAGGAAAGAAGGGAGAAACAAAGGAAGAGAACAAAAGCTTATATTGTATTGTAGAGGAGAAGGTATATATAATAACTATAACATTAAGACTTAAAAGGCAGGGGTAGAAAATAGGAAACTATTTTGTACTTTGAAGAACTTTGCTTCTTATAAATGATTCTTCTATTTTACGCAATGTCATTGTCATTGTAGGAAACTTCCATATATTAAATATATATATATATATATATATATATATTAAATATGTATGAAATGTGAGAATCATATTTTTGGTATGATGCTTATGATGATGATGTGCATTGTTGTTCATTGGTGTACGCTTGGATTTTATAATCACAAGTATCACTATCAGCACCAGTATCCATCAAGGGAGAAGTTGACTGCGGTTGAAATCTTGACGCTTGATTTGGAACGGACTTTGAAAGAGAGGAGACAACAATGGTGGTTCCTGTGGGGAGGTGGACATGGTGAATGGGAGATATGAGAAAAAAGAAGGAAAGAAGAGAGAAACAGAGGAACAAATGAAGAGAATAAAGCTTATATTGTATCGTAGAAGAGAGGGGTGTATATAATAACCATAACAATGAGACTTAGGAGACAGAGATTGAAAATGAAAAACTATTTTATACTTTGAAGAAATATGTTTCTTATAAATTATTCTTCTATTCCACGCAATGTCATTGTAGGAAACTTGTCAACCTAAGATGCATGCATAAATGTATTGATCCCACCAATACAATTTTCTTTCAAAAGAATTTTGCATTAGTTCATACTTTTGTGGGAGATTACGTGTAAACAAAGTATCTATACGCCAATTGTATTCTTCTTAAATTTAAAACTTAAGAGTACCGAATTATCGACAACCATTTGTCTTATACCGCAGTTGAAAACTGGTAATATGACAATAAATATTGATATTTTGAAATTTTGATGGATCTAGATGAATTTAAATAAATATGCTTTATGAGACAATGAGTTAAATAGGAGAGACCCTCCATAAATTTTTATCAATTTGACCTCTTCTAATGTGATCTAGCACACTTTGAGGGGCATAAAGAACATATATGATCAGTGATAATATGTCTACATGATAGTTTGTACACTTGCACCCAAAAGCAAAACACAAAGCCACCTAAAACCTTTTAATCTTGATATATATTTATATGATATGGACTGAAGTAATATCTCCAATTAAAAAAATTCAAATTAGAAAAATTATCGCCACTGTAGGGCCACTTATATCTCCCCCAATTAAAAAAAGCTGTTTGAGCCCAACGGACTCAGCCCAGGCTCTTTAAGAAATGGTGCGGATATAAACATAGAACTAAAATATATCTTTAAACATTTAAAATAATTAAAAATATTTAAATTATTCATCTTTTAAAAAATAGTTAAATAAATTTAATTTTAAAAATAATGGTTATATATATAATATTTTTTATCTTTTAATATCTATAACCTATAGCAAGAATATACTGTTGTTATAATTTAATAAATAAATTCGTTATAAAAAATTACTTCTTATAAATTGTAGGTAAGCTCAACTAAATATGTGAAGATTAATTTTTGTTTGTCTTTTATCTAAAAAAAATTATTATTACAAAATCATAAGATTTTCAAACTCTAAATTAATGTTTTTGTTTATATGTATATATAGTAAAATTTATAATGACATTTATAAATTTAATTTATACATTAATTTAATAAAATTAAATTTATTATAAATTTATAAAGCAATATTAATAATAAAGGAAACACAACAAAATTTTAAAAATATTTAAAACATTACAGACACAAGCGTAACGTCTGATTCTGCTATTAATAATAATATCAATAACATTAATAATATTAATATCAATATTAATAATATTAATGGTAATAATAATAATATTATTAACAACCATATTAATAGTATTTTTTAAAAATAATATTAATTACAAAATTAATAATAATAACAATAACTATATTATTAATATTATATTAAAAACAATATTAATAATATATTTAATAATATGAATAACAGTATTAATAATATTAATATTTTTATTATTATTATTATTATTAATTAAGATACAAATCAATGGATAAATTATTTACTAAAGTATTCCTAAATACACTATAGATATAGATAGACTTATCTACACATCTGTATCTATAAATAATATTAATAATAACATTAATAATATTAATGATATTAGTAATGTTAATAATAATATTAATATATTAATAATATTAATAAAATGAATGAATGATGGTTACATGTGTAAAATTAGTTTTAATTAGAATATAATGATAAATGATATTATTATTAATGTTGGAAAAAATATTCATTTTATTATTTTCTATTTTTCAAAATATTATCACATTTTATCTTTGGTAGTGCTATAAATGTAGCACATTATACAAGCAGTTCTAACATCTCTCATTTTATTTGATAGAAGAATTTTGGAAGATAAATGATCCATATATTGTTTTTTGTCTTGTGTTTAGTGAATAGTCATGATAATAGTGGAGTTCATGGCATTCAACACACACTCCAAGAAGATTTAGAGTTAGAAAGACAATTACAACTCATTAACAAATCACCCGTGAAGAGTGTTCATGTATTTTATATTCTTATATTTTATTATTGTATACTTTTTTTTGTTGAATTTGATCTTAGTATATTTCTTAATAAATTCTTTTTTTCAAATATGATGTATTCTTTATCTTTTAGACAAAATTTGGATACATTGTTGATTGTATTGATATTTACAATCAACCAGCATTTGATCATCCTTTATTAAAGAATCATAAATTACAGGTACATTATTTTGAACATTTTCAAATATAGTCAATTCTATATTTTTTTTACCTGATTATATTTGTTTTTGCTTTATTTAAATACAGAGAAAACCTAGTTTTCGAAACTTATTTGAAAAGACAAATGTAATGAATTCTTCTACTAAATCCATATTTGGACTTGAGAAAGATGAATGTCCAAGAGGAACGGTTCCTATTAGAAGAACAACAAAAGATAATCTCATTCAAAGCAAATTACTATCAAATAATCATATCCTAGTTCAAGATCTTCCTGGTGTTCATGTAAGTTTTTTCTTGTATAATAAGATTGAAGATGTTGTTAACTTGTTTCTCTAAAATTCACCATATCTAATGTTTCAATTTGAAAACTACTTATTTGAATTTGTTAAATTTTGCAGCTTGCAGAAGTATATCTTTCAGGTAATGGTCCTTATTACAAAGTTAGTGGAACTAATAGCATTTATAATCCAGGAGTTAGTAGAAATGATCAAATGAGCATGTCTCATATATGGGTTCAAAACGGACTTGAAGATGCTACTAACAAAATATCTGTTGGATGGCATGTGAGTTTTAATTGGTTCATGTCATCATTTTAGTTATATGTATATTTTAGTTGATATTGCCATCTTAATTTGTGTGAATTTATATAGGTGGCTCCAAAATTTTATGGTGATACTGGAACTTATGTTTACTCGTCATGGACAGTAAGAATAGATTTATTTACATGTTTTTTAATCTTTACCTAAAAACTTGTTTCAAATTTTAAAAAATTAATATGGTATTACATTTCACACAGTCAGATAATTACAAGAAAACGGGATGCTTCAATCTATATTGTTCAGGGTTTGTCCAAACTAATTCAAATAAATATTTTGGTGCACGATTGGAAAAAACGTCTATCTACAATGGATTAATGATGGAGACTACAATCTCTATTACAAAGGTAATGTGCATTCCATTTAATTATCTCTATATAATGTTAGACATGATATATCATATTATTGAAAAAGGTTAATATGTATTGTAGGACCTTAAAGGAAATTGGTGGATAAATTACCTAGGTGAAAATATTGGATATTTTCCATCAAAATTATTCTCGAACATGACCTCAGTTGATCAAGTGGGTTGGGGTGGGAGAACATCTACTCCTCCTCATACTCCTAGCCCTCAAATGGGATCTGGATATTTTCCAGATGAAAATTTTCGTCATGCATGTTATTTTAGGAATATTTCCTTTCAAAATGACTCAAGAACAGATTATGGACCTCCATATTATCACACAAACACGTTGAAAGACAATCCTAATTGTTTTGGTGTTGATTACTATGAAAATATAGGAAAACAGTTTGGATATTCTCTACAATTTGGAGGACTCGGTGGTAATTGTGGTAATTGATGATAAAAGTTCAATAAAACTAAAAAATTTGATCTATTACGATCCAATATTAAATATTTACATTTAGTCAAAAATTAATTTAATAGTTTAAATGTAATAATTATGTCTAAACTACTAAACATTTCTCACTGAAAATAAATTATGAATTGTGAGATATTGATTCCAATCCAAATGACATAGATCAATGGTTACATTTATAATCATAAGAAAACTAATTAAAACTAATTCACACGTTTTTACTTTGTAGATAACGACGGAAAATATAATTTTTAAAAAAATAAAAATAAATTTAAATAAAAAATAGAAATATTATATAATTGAAAAGAAAGTATCCCCTGTATAAATTGGAAGTATTATTATAGTTTCATCTCTTAAGATGTAACAACTTGTGACATTAATAATTAAGTGTAACAAAAATCCTTTAATGCTTTTAAATGCTTTTAAAAGTGTATAAATGTGAAAGTTTATAGGACAATTAATTTGGCTAAGAGTAAAAGTTAGTGTTGTCAACCCCTAATTTCGTCTGGGTAAATAAAATTTGTTAAAGAGATTAAAAAAAACCCTCACTTACTATTCACATCCCCAGTCTTACTCTGTGCAGCTCGTCAGCCCACCTTCACTGCTATCCTACTCACACCTCCTCTCCTAGATCGCGCACTCCCAGCCCATCTTATTCTCTACTTTTCACACCCCACGGTTACCTCATTTGCACCCCTAACTTTCACCTTTTTCTCTTCCACCTTTTCTCTCTCCACACCAAAATCCAAAACTTTCAGCTTTTTCTTTCTTTCCTTTCCCTACAGGAGACCAAACTATACCCCCCACACACATAAACATCCAGCCACTTACTTTTTTTATATCTGCACCACCATGTTTCTTTTGAAGCTTCAGCTCATTCAGCTGGCCCAACACTTTTGCTATATGACACATTTTTTCATTTTATACACTCGTCAACTCTTATTTCTTAAAAAATTAAAAACAAAGTATAAAAAATATAAAAAATAAAAATTCAACAAACATATATCTTCTTTTAACTTCCAGAGTACGGTGAAGCAGGTTCGTCCTTTTCAAATTCACTTTTTTTGTTTTTTTTAAGAAGTTCAGTTCTAGTGGCAAAGTCTAAGTCATTTTGTTACTTTTTTTCAAAAAGATATTAACTCCAAAACTATGTGATCTCTTTTTTTTCTTTTATGAACATATGCACGTAAGACGAAAGTTTATTTTTGTAGGATAAAAAAAAAATCATGCATTTTGTCTTTTATTTTTGGGGAAAAAAATATTTTAAAAAACTTACACTCATTTCAAATATTTAATTGAAGATATCATTTTCAGACAGTCATAAAAATGTTAATATCTTTCATACTCATAACCGTCATAACCGGCTTCCAAATCCCAGAGTCTAATTCATAAATCATATTTTCAATTTTTTTTGTAATTTTCTATGATAAATTATTATAGTTATTTTCTTGTCAGTATATATATTATTTTATTTTATTTTCGCTTTTAGCAGTTATCATCCGATTGTACAAAGTTCCTCGTGCATCCATCAAATGAGTAAAACAACCAAAATGGCTCATCTAATCCGGTCTTATTCTGAAAATTTATTTCCATAATTTTTTCCGGAATTTTTTAAAATATTTTTCCAAAATACTCTTATAAATTTTAGAAAGATTTCAAAAAAGTTAATCCAAAAATTATTTTTAAAAAGGGTAAAATTGTATTTTCAGATATTAATGGGTTGCAGGAACAAGAGGTGCAGAAAGAACACGCTAACAAAAGACATGTAGCGACTGGACCGGTAACCCGGATTTATTTGGTAAAAGCGGTGCAGATAATAAATGTGTGGTACAAATGGTACATGCATTGTAATTAAAATGACATAGATCAACTCATACATTTCTATTCCTAAAAAAACTATGTGAAAGTATACCGTGCATAAATAGAAAAATTTAGTATAGTTTCATCACTTAAGATATAACATAACAACTTGTCACATTCAT